>NW_006408520.1:25475212-25479312 GCF_000296735.1 Chrysochloris asiatica | reverse complement strand
GGCACTTAACAACAACAACAAGGGTCACAAATTGTGGACAAGTTTCAGCAGAGCTTCCAAACAAAGACTGACTAGGAAGAAGGAGAGGCAGACTATATTTGAATGGCTAGTCTCTGAAAACCTTATGAATAGCAACAGAACATTGTCAGATATAGTGCTGCAAGGTAAGCCCCTCAGGTTGGAAGACATTCAAAATGTGATACGGGAAGAGTTTTTGTTGCTGTTGTTAGGTGCCATCGAGTCAGTACCGACCCATAGCGACCTTACACAGAGCAGAACGAAACACTGCCGGATCCTGGGCCAACCTCACTACTCTTGCCACGCTTGAGTCCATCAATGCTGCCACTTGGCCAATCCATCTCATTGGGGGTCTTCCTCTTTTCATCTGACCCTCCACCTTACCAAACATGATATTTGAAGAGTAGCCTCCTCAAAATAGAGTTGACCATGATGACACAAACGGAGTAAAGCTTTTGGGACCTTCCTTTGATGATGATGCACAATTCAAAATGAAGAGCAACAACTATAATCATTCATTAATGACCAGATCATGGAATGTATGAAATATGAATCAGTATCACAGTCACAAAGAAAAATTTGTACTCCTGCAGAATAACTGGACAGTTCAAAGGCTGATCTATAGTTAACATTTTTTCCCAAGCTTCTGAGAAAATAAACTCAGATCCTAAAATGACCAATCAGTTTACCAAAAGTTTGGGATTATACCCAACTCTGCACTCCTGGCTTGATGCTTAAAGAAATTGGACCAAACTAATAGAATCTTCCCTTGCTTCACTAACTTTTGAAGATCTTCTTGTTAATATTTTGCAGCTGATATGGTGCAAGGCTCTTTCCCACTTTTCTTTACAATTGTGAGGTTGGCACAGGGACAAGCAATATAAGTCTTAACTGACTCTAAGGCACCTAACAACAACAATAATTGAGACTGAAAGTGAAAGCAGGGCAGAGCTACTTTGACTAGTGCTAAGAAAACAGCTGGCTTTTTTGGTCTGACCAATAAAATCCTTTTTGTTTTTGTTGTTAAGTAAGTGTCATAGAGTCAATTCTGATTCATAGCAGCTGGTGGGCTTGAACTGCCAACCTTGTGGTCTATTGTTGTTGCTTTTAGTGTCATCAAGTTGGTTCCAACCCATAGAAAATCTGTATAGGATGGTGAGCTTAAACTGCTGACAGTGTGGTTCAAACCAACTTTGAAGTCTACAGCATATATAGAACAGTAGTATATAATACTGTGTTTATCCTACAGCGCCACACCAGAAGTCTTTGTTTGTATTTTTGTTGTGGCTAACTACCATCAAGTTGGTTCTGACCCATAGTGACCGTAGATAGGGTTTCCAAGGAGCTGCTGGTGAGCTTGAACCACCAACCTTGCTGTTTAAATGGCTTTGCAGTGTGTGGCACATTAACCCACAGCGCCACACCAGGCAGTCAAAAAATAATTGAGGGAGAGTTGAGTCAATTTATGAACTACATACAGTGTAAGTGCAAATAACGGTGAATTCCCTTGTGTATAAACTGGAAAAAGTTCCTGGGTGGTACAAACAGTTAAAGGAACTCAACTGCTAATGAAAATGTTGGAAGTTCTAATCCACCTAGAGGTGGCCCAGAGAAAGGCTAGGCAAACTTTCTGAAATATAGCTATTGTTTTCATGCAACAAACATTCTGCTTTGGTCAATATGTGTTTTCCATAACTTAGACTGTACTCAAAGAAAACTGGTTTGGTTTTTAAAACTGGACAGGGTTCATTTCCCCATTTCTCTTCCAAAGTGTTTCTTTAGAGACTGTCAGGCCAGAATCCTTTATCTAAACTTTCTAGTATAAACACACACACAAACACACACACACACAAACTATCCCAAGAGAAAGGAGGAGATGCCATTATAGACAAGTCCTATTTTATGTCATACGAAATACAGCTTTGCAGAATCGTTGGAATATTAAATACAACAAATAAAATAAGCACCAAACATTTTTTATGATTTAAATTATCTGTAGGATAAGGACCACCTTTTGTCTCTTTTTCCAGTGCCAAGCAGAGGACAGTCTGAAAATGGCTAATGGAGAGGGTCAGACATAATCCAGCCACCAACCTCTTCTCTGTGTTGAGCCCACCACACCATCAGTGTGGAGTTTTCAGTTAGGAGTGTGTTGTTAGTTATTTAGTAGAATGAAAAGTAAACCTGTTGTTATAGTTGTTCAGTTGAGGGTTGGAATGAAACTGAAAAGCATGTTTTATACTGAATCAGGACACCAGTATGTGCGTGAGACTGGTGGAAAGCCTGCTCAACACTCAACATCCTGCTTCTTTGGAAGCCCAGCTTAGTCCGTCTTTCACAGTGGGTTTAGGTGCCTTGTTCCTCACAATAAAATGAACACCTGAGTGAACGTTAATAAAACAATAGTAGATTGAAAGAATTTCAAAACCATGTCTCTTAGGAACACTGTTTCAGAGAAAATGAAAGTTTTGTTTTCTAAATTTTTACTTGGTGGTGGTGGTTGTATGCCATAAAGTCGGTTTCAATTCATAGCAAACCTGTATAGGATTTCTGAGGCTATAAATCATTATGGGAGTACAAAGCGTCATCTATTTTCTGCAGAGTAACTGGTGGACTCGAACTGCTGACCTTTCAGTTAGCATCCCAGCTCGTAATCCACTACACTATGAGGGCTCCTAATTTTTTACTTGTTGATTTATTTTTTATTCTTTTCTATTTTCAAAGTATTTTTTCATTAATCATAAAATACCTATGGTAGTGGTAGTGGTGGCGTTTTGTTGCGGAGTCAATTTCAACTCTTTACCAACTCTGTGTAGGGTTTCTAAGGCTGTAAACCTTTACCGGAGCAGAAAGCCTCATCTTTCTCTCACATAACAGCTGATCATTTTAAACTGTTCACCTTTAGGAAAGCATTCTGACTCAGAACCACTACGCTACTAGAACTCCATAAAAATACCTATTGTTGTTAAGTGCTGTAAAGTCACTTCCAACCCATAGCAATCCTGTATACGGTTTTTGAGGAGTGACTGGTGAGTTTGAACCCCTGACTTTGCAGTTCAAATGACTTTGCAGCCCAGCCCATTAACCCACAGCACCACACCAGGACACGTATAGATACATAATATATAGTTTTTAAGTTGCTAAAGAATTGTTTACACTTAAGGCAACCTCATGTGGTATAGTATAGAACTGGGCACCATAGGATCTTTTTAGCTATAATCTTTACAGACAATCACCAGGCTTTTCTTTGGCATAGATGTTGGTTAAGTTTGAGCCACAAGCCTTTAGGCTAGTAGTCCAGTGCAAACCGTGTGCATCACTCAGTTGTTATTATTGGTAAGTGCTACTGAATCAGTTCTGGCTCATAGCCATCCTGTGTAGGACTTCGGAGGACCATCAAGTGGGTTTGAGAGCTGACCTTGTGATTAGCAGTTCAGTGCTTATCCTACAGCGCCATACCAGTACTCCTCACCACCAGGGAGTTAGTAAGGTATATTAAACACCTAACATATTGTTGTTATTCTTAGGTGACATCAAGTCGGAACCGACTCATAGCGACCCTATGCACAGCAGAATGAAATAATGTCCGATCCTGGGCCAACCTCACTACTGTTGCCACATTTGAGTTCATCAATACTGCCACCTGGCCATTCCATCTCGTTGGGGGTCTTCCTCTTTTTCTTTGTCCCTCCATCTTAACAAGCATGATATCCTTCTCTAGAGACTTTTTCCCTCCTGAAAATATGTCCAAAGTATGAGAGACGAAGTTTGGCAATCTTGGCCTCTAAGGAGAGCTCTGGCTGCACTTTTTCCAAAAAAGATCTATCGGTTCTTTTGGCAGCCCATGGCACTTTTAGTATTCTCCTCCAACACCACAATTCAAAGGCATCAATTATTCTACGATCTTCCTTATCCACTGCTCAGCTTTTGCATCCATATGAGGTTATTGAAAATACCATGGCTTGGGTCAGGTGCAGCTTAGTCCTCAAGCTGACATCTTTGCTCTTCAACACTTTAAAAAGTTCATTTGCAGCTGTTTTGCCTAATGCAATACGTCATCTGATCTCTTGACTGCTGCTTCC
>NW_006408520.1:25461857-25471899 GCF_000296735.1 Chrysochloris asiatica | reverse complement strand
GACAGACAGATGAGTGGTGGCCGTTTGGTTTTATGTCAAAATTGTCACTTTAAATTTCTATATCAATCCTGATACAATCAACTTGTCTCTCCCAAAATGGTGGCTCCAGGAATAGCTGAGCATCTTGAATTAGAAAACTATGGATTTCTTGATTCTCCTATAAATTATCATATCTGTAAGCCCTCCAATCCTCCAAATATTCCTTTCTATGTGTTTCAGAGTTCCAGCACCATCCCCTGAGCCTGCTTAGCCTGTTATTCCATGTTGTTGTTGATGGAGCTCCTCACTGCATATCTACCCGAACTGCCATCTTGATTAGTCCAGAGATAAAATGGTGGAATGGTGGAATGTCAATTCTAAATATATATCACAGCAACAGGCTCACAGAAGAGGAACTAGAATGCATGATTGATTGGGACATGGGTCATGGACTCTATTCCCAATCTTTTAGATATTTTGAAGATAGTCAGGCAAGCTCAAAGATATGCTTAGGTTCCATTCTTCCTATAACAGCAGGAGAAAGCAAATAAAGTGGGGATACGGAAGAGAGATAATTTAAGAGACTTGTGCAGCTTAAAAACATGCTATAATTCTCCCACTCTAGGCTTGTGTAGGAGTATTCCTCCACAATTAGGGTATTTGGACTCCTTCCTAGTTATTGTTCTGTACCCACTAATGCATTGTACTCATCTGTAAGATGAATACCACATCTATGATCCAGATTGTTGTTGTGCAATTGAGTAAGTTCCAACTCAAAACCATCCTTTATAGATTTCCAAGGAGCAGCTGGTAGTTTTGAACCACCCACTATATGGTTAGCAGTCCAGTGATTAACCTGCAGTGCCACACCAATACTCCAGAGAGTAGGAAGAAAAAGAGGGGACAGTGTAGTAGAGATTCAAATTTCTCTGACCAAGATCCACCAGTAAGATGCATACCCTTCTGATCACATTCCATAGGCAAATGTAATTACATGGCTGTATCCAACTCAAAAGTATTAACTATAGGTAGATTGCCAAAAGTTCACCTTTTAAAATAATACAATGCTATGTTAAAGGTTTGAACCCAGCAGTTGCTCCTCGGAAACCCTATGCAGGGTTGCTATGAGTCAGAACCGACTAGGCAACACTCAACAACAACAACATATTAAAAGTGAAAAATCTATACTAACTCTAACAGCAAAAGTATATCAGAGATAGGTTTTTCAAAGTTCTAGAATTAAACTTCAAAATGTCAAGAGTTAAACTCTAGCTGGGGTTAGCATAAGAAAACAAACTCATTGTAGTAGTTCTGACTCACATCTACCCTATTAGATGGAATAAACTTCCCCATAAGGTTTCCAAGGTTATAATCTTAATAAAAGAAGACCACCACATTTTTCTCCCATGGAGGGACTGGTGTGTTCGAATTATGGACCTTTTGGTTAGCAGTCAAGCACTTTTATCACTGTATCCTCAGGATTCCTTGCAGTAATTGTTGTTGTTGTTGCTGTTAAGTGCTGTCCAGTCAGTTCTGACTCATAATAACCCAGTATAGGGTTTCCAAGTAGCATCTGGTGGATTTGAAACATCCCCTGTGATTCAATTCAACCTTGTAGTCCAGTGCTTATCCTACAGTGTTGTTGTTAAGTACCTTCAAGTCAAGTCAGCACTGACTCTCAATGACCCTGTACAGGGTTTCCAAGGAATGGCTGGAGAGTTTGAACCACCAGCCTTGTAATTCAAACTAACCTAGTGATCCAGTGATTAGCTCACAGCAACATGTCAGGACTCTTATCCTACAGTGTTATTGTTGTTGTTATGTGCCATGGTGTCGGTTCTGACTCATAGCGACCCTATACAGGGTTTCCAAGGCTGTAAATCTTTACAGGAGCAGAAAGCCTCATTTTTCTCCCGTGGAACAACTAGCAGTTTCCAACTGTGGACCTTGCAGTTCAGAGCCTGATTCGTAACCACTACTCTACCAGTGGTCTTAAATTTCTTGAATCACAGAGATTGATTTAAAAGGAATGGTGGGCAAACCATCCAAGCCTAAAAACAGAGTCCTCAGCCTACTAGATCCAAGAGATTTATTTTTGTCTTTGTGTTTGCTGTTGTTTAGGAAGCCTAGCGATGAAGAAGTTAAGATGATTTTTTTCCTTTTGATTATAAAGTAATATTTCTATTATCATTTAGAAAATGGGGAAAAAAATAAGAATATTTCTTCTGGCTTCCAGCTTTCTTTCTGTAATAGTTGCAAGGAAAAAAAAGATCTTTATAATTTATGTTCTTTAACTCTAAGTCACAAGCTAGTAAAATGGAAAAATTGCTAAAAATGATTTCCTAAACTGATAGAGAAGTCCTAACATGGTGCGGCAGGATAACCATTGGACTGCTAAACAGAAGGTCAGAAGATCAAACCTACTAGCCATTCCTCAGAAACCCTATACAAGGACACTCTGAGTCTGAACCAACTTGCTGGCATTTAGCAACAACAATAAACTAATAAAAGCTGATGAAACCTCTGTTGTTGTTACCTAAAATGATTTTTTTCCCATTTTTTAATGAAGTCAATTCTAAAAAAGATTGAGTAGTATCTTGTTTCAGCAAATATCATTATTTGGCACGTAGTCCTCATGGCAAAGGGGTCCTTAACTAAAGACAATTAACAACAACAACAATTCGTTTTACAAATGTGTTCAAGAAAAGACAGTGGAATTCCAAATGAATTTGAAATAATGGCTTTGGATATCAATGGTGAGTGTCTCTCATTCAGGAATAAAAAAAGGTGGGAGTGAAGACACGGAATGATGCATAAAAGTGAAAAGTGTGTTCCATGAGGAGGCTGATCAGGCAGGAGAAAACCCAGAGAGAAGGACTAATAGAGGGGACCACAGTCAAGATGAGTTAGGCAGGAAGAACCCACAGTAGTCCTAGAAAGTCAGAACACAGACTTTGCAGTAAAAGTGCTTGGATCAAGTCTTAGTGTCCAGACCACTTATTTCTGGTGAGACCTTGAGAAAAGAAGCCATCTCTTCTTATTAGTAACATTAGTAAATCTTGCTTGGCTTATTACTGTACATGCATACACCAAATGAATTGCCAATAAATTAGGTTTAGCTTTCCAAGATTTAAGTATTATTTCTACAATGAGCAAATGATGCAATGCCTTGGCATACATTTTATAAACTTCAAATCACAAGTAATATGATCATTGTTGTTAAGTGCCATCAAATCACTTCCAACTCAAAGCAACCTTGTGTAGGGTTTCTGAGGAGTGGCTGGTTAATTTGAAGCATGAACCTTGCACTTATCCTACAGCGCCATATTAGATTAAAAAAAACAAAAAACTTTTTGTCAGAGAAGCATCAATTAATTTCTAGACAAACTCCCACTGTACTCTTTATCTTCCTAATTTTCTGTAGTTGTTGGAGAACAAAAATTATGCAGAGAAATTTGAGCTTTTCAATGCTGTGTTGTAAGCAGAAGTAACTGTGGAGATATGCGCTGTACAATAAGCACTGGAGTGCAAGATCGGTGTGAACCACAAGATTGGCGATTCATCAAACTCAACAGCTGCTGCTCAAAAACCCTATACTGGGTCGCTATGAGTCAAAACAGACTCAAAAGTACTTAATAACAACACTAACAGCACAGGTTGTTGTTGTTGTTGTTGTTGAAAGTTGCCATCGAGTCAGAACCAGATCATAGCAACCCTATGCACAACAGAACAAAACACTGCCCGGTCCTGTACCAACCGTGCCTGAGTCCACTGCTGCTGCCACTGTGCCAATTCATCTTGTTGGGGGTCTTCCACTTTTTCTCTGACCTTCAACATTAACAAGTATGGCATCCTTCTCCAGGGACTGGTCCCTCCTAATAAAATGACCAAAGTATGAGAGACAAGGTTTGGCCATCCTGGCTTGCAAGGATATGTTGGTTCTCTTGGCAGTCCATGGTACTTTCAGTATTCTCCACCATCGCTATAACTCAAATGCATCAATTCTTCTATGCTCTTCCTTATTCACTGTTCAACTTTCACATGCATATCAGGTTATTCAAAATATTATGGCTTAAATCAAGTGCAACTTATTCCTCCAACCAATATCTTTGCTCTTCAACACTTTAAAGCGATCTTGTGCAGCAGATTTGCTTAAAGCAATATGTTGTTTGATATCTTAACTGTAGCTTCCATTAGTGTTGATGGCTGATCTGAGCAAAATAGTCTTGAACAATATCAATGTTTACTCCATTTATATGGATGTTATTTATTGGTCCTGTGGTGAAGGTTTTTGCTTTCTTTAAATTGAGGTGCAACCCATACTAAAGGCTAGGACCTTTGATCTTCATCAGCAAGTATTTTAAGTCCTCTTTACTTTCAGCAAGCAAGGCTGTATCATCTGCATATCACAGGCTATTAACGAGTCTTCCTCCAATCTTGATGCCATGTTTTTCTTCATATAATCCAGCTTCTAGAATTATTTTCCCAGAATATAAATTGATTAAGTATGCTGAAAGAATATAACCCTGGTACATGCCTTTCTCAATTTTGAACCATTCGGTATTCCCTTGTTCTGTCTGAACAACTGCCTCTTAGTCTATGTACACATTTCTCATGAGCACAATTAGGTGTTTCAGAATATTCATTCTTTGCAATGTTGTCCATAGCTTGTCATGATCCACATGATTGAAAGCCTTTGCGTAGTCAACAAAGCACAGGCAAACATCTTTCTGGTATTCTCTACTTTCAGCCTATGGTATCCCTCATTCCATGTCCTCTTTTGAATTTGGTTTGCATCTCTAATAATTCTCTATCAATGTGTGGTTTCAGCCATTTTTAAAGTATATTTAGCAAAATTTTGCTTTCATAGGATATTAATGATATTGTCTAATGATTTCTGCATATCTTTTGGGTCACCTCTTTTTGGAATGGTCACAGATACGGATCTCTTCCAGTTAGTTGGCCAGGTATTACCTTCCAAATGTCATGGAACAGATGAGTGAGTACCTCTAGTGCTGCATCAGTTTGTTGAAAGATTTCAATTTGTATTACAACAATTATCAGATTCTTGTTTTTGCCAATGACTTTGATGCATCTTGGACTTTTTCCTTCAGTACCATTGACAACATATACATATACTACCTCTTGAAATAGTTGAACATCGACCATTTGTTTTTGGTACAGTGGCTCCATGTATTTATTTGTTCCATCTTCTTTTGATAGTTTCTGCATCATCTAATATTTTGCTCATGCAAATCGAGGCTTGAATTTTTCCTTCATTTCCCTCACTTTGAGAAATGCTTAGCATGTTTGTCTCTTTTGGTGTTCTAACTCCAGGTGTTTGCATATTTCATTGTAATGGTTGACTTTATCTTCTCGAGCTGACCTTTGATATTTTCTGTTCAGCTCTTGTACCTCTTCACTTTTTTCATTTGCTTTCACATCTTAACAATGGAGAGTAAGTTTCAGAGTCTCTTCTGATATCCATTTTGGCCTTTTCCTTGTTTCTTGTCTTCTTATTGACCATTTGCTTTCTTTCTGTATAATGTTCTTGATGTCATCCCACAATTCTTCTGGTCTTTGGTCTTTTGTGTCCAACACATCAAATCTGTTGTTTAGATGATCTCTAGATTCAGGTGGAATATATTCAAGGTTGTATTTTGGCTCTCATAGACATGTTTTAATTTTCTTCAGCTTCAACCTGAACTGGAGTATGAGCATCTGATGGTCTGTAACACAGTCTGGTCTTGTTTGGGCTGATGATACGGAGCTTTTCTACGGTCTCTTTCCACAGATGTAGTTAATTTGATGTCTGTGTATTACATCTGATGAGATTCACATGTATCGTTGTCTTTTTATGTTATTTTAAAAAGCTATTTTTAATGAACAAGTCATTGGTCTTGCAAAATTCTATCATAAGATCTCCAGCATCATTTCTGTCACCAACACCTTAATTTCTAACTACTGACCCTTCCAATTTGTTTCCAACTTTTGTGTGTATATAAATAGATTAAGTCCTGGTGCTGTAGGATAAGTTCAGTATTGGACTGCTAACAACAAGGTTTGTTGTTGTTGTTGTGAAATGCCTTCGAGTCAGTTCCTTCCTATAGCGACCCTGTATAGGGTTTCTGAGGAGCGGCTGCTGAGCTTAAACTGCCGACCTTGCAGTTCAAACAGCTTTGCAGTCTGGCGCATTAACCCACTAGCCACACCTGGACTCCTTAGACCATTGAAACTCTATAATCACTTATAATTATCATTACATTCTTTTTTTAGGTAATTTTTATTTATTTATTAAGATTTTTTGTGAATTGGCTAATAGTTTACATGGGAGAACATCAGCTTTACATTCCTCCTTTCATATTTTGTTTCATTGCAATGATTACAATCCCCTCCATGCATCATCATTCAACAGCATTTGCTTCCAATTATTATTACATCTTGATTGCATATTTAATCAATTTCAGACTGAAAAAGTTGGTAGAATTCTTCAATTTCATCATCACTAGCTTTAGCGGTTGGTACGTAAATTTGAATAATAGTGGTATTAGCTGGTCTTCCTTGGAGGTGTGTGCATATTATCTAACACAGACAACACTATACCTCAAGGCAGATCTTGATGTTCTTTTTGATGATGAATACAATACAATTCCTCTTTAGTTTGTCATTCTTAGCAGAGCAAACCATGTGATTGTCAGATTCAAAACAGCCAATACCAGTCCATTTCAGCTCACTAATGCCTAGGATAATTATATTTATACGTTCCATTTCATTTTTGACAGTTTTCAATTTTTCTAGATTCATACTTCGTACACTCCATGTTCTGATTGCTCATGGATGTTTACAGCTGTTTGTCTTCATTTTGAGTTGTGCCCCATAAGCAAATGAAGGTCCTGAGGGTTTTACTCCATTTGCTTCATCACGGTCAAGTCCAGTGTAAGCAGTGGCCATAGATAATCATTGAGGAAACTAGCTTGACAGAAGAGAACTTTAATGTCATCCTGAAATGATCACTCTACCCTTCCTATATCTTTGTCAAGCAGAAGAATAGGAAGGGTAGAGTGACCATTTCAGGATGACATTAAAGATTAGATGTTTTATTGAAGATTCTTTACTGTGTTGGAGCTTAAAGGTCCTTAGACATCACTGGTCTCTGAGCCAGAAGGAGCTTATTCAAGGTCATGCCGCTAGTTATTGGAAGATCCAGATCGGGAATCCGGGAGTGTTCACTGCAGGTACTGTTTTCCTGAGATTATAATGTTCCTAAAGGTAGCTTCTTCAGAACACTTACTGAGTCTAAGGGTTCAGAGTAGGAAATGTGGTACATGCTGTACAGGCAACTCAGAAGATTATTCATGCCACTTACCTGGTGTACCACTTGTGTGTAACATTAACCAACTTAAACCATGTGGGTTATTTCTTCTGTGACACTGTCCTCTTGGGGAGAAATGTAGGGCTCACCTCTGACATCAACAAAAAGTGGTGAATGTGGGCTACCCGTCTCCTACTGAGCCTAGCCAAGAATCTGTATGAAATCTCCCTGAAAATTGAGCAGGTTGTATACAACAGGGCAAAGAAGAAGAAATCACCACCACAGAATCCTCTAGTGCACAGTGCTGTTGAAGAAACAGAGTAGCTCCAGTCCTCTCTCCTTTTCTTATTCCAATCCTTAGATATGTCCTCCCTTGCTTCTGGACATGGTGAAGAACTTCGGTGCTATGCTGAACCCTCTAGACCAGCTGGGGATCTATAAATTCAATCCTGGCATCATTGGACTTGGTGGTCTTTTGTCATCTATAACAGACATCAACATGTGGCATATCTTCAGATGAAGTTGAAGCTCCACTAAGGCAAGCTTGGCACCTGCTTCAAAAGGTGACCTCTTAGTAATGGACATTTGCATTCATCACAGACCATGTCATATTGAGCTAAAGGACTTGATCACATGAGTATTCAGCAACTTGTAAGTGGAAATGAGGCTGGAAATGGAGCAGAGCATGAAAACTTATGTATACTTTCTAGAGAGCTGGAGTGACTTCTGAATTTATGGCTCTTTTACCTTTCTGACAGTTATTGGGAGTGCTGGTTTGGAGCTATAAAATAAGCACAGGTCTGCTAACTGCAAGGTTGGCAGTTCAAATCCACTAGCCACTCCTTGGAAACCCTATACAGGGTCGCTATTAGTTAGAACAAATTCACTGGTACTTAACAACAATGACATCATTTATTGAGCATCTCTCCTGCATATAGTAAGAGCTTAGTGTTTGTTGAATGAATAAAAGTTGAAAGAGACTCAATCAGACAAATACTAAACAAGAATATATAGTCACTCTTGGGTTGTGTAGATCATTGGTTTTGCACAACTATGCTCTAGTCGAAGCCTGTTTTCTCCTCTCTGTCTCTCCCCTATCCACGATACCAGGAGCAGGGCAGAATAGACTGCATTGGCCCTGACCACCACTGCACTCCTGTCCTTGCTCTGTCCAGAAGCAGAAAAGCACTGGGCCCCTTCACTGTATATAAACTGTATCTATGGGAAGAAGTCTTTAGGTAATAAGTAAGTAAAACTCAGAAGCAGACTGAGAAACTTGAGAAAAATAATGTGAAAGACCGTAAAGTATGGTTGTAGCCTGTGACAGATGAGGAAACTAAGGCAGAAAAAGTTGAGGTGATTCATATTCAAGGCCAGTATCCTGTTTCTCTGATCCCAAACCAGTGTTCTTTCCATAGTATCTCACTGCCTTCCTGGTTCAAATGGTAGAAATATGAGAATCTCCAGCATCCTGTGCTTTTTGACTCTTTATCCTCTCAAAGTTTAGAACCTTGACTGGGAAATGACTTATGTTCTATTCTACAAAAATTGAAACCACATCTAAACTTATCAGCTAGATTGTTTTAACTAAAACCCTACCATAGTTTGGACACTTTTATATTAATTTTCATTGAAATTTACAAAGTTAATTTTTTTTACATAAATACTCCATGACTCTGGGAGGATCACATTTTTTTATGCAAGTCAGACTTTGTTATAGTTGCAGGAGGTAGAAAAGAACAATAAGAAGCCAGCAAAGAAGACACTAGAGTATGAGTTGATGTTAGTTACTCATGAGCCTAAGGAGCTCTGGTGGCCATAGTAGGTTACGTATTGGGCTTCTAATTGCAAAATTACCCATTCAAATCCACCAGTTGCTCTGTGGGACACAGAAGAGACTTTCTGCTTCCATAAGGCTTTACAGCATCTGAAAATTGACTCAATGGCACACAGCCACCAAGCACTACCACCATTCATGTTCCCACTTCCAGTCTTGACTGTTGGGTTCTTCAATCAATATGGGATTTGGAAAAGAGCACTTCAGGAATTTTAAGAGTAATGAAAGGTGCTACATCAGGGCAAATTAGAAGTTTAATTATTTTTACCTTGTCTAGATCCTCTTCTGTAGTACAGATTAATAATGTCTAATAAATTTCCAGATAAAATAGGAAAAAAGTGAATGCTTATTTTAAATGAGCAAAAAATCATAATGAACAAAAACTTTTAAACTGAAAATGCTATAAGCATTTTCCCTCAGTTCTGTTTTTTCACTTCTGTTAGGGTACGTCCTCCTATCATATTTAAATGTCATATGAATTTGAAGTTCATCAACAATTTGAATGCATTTTATATTGAATTCCATTGTATTGATTAACAAAACTGGATTTATCTGAGCTTTTACTGGAACAATGTGACATTTGGCTCATTGACATTTTTCTCTGCCCAACATGTTCTAAATAGATTGAAAAGGCATTAAGTGTTAATTCCATTTTCACCAATATGAATTTTCACAGAATAGAAGTAAAAACTAAGTAATAACAAGGAGGAAGAAGTGGGATAGCTGAGGTTACAAGGCGGGGATTACAATCATTGAAATGAAATGAAGTATATAATTTATTGAGTGTAAAATTGATGATCTGCTCTGTGACCTTTCATTTAATTCACAATAAAAAGTTTTATATTAGTACAATGCATATAAAATAAATTTTTGATTGGTTGGTTATGTGCAGTGGAGTCAGTTCCAACTTATAG
>NW_006408520.1:25460788-25461592 GCF_000296735.1 Chrysochloris asiatica | reverse complement strand
ATCTTGAGTGGTTGACCACTACAGGATGAGCATAACTCACTAGTGTTAGTGTCTCCCCTATATATTCCAGAACACTCAGTTGTGCTCATGAGGAAGCTGTACATGGACCATCAGGCAGTTGTTCAAACAGAACATAGGAATACTGAATGGTTTAAAATGAAGAAAGGTGTGCAGCAGGGTTATATTCTTTCACCGTACTTATTCATACTGTATACTGAGCAAATAATCTGAGAAGCTAGGTTAAATGAAGAAAAATGTGGCATCTGGAGTGAAGGAAGACTCATTAACAACCTGCGATATGCAAATGATACAACCTTGCTTACTGAAAGTGAAGAGGATTTAAAACATTTACTAATGAAGATCAAAGAACACAGCCTTCGGTATAGATTACATCTCAATGTAAAGAAAACAAAAATCCTCACCACTGGACCAATAAACAACATTCTTTTCAACAGAGGAAAGATTGAAGTTGTCACTTATGGAAGCAGAAGTCAAGAAATCAAATGATGTTATTACATTAGACAAATCTGCTCCACAAGACCTTTTTAAAGTGTTGAAGAGCAAAGGTATCAGCTTGAGGACTAAGGTGCGCCTGACCCAAGCTATGGTATTTTCAATAACTTCATATGCATGTGAAAGCTGGACAGTAAATAAGGAAGACCATAAAAGAATTGATGCCTTTGAGTTATGGTGTTGGAGGAGAATATTGAAAGTTCCATAGGCTGCCAAAAGAACAAACAGATCTGTGTTGGAAGAAGTGCAGCCAGAGTGCTCCTTGGAGGCCAAGATGGCCAAGCTTCATCT
>NW_006408520.1:25455847-25460583 GCF_000296735.1 Chrysochloris asiatica | reverse complement strand
AAAAGAGGAAGACCCCAATGAGACGGATTGGCCAAGTGGCAGCATCGATGGACTCAAGTGTGACAACAGTAGTAAGGTTGGCCCAGGATCGGGCAGTGTTTTGTTCTGCTAGGCATAGGGTCGCTATGAGTTCTGCTGTTCATTGGGTCACACCAACTCAATGGCACCTAACAACAACAACAACAACATCCAGAGAAGCAGTGATGCCAAAGATGGAGGTAAAGATGATGAAGTGGAGTGTTGGAGTGACTGGGGCCTCTGGACTCAGGGAGGGAGAGTGACTGTGTGCTGAAGGCAGGGTGCAGCCTTACAGGGTGTATCCTTTGCTTGTTTGAATGGTTATATTTTACTGAGTGATTCAGTGTACTTCCAGAAAACAAAACAACAACAAAAACCAGAGGGAATGAAAGCAAATGAATGATGGTGCATAAATGGGATTATAATCGTTGCAATGAAATGAAATATGATAGGATGAATGTAAAGCTGATGTTCTCCCATGTAAACTATCACTCAATTCACAATAAAAACTTTTTAAAAAAATGTTTTGTCTCTTCAGTGAAGCCATCTTTGGTGCTAGTCTTTACTCTCATCATTTGTCATCATGACTTCAATATGATTTATATACCTCTTCTTTTGGTCCAAACCCTCAGATTTCAAAAGTATCTTCAAGTTAAGGAAAGGTAATTTTTCCACAGTTAATTTTTCTGAAAGACTTCCATCTCTCACAGAAAATCATAGTGTAAAAGTGAAGCAATCACATGCTAGAACTTCAATATCAATTGGAAAGCCATTATGAATACTTGCATTGGTATTTATGCCACATGCCTGAAAATGTACAGCCTTAGAAAAGGTGACCTCTCTGAGCACCTGTGTAATTGTTAAGAGGACATTACAAAGAGACTGGGGCTTTATTACTAAAAATAAGCATAATTAAAATAAACAATAAAGAATAATGCACACTAGAATCCAAAATATAAGATGTTTTAAAAAGAGGTGCCAACTTCAATTCCATTTTGAACACCACATTATAAAATAATTATTTTTTAAAATAAAAAAGGATTAATGGAACAGAAAAAAATATTGAAAGACTATCTAAACTATTGTATGACCCTCCCCCCCCCATTTGTTCCTGATAAACTCTAATCACTTCATCATTCATTCCCAGTTCTTTTGGAATATGTCTATCAGCAATTCTCTGACCTTCAAAGAAAAACCTGAATTAATTCATTGCAACTCTCTGTTTTCAGCTGTTTGAGTTTCTGAAGATGTGCTATCATTGCCACTTTGAAGTGGATCTCACTGCTATCCTGCTCAGTGCTTTTTGGTTTGATGTATTCGCCTTCATATCCCCCAAGTCCTCAGCTGAATGTTTTGCTTCCTGGTCAGACATAGTGGCAGTGGCTTAACCGTTGGAGTCTCCACATTGCAGAGACTTTGGCCATGCAGAATCTCATTTCAGTAAATCTGTCTATCTCCCCACAGCACAACACTGCAGCTAGGTTCATTTTGTTGATGATGATAATGTTTGCTTGCTTATTTGGTTTTAGTAATGGCTAATGATGTCCTGGTGTGGCACCGAAGGATAATCACTCAACCTCAAGGTCAGTTAGAACCACAAGGTCAGTGGTTCAAACTCACCAGCCACTCCTCAGAAACCCTATACTGGATCACTGTGAGTTGGAACCAACTAGACAGCTCTCAACAACATTTGCAGATATAGTGCTGAAGATGAGTCCCTCAGATTGGAAGGCACTCAAAATATGACTATTTTGCCTCCTCAAAAATAGAGTTGACCATGATGATGCAAGTGGAGTAAAACTTTCCATATCTTCATTTATTTCTGGGCAGCTCTCAAAATGCTGATGGGGCACTATCAAACATCCATTAATAATCAGAACATGGAACATATGAAGCATGAATCTAGTAATAAGGCAAGTCTTTTAAAATGAAATGAAATACATAAACATCAATATTCTAAGAATTAGTAAGCTGAAATGGACTGGTATTGGCCTTTTTGAAACTGACAAATGATTTACTATGCTGGAATGACAAATTGAAGTGGAAATGGTGTCACATTTATCATCAAAAAGAACATTTCAAGATCTATCTTTAAGTATAATGCTGTCTATGATAGGATAATATCTATACTCCTACAAGGAAGACCAATTAATACCACTATTATTTAAGTTTATGCACCAACCACTAAAACCAGTGATGATGAAATTGAAGATTTCTACCAACTTCTTCAGTCTGAGATTGAGTAAGCATGCAATCAAGATATATTGACAAATACTGGTGGTTGGAAACAAAAAGGAAGGATCAGTAGTTTGAAAATATGGCCAAGGTGATAGAAATGATGCTGGAGATCACATGAGAGAATTTGCAACACCAATACCTCCTGCAATGGGTGAGAAGATGGGTGAACTCACCAGATGCCATACAAATAAATCAAATTGACTACATCTGTGAGAGATGATGCTTAAAAAGCTCCATATCATCAGCCAAAACAAGGCCAGGAACATATTGTGGAACAGACCATCAATTGCTCATGTGCAAATTCAAACTAAAGATGAAGAAAATTAAAACAAGCCCACAATAGCCAAAATATGACCTAAAACATATCCCACATGAATTTAGAGATCATCTCAAGAACAGATTTGATTCATTAGACTCTAATGTCCAAAGACCAGAAGAGCTGTGGGGTGACATCAAGAGAATCAAACAGGAAGAAAGAAAAAGGTCATTAAGGGTCTTTGATTTGGTTTGCACCTCAATGTGGAGAAAACAAAAATCCTCAAAAATAGATGTATAGTTGTATCTTCTTCTGGGGACCTAGAACTCTGAAATTTATCTCCAGGTCAGGACAGACCTAAGGAATCACACACTGATTAAACCACTCTTAAGCAGGGTCTAGTTTGAGGCACTGAGAAGGATAAGACTTCAGGTTGAAAACAGCCCTTATTAGGGCAGCATGGATTCTAAGACTGAAGCGAGAACAAGCTTAAAATTTATGGTGAAGCTTGGGTGAAAGAATGGTGAAATCACTGATGCTTTACAAAAAGTTTATTAGGACAATGTTCCAAAGAAATAAACAGTTTAAAATGGATAACTCATTTTAAGAAGGGATGAGACAATGTTGAAAATACACCCAGCAGTGGAAGACCATCCACATCAATTTGCAAGGAAAAAAATCAATCTTGTATGTGCTGTTATTGAAAAGGACCAGCAATTTACAGCAGAAACAACAGCCAACACTGTACATCTCAAATGGCTCAGCTTACCCAATTCTGACTGAAAAATTAAAGTTGAGAAAACTTTCTGCTTAATGGATGCCCAAAATATTGGACCAAGATTAGCTGCAAGCAAGAACACAGCTTTCAATGGAAAATTTAAACAAGTAGAATCAAAACCCTGAAGCATTTCTTCAAAGAATTGTAACAAAGATGAAACATGGCTTTACCAATACAATCCTGAAGACAAAGAACAATCAAAGCAATGGCTGCCAAGAGGTGGGAGTAGTCCAATCAATGCAAAAGTGGACCAATCAAGAGCAAATATCAGGAATGCTCAAGGTATTTTCATTGTTGATTTTCTGGATGAACAAAGAATGATAAAATGTGTTTATTATGAAAGGACTTTGAGAAAATATGCCTGGGGAATCTTCACCAGAGAATCTTTCTCCATTACAACAATGATTCTGCTCCTGCCTGTGGGTGTTTCACTGGGAAATCTTTAGGTATCCATGTATAGTTTGCATTTGGCTTTGATTTCTTTTTACTTTATCTAATTTCTTTTTATGCCCTTAAATTTAAAAATCCTTAAATGCCACCCATTGTCTTCAGCTAACACTAAAACAGACTACATGGAAAAGGTTAAATTCCCAAGATCTTCAGGTCATTAATGAGGGATGGATTAAACTGCTGATATTAATGCTTACAACAGTGTGTTGATCTTGAAGGAATTTATGTTGAAATAATTAAAGTGTATGTATATATGTACATATATATATATATAATATGTGTACATGTGTGTGTATTAATTTTTATCTTTTAATTCTGTTTTTCCATGAACTTCTTGAACTCTCCTCATAAAACATAAGACTATAAAATATTTGGAAAAAAATTAATATTGGAAAAAATATCCATGAAATAGGGCTAGGTAAAGAATGTTTGGACATAATGACAAAAGCATGATCTGTAAAAAGAAATATTAATTACACTTCATTAAAATTTAAAACTTTTGCTCTATAATATATTGTTCAGAACACAGAAAGACAAAAACTAATCACTATTTTTTTTCTTATGAAAATGGTGCCAAAAGAGAAGAAACAAGCCCCTGCTTCTCCCAAAACTGAAGACAAAGCATAGGCATTGAAAGCCAAGAAGGCAGGGCTGAAAGGCATCCATAGCAACAAAATGAATTTCCACATATCAGCCACCTTCCAGCAGCCCAAGGCATTGAGGCTACAAAGGCAGTCCAAATATCCTCTGAAGAGTGCCCCCAGGAGAAACAACCTTGACCACTATGCCATCAAGTTCCCTCTGATTTCTGGGTCAGCCATGAAGAAACTTAAAGAAAACAACACACTTTTGTTCATTGTGGATGTCTAGAAAAACAAGCACCAGATCAAACAGACTGTGAAGAAGCTCTAGGATATTGGCACAGCCAAGGTCAATGACATGATCAGGCCTAATGGAGAAAAGAAGACATATGTTCCACTGACTCCTGACTATGAT
>NW_006408520.1:25445636-25449787 GCF_000296735.1 Chrysochloris asiatica | reverse complement strand
TCAAGCTTGGCAAAGATTGTGAGGATGGCACAGGACAAGACAGTGTTTCATTCTGTTGTGCATGGGGTCACTTATGAGTAGGAACCAACTCAAAGGCACCTAACAAAAATAACAACCTGTAATTAAGTAGATCAATGTTGAATCCACTGTGACCTGAGGATTTCTTTATGTAATTATTATATCTACCTTAAAATACACATATTATCTTTCTCTAGTAGCGTAGTGGTTACGAATCAGGTTGTGAACCTCAAGGTCAGCAGTTCGAAACTACCAGCTGTTCTGTGGGAGAAAGATGAGGTTTCCTGCTTCCGTAAAGATTTACAGCCTCAGAAACCCTGTACAGGGTCACTATAAGTAGGAACCAACTGCATGGCACATAACAATAACAACAACAACAAAATATAAGTTTAAGGGGCTAGTTACTTTGCATGCCTTTTCCATATATTCTCTAGTAATTAAATATGTGCATAGAAAATAATTTGTTATTGTTAAGTGCCATAGACTCAGTTCTGTTGAGTCTATGGCAGTTAACAATAGCGATACTTTATAGAGTTTCCAAGGAGCAGCTGGTAGGTTTGAACTACCAACTTTGCTGTGTGAAGTCCAGTGCTGATCCTATAGTACCACACCAGAACTTAAAATAATAGGTACTTAATACCCACTAGATGCTCCTAGAAAACCCTATATAGTGTCGTTATGAGTTGGAACCAACTCAATTGCATTTAACAACAACAATAACAATAAATATTTTTTAAATTAATAAGATATATTTCATAAGTGAAGTCCTGGTGTGGAGCTATGGGTTAAAGCACTGGACCATAAGGTTGACAGTTCAAAGTCTCCAGCCACTCCTTGGGAACCCTATACAGGGTCACTAAGAGTGGGAACTGACTGATGGTACATAACAAAAACACCATGTCACAAATGAGGTGAACTGTGATTTTTTTCTTCTTACACTCTCCTGGTGTGACTATGTAGGATAAGCACAAGACCACAAGGTTGGTTTGAGCCTCAAAGTCGGCAGTTCAAACACATCAACCACTCCTCAGAACCGGACTCGACGGTCCTTAACAATAATGACATACTTGCTCTAATCAGTTTAAAATCATAGTAATTTTGGTGGTCATGGTGGTGGTTGTGTACCGTCAAGTCAGTTCTAACTCATAGCTGGCCTGTGTAAGGTTTTTGAGGCTGTAAATCTTTATGGGAGCAGAAGTCTTCATCTTTCTCCCACAGAGTGACTGGAAGAGTCAAATTGCTAAGCTTACAGTTAGTAGCCCAAGTCATAACCTACAAGGGCTCTTCCATAGTAATATTGTTGTTGTTGTTGAGTGTGGTCAAGTCAGTTCCGACCCATAGCAACCCTGTATATAGGCTTTCTGAGGAACGGCTGGTGAGTTTGAACTGCTGACCTTGCTGTTCAAACTGACTTTGCATTAACCCACAGTCCACACCAGGACTAATATAGTAATATTAGTTGCATACGATTATTTTAGAAGTCTACTATTTTTCTATTTTCTAAAATATTTTAGGTTCATTTGAACTTTGGAATTAATTTGACAACAATGAGCAGGTAGATGGTATTTGACCTTCCACATTTTGTAAGAATTCATAAATATTCTTGATTGGGAATTTTCTTAATGAAAATTCTTAATGACATTCTAAGTCCAGAATATTTATAATTTCTTACAATAGATATAAAAAGAGTTTCATTGGGAACAATAAAATGGATATGCTTTTCTTCTGCAATTAAGAAATCATATTTAGAGCAAAGGAAAATTAAAGATCTTATAACTCCAGCAAGTGATTTCTTGCAATTATAAGACAATCAAAAATAGAGTTTGGGGTAATATGTCTATAATTTTTAAACCTTATGTTTCTGAAGTAAAAGAAACAGAAAACAATAAACAAATAAAAGGTCTAATAAAGTATATTTTATTTTCTGTCTTAAAGTAATTCTTAATATTGCTAGGGAACTAAATTAATTTCTGTATAGACTTTAAACAATTGAGGAAAAAGTTCAGCAAAAAGGAGTTTTGGTTTAAAATAATTTTAATGGAAATTTATACTTAAAATATGTATAAATACTTTTGTAAAATCTATAATCTTTTAAGGAAACACAATCAGGGTTTTAAATATTATTGTAAAATGGAGCTCTGATGGCACAGTGGTCACAAGTCTGGCTGCTAACCTCAAGATAAGTAGTTTGAAACTACCAGCCATTCCACGGGAGAAAGATGAGGCTTTCTGCTCCTGTAAAGATTTATAACCTCGGAAACCCTATACAGGGTCGCTATGACTCAGAATCTATACCATGACACATAACCAAACAACCAATTCATGTATTTTTGCACCATAAGCATGTATTTTTGGCAGCATGTCTAACAACACTTACAAATTCTAAATAAAATGAATGTGCAACACACAATTACATAGTCCAGGGTCAACAATTTCAAATTCTAAAATGTACTATTTCAGTTACAGTTTTAGTAAGGGTAAACAAGATGGAAAAGGTTTCTTCTTCAGTCCTTCAAGCTATGATGCATCTTCTACTCAATGCCGCTATTTCATTCCATATTCTGGATGGTCTAGATTTTACTATGTGATTATTTGCTTTCATCTTGGTCCAAACTCTCTATTAAACATGCCCATGTGTCATGCCACTGTCAAGAGAATGAACAGCCTTCACCTAGTTGAGAATTATACATTGCCTTAACTAAGAAGCTAGGTTAGTTATAATTACTATTAGCACAATCATGTGGTGGCATCCAGCACATGAGCATTTGGCAGAAGTGATACTCAGCTAAGACTAAGATATTATCCAAGTTCCATTTGACTTAGCCATATGGATAACCACCCCAGGTCACTTGAAATCTTTTGAGAAAGACTGAAAAACTAAATCAGTGACATATGGGTGGATGAAAAAGCCCCTCTCATGGAATCAGCCCAATATCAGCCCAAAATCAAGGTAGTGATAAAATGTCAGTGATACAACTTATAATCTACTTTAGAGAGTATCATTTTAACTATTGGACTTTTGAGATGTACATTTTACCAATTCACCACACCATTTTCTATAACACTAAATAAATGTTCAACATAATAATTATGAAGTTAATTTAAATGGTAATGGTCCTAAGTTAGAGCCAATTAT
Source organism: Chrysochloris asiatica (assembly GCF_000296735.1). NCBI lineage: Eukaryota > Metazoa > Chordata > Mammalia > Afrosoricida > Chrysochloridae > Chrysochloris > Chrysochloris asiatica. Next base: position 25,446,633 of record NW_006408520.1, on the reverse strand, counting down.
GTCCTCAGTGAAAGTAAATGAATAAAAATAGACATATATTTAACTCTTCACAGAACGACACATGGATCATTTGATGACCTAGCAGTCCTATGAAGATTCTGAAGCTGATTTTGAAGTCTCAAGTTTTCAGCTTGGAGTCTCGCCTGAACCCTTCGAGCTTCTTCCTAAAGAGTAATAAAAAATTTAAAGCTTAACAAAGAGTAATGGCAAATGAAATGATTTTCAGTTACTTTTTTTTATATAAGAATCAAAGCATTGTCATTTGCTTGCTTAACGTAACACATACATAATAATCAACATTTCCTGAATTCTTCTCTTCCATTTATATTCACTTTACCTTTCACTCTTTGAGTTCCTATTTCTGATTTCTGTAACAATTTACCATGCTTCTCTGATTACAAGAATAAGGTTATTAGACCTATCATTTGTTTATTGTTAGTGTCTGAAATGTTGGTATCCCCAAAACTCCATTCTGTTCTAAACAACCTCCTTGGGAAACCTTAATCATATCCTGACTGGAAGCCTGACTGGCACACCGATGGATATATAATATATTTCTAAGGGGGAAAGATGAGCCAGCAGCAGAGTGTCTTGGTGTGATCCAGAACCAGGTAAGATCTCCAACCTTAGAGGAGGGAATATGTCTCAACTTTTGGTGACAGGAGTAGAAGAGTGAGGAGATCAAAAATCCCAGATTGAACCACTGCCCTTCAAGGCAGAGCTGCAATCTTAAAAATACTTTCAAGTAGGAGGAACAAACAAGATGGCAGATCAGGTAGAAGTGCAGTGAGGAGCTCCATCAGCAACAACACAGAATACCAAGCCAGGCAGGTTCAGGGAATGGTCCCAGAACTCTGAACTGCATATAAAGGAATATTTAGAAGGTTGGAAGTCTTGCAGCCAGGGAAATTTGTAGCAGAAGCAAGAAACCAGTGTTTTCTAATCTAAGATGCTTAGCTGCTCCTGAAGCCACAATCTTGGAAGAGACCAAGCAGGG
>NW_006408520.1:25440890-25442632 GCF_000296735.1 Chrysochloris asiatica | reverse complement strand
AAGGAGCTCTGGTAGTATAGTGGTTACAAATCGGGCTGTGAACCACAAGTTCAGCAGTTCGAAACTACCAGCTGTTCAGCGGGAGAAAGATGAGGCTTTCTGCTCCCATAAAGATTTACATCCTCGGAAATCCTGAACAGGGTCTCTATGAGTCAGAACCAACTCCATGGCACATAACAACCACAACAAAAGTGAATAGAGAGAAATACTGTTAACTGATGGTACATGGAGGTGATTACGATCATTGTAATGGGAAAAAAAAGTATATTCTGGGTACAAGTGTGTTATCTATATATATATTACTGTCTTCACCAAGTCTGTGGTTTGCCTGTTCAGTTTTTTAGCAATGTCTTTGGTAAGCAGAAATTTTAAATTTTGATGCAGTCTAATCTATTAAATTTTAGTTTTATGGTTTGTGGGGGAAAAAAAAAAAAAAGCCTTAGAGTATTATTGTTAAGGGCCATCTGGTTGGTTCAGACTCAGCGACCCTGTATAGGGTTTCGGAGTAGAAGCTAGTGGGTTTGAACTGCCAAACAACTGACCTTGTGGTTTACAGTTCAGTGCTTGTTTTACAATGCCACACCAGGAGTCCCAGTTGGGAAATATTTGTTATATTGTCAAGTGCTATGGAGTTGGTTCTGCCTCATAGAGACCCTGTACAGGGTTTTCAAGGCTTTAAATCTTTGTGATAAAGCCTTATCTTTCTTCCACAGAGCAGCTGGTGGTCTAGAACCATGGACCTTGTGTTTCATAGTTCAAGGCTTATCATATGGAGCCACTGAGTATAACCTGGAAAATTAGGTAGACTATCTTCCAGGGTGTGGTACTCTAGGACAAGCACCTGGCTGCTAACCATGAAGTTAGCGGTACAAACCCACCAATGGCTGCTTGGATACCCTATACAGAGTTGCTATGAGTTGAAATTGACTTCATGGCACCTAACAACATCTTCCAGGGGAAAAGGGTGACCTTTGTCCAATAAGGGACTCACATAGGAATGTCAGATTTGCAGAAGCAAAAATACTGCAGACCCCAAGAAAAGTAGACAAGAGAGCCATCAAGGCAAGCAATTACATCCCTTCAGGACAAACCCCCCCTCCAAGACTGAAATTGAAAGGGAACACATGAACAGGCATGTAAGCTTGCTGGTGATTATGTTGGTCTACTGCTGAGTGGAAGAGGGGGAAGAGCAGCAGTGAAGAAATGGGCTGAGTTGCATAGATATGTTCCATAGACTATGTTCCATAGACTATGTTCCATAGACTCCCATTGACCTAGAGATCAGAGAAAGAAGAGGAAGAGCTGGTCGGTCCTAAGTGTGGGTGAGACCTGGGGACTCCTTAGCCTATGAGCAAGGACATAGCCATGGAGGGTTAGAGCTGAGAGTGAAGCATCCAACTAATATGAAGTGAGGGGAGACACACAAGAATGCTCAAACTTGCAAATAGTACCCATTTGACCTAGACGACTTGATGATCAGAACTGGACTAGAGGAAGATAAAAATTTGTGTTTTTTTGATAAAGGAAACAAGTGTAAATTGCTACAATTTGATGAACTTGACTTATACTTATGGATGTGGTATCTCAAAATACCAACTGAGAGGAAAGGAGTCTTCACATCAAGTATCAATCTTGTCCCCTCTCTATACAGAGCTGATAGGGACAGGCAACTTAGACATTGGCTACCAAAAATGGGAGAGGGGGCAATAAAGGCACTAGCACAAAGTCACATGTTTTCAAGA
>NW_006408520.1:25438404-25439429 GCF_000296735.1 Chrysochloris asiatica | reverse complement strand
AAAAAAAAAAACTTCCAACCAAGAATCCTCTACCCAGGAAAGCTGTCAATCAAATATTATGGTGTAATCTTAACATTTCAGGATAAACAGCAGCTAAGGGATTTTGCCAAAGCCAACCCTGCGATGAAAAACATCCACATCCTAAAGTAGGTTCTGTGGACTGAGAACCAACAAGAACTGACAACAACTAGAGATTGGCATGTGTGACAGCATCACCCTGAACTCAATTTACAAATGGAAGGGTCAAGAACAGAATTAAATAATAAGAATAGAGGTCAGTCTATGACCAAACAATTACAATGTGAAAGAAGGTAAACATAGAGGAATAGAGATCCAGGTGGTGAGAAGGTCAGGTAGATTACAGGATAAAATATACTGCCTTAAATGGAGGGAAAAGTTAATGGAATATAAGGTAACCACAACGGTGGGGTTAGGATGTGTGTGTAGGGGGGTAGTCTGGGTGTTCATGAGGGCAATACAAGAAGGGGGAAGAGATAGAAGAACAAGATAGATAGGGGAACACTGAGACAGATTTGCAGGCCTAAGTGGGACAGAGGTAAACAGTGATGCATGCTCAAACTTAGAACAACAGGGCTCTGTGATAAAGAGATCTAGGGATAGTTTGAAAAGGAGAAATTATACTATGATGCTTGACTGTCTTGTGAATATTAGTTTCCCTTGCCTATTATTGTAAAATAGACACTTGAGTGGGATAGAAAGGAAATTCGGGAAACATGATTACAGAAAGCTTGTAAGTCTGTCTTCAGCCTATAACTGATTGGAATACCTAAAAGGGATTCTAGAATTTGCCCACTGAAATAGGCCTCTTGTGGAGCCTTTGCAGAGTATAGGACCTTAGGTGGAATCCTGAGCCCCATCCAGAACCTTCTGAGGTGGGACATTCCCACTAGCAAGGACAAGCTGACCAGCCTGGAATGGCTAGAGAGACAGAAGATACATCTTTAAAGAAAGATCATCAGGAAAAAAACAAAACAAAAATGTCAGCATGACTGGGTACTATAAGA
>NW_006408520.1:25431612-25438304 GCF_000296735.1 Chrysochloris asiatica | reverse complement strand
TGTCTACTGGCAGCCAGGAGGCAGGCTTGTAGAATGTTCCTTTTGGTTGTTTAAATGATTATATAGTCCTGAGTGTTTTTGTGCACATCTCCCAAAACAAAAAACAAAAAACAAACAAAAAACAGGGAATATATGCAAATATTATTGAATGATGATGCACAGAAGAGATTGTAATCATTGCAATGAAACCATGGTGTAAAACCAATGTTCTCCCATGTAAACTATCACTCAAGTCACAATAAAAACTTTAAAAAAAAAAAGTAGAGACGATAGTTTTTGTAACTTCCCAGGCTATGTATGGAATGTTGGTATTTAGTCATCTTTTTAAAATCTCATTTTTCTCACTTGAACAAATGGAAACATTGGTTTTGCCTCACAATGAAAAGATTATTTATGTGCCATTGAGTTGGTTCCGACTCCTAGCGACCCTGTATAGGGTTTCTGGGCTGCGAATCTTAATAGGAGCAGAAAGCTTTCATGGAACGACTGGTAGATTCAAACTGCTGACCTTGCTATTAGCAAATCAGCTCATAATCCACTACATGACCAGGGCTCCTTAATGAATAGATTAGATGAAGCAAAACATATAAAATGTTTGTATAATACTTGATAGATAAAATAATACTGCAATACTTGATAGATAAAATAGTATTGCTTAATGAGTCATAATAATGATACCGATATGAAATAAAATCTCCAATTTAAAGATTCAAAACCAGAGATGATCAAGTCAAGGTCAGAGATACAGAAACAGAAACATTAATTAATAATCTATGACTAAAGAAAAAGATTGCCAGAGCAGTTAACAAATTAACAGAAAACAGTTATTACTACAAGTTAAAAATGTCTTTAGTTTTGATTATCGTTCTTACAATTCACTATAAAATATCTCATTTAATCATCAAAACAGTCCTATAAGATAGGCATTATCACTGTCTCCCTTACACACAAAAGGAAAAGTGAACCATAAAGGGGTTAGATAAGTTGCCTAAACCATATATTTAGTAAGTGGCGGCAATGTGATTTCTGGGTCATAGCATTACACTGTCTCTATCCTTGTCGTTGCTGAATGTGGTGGTGGTGTGCCGTGAACTTGGTTCCAACTCATAGCAACCCTTTATAGGGTTTTTGAGGCTGTAAATCTTTATGGGAGCAGAAAGCCTCATCTTTCTCCCACAGAACAACTGGTAGTGCTCATCATTAAATACAGAAAAAGACAATCCCGAGATGATACAATTGCTGCATACCTGTATTTGACGCTCTTGGGCCCTTCTTTGCTCGGCCAGCATGTTTGCTTTGTCCCTCTCCATCTGTCTTATTTGTTCCTGATGGAGCCTCTCCGTCTCCTTCATCCTTAGCTCATTCTGTCTTTGAATCGCTGCAAGCCTTCGTGCTTCAGCCTGTGCAGCTTCAGCTTTCAAACGTTCCTCTGAGGATAACAAGAAAAACACAAATTTCTCTAGGGTTACAGTGCCCCCTTCTTTTATATTCCACTCTTATTATAGAGAAAATTCCCTGAAGCCCCCTTTTCTTCCCATGTAACCAATAAGCACTTCACTGTTAACCGCATGGGCAGCAGCTCAAACACCCACCATCTGCTCTTTGGGTGTACCTTATATAAGGTTACTATGAGTCGGAACCAACTCAACTTGACAGCATGTAACAACATCCATAATACATCTGACCCCACCGATCCCACTACCACAGATACGACCTCAGGCTGGGATGCATCTTGCTCATTCCCAATTGATGATACTTTGATGATCCCATTGGAGTCGGTCAATTAAACTTAAAGTCTACAGAAATTTCTGGTTTGTCTTCCATTTTCTTCTTACCTTCCAACTCCTTTTCCTTTGCTGTGAGGGTCATGTCAGTCTGTAGAATTGCATCACCCACAGACTCCTTAGAGAGTAAATATTTCTGCAGAGTTTCCTCAGCCTAGGAACTCCAAAAACATACATTTAGAAGAGGAAAATGTGTCTATAAATGTGGTAAGCATCTTTATTTCTGTGTCTTCCCAGCATCTTTTCCTCCCTGGAAGCGTGCTGCCTATGTAGCTGATGAAACTGTTAATCAATCCTCTTCTCTCACAGGCTGACTCCAAACTGGCCAATCAGATACAAAGGACTTGATCACTGGCAGGAAAATACTGCAACCTGCATTTTTAAAACACTGAAATGGATGCTGGGAAAAACATACTCTCTGTCTCTTCATGAGACCGAGGGCACTAAAGACTAGCTAAGCTGTTGCCATTTGCTATGAGCCTGCATGAAAATTAAGCTAATAAGAGAAACTAAGCCACTAAGTGAAACAAAAATGAAGTGGGACAAGGGTCAAAAATAGAAAAGAGGAGAACTGATGACATTGTTTAAACTCCTGTGCTTAGGGCTAAGTTAAATACCTTTGCTATTAATTTCTATGAGAAATTGAATTATTATTTTTTAAGTTAGTTTTAGTGGTTGGGTTTCTATCTTGTGCAACTAAAAAGTCTTCTCTACCAGATGTTATCCCCCCAAAATAAAAAAAAATCTAGTGATCTTCCTGATATTTCTATTTAATTTTACAGCGATCATTGGAGCAGAGCCTTCTGCTGGGAACATTGTACATTTTCTAACCATGTTTTATTGAATGAAAGTGGAACTAACTACTAGGCAGAGATATAAACCTCCCTTGTGGGCCTTTAGATGTATCTTTCTTTTTGTTCTCATTGAATTTTTGAAGAGTCTCCTGCCCTGCTCCCCAAGTAGTCTTCCAGAATTAATAGATAAATTAGGAATACCTGTATTCCCTTCCTGGGCATCTGATAGTAATTATCAGTTAGACTTTGTATTTTCTGAATGTAGAGACGATGCCCCCCTGGTTTAGCATAAATTCCCTGATTCACTTCTTCTTCTAGAGGACTGAAAATATCCTGAAGTAAAGCTGAGCAACGATCAGATGAAGCTTGAAGATTCTGCTTACAAAACTCCTCACGCTTTGCTTCTAGCTGGGTCTTCAAAGGAACAAAAATGCGTCAAGAAAATGTTAGCAACATGTCAACATTTCTGGCAATGATTTTCTCAAAGAGTCTGTGTCTTTTCCAGAAAGTTAGAAATCCCTTGAAACCTATTCCTCTGATTATTTCTCCTTCAGCTGTGATCAAGCCACAATTCTCTAGTCTCACTCCTATACTGTAAATGCAACCTTTTATATTTTAACATCTCTGGTTCTAGCATTATACTGGATTTGGGATTTCAAATGATGAAGAGGTCATTATTGGGATACTTGTGGTACCACTAGTGCCACTCTTAAATCCTGGTGTGGCCCTTTAGGATAAGCATTGGACTGCTAACTGCAAGGCCAGCTATTCAAACCTACCAGCCACTTCTCAGAAATCCTATACAAGATCGCTATGAGTCATAAATAGCACTTAACAAAAACAACAAATGCCACTCTGGTTTTTAATGACATCAATTTCTTAGCTTTTGCCTGGAATGATATCAAGCTAGTCTACAAACTGTACAAGCATCATTTTTAGGATATTAAACTAGAAATGTTTGTATGCTTAACTAATAAAAATTGATATTTCAAAATATAATTTTAAAAAGAATTGCTGTTGTTAAGTGACGTTGAGTTGATTTGCACTCATAGCAACCCTGTACAGTGTTTCAGAGGAAGTACTGGTGAGTTCAAACCTCCAACCCTGCAGTTCAAACTAAGCTTTTGATTCAGTGCATTATCTCACAGTGCCACACTTTAAAAGAATGTTCTTGTTGTTGTTAAGTACCTTGGAGTTCATAGTGACCCTGCACATGGTTTCCAAGGCTGTACATCTTTACAGGAGCAGAATGCCTCATCTTTCTTCCACGGAGCCGCTGATAGTTTTGAACTGCTAACTTTGAGGTTGGCAGCCCAACTCATAACCACTACACTACCAGAGCTCCTTTTGTAAAAGAATAGGGTTATCCAAAAAATTGGTCCCAAAGGAATACGATATGCATATGAGTCCCAGTGTGGCACTATAGAATAAAGCACTGGACCACAAGGTCAGTTCACATCACAAGGTCAGCAGTTCAAATTCACCAGCCACTCCGTGGAAACCATATACAGGGTTGTTATGAGTCAGAATCATTTGATGGCACTGAAGAACAATAACATGAAAGTTTCAAAATCTATCTGATCCAGAGAAGTTATTTTCCTTCCCCAAGATGACAATGATATCTTGCCCACATAAGTAATTATCATTATTTTTCTGTCTAGTAAGAATTGATTTTCTTAATTAAGTTTCCATCTTTTTCCTTTCATAGCAATATGTTGTATCTACTGATTCTAATCTCCATGAACTAGAACAAGAACAAAATTTACCTCTAATTCCTTCTGGAACTTTTGGTCCTCATCTTTGAAGGAGCTCTTCATGAAAACTTCCATGGCCTCTTTCTGTGTGGCCTTGTGCAGGTCCAGCAGCTCCTGGAGGGTATCTGTGGGCAGCTGTACCTTCTGACCCATCTGCTGGTCATAGTGAGCAATGGCCTTTTGCACTGCAGCCATGTTTTCTGTCTGAGCCAAGGTCAAGACTGCATTATCCATGCAGGGCAGAAGACCACTGCTAATGGCATTGACGTAGGTCTGCACCAATTCCTCTAAGCCTTCATAGGGGGAAAAGAGGCTCTTATTATATGCAGGGAAAGAAGGCATGCCCTGTATTGAGTCATTTTTAGAATGCTAAAATTCAGCATTGCATTGTCTGAACTTTTCTAGTATTCTGTACAGTGTCTAGGGGAGTGTGATGACTCCATAGGATAAGCACTAGATTGTAAACCACAAGATTGAGTTTGAGCCCACCAACTGGTCCATAAGTGAAAGCTGAGAATTTCTGATCTCACAAAGATTTTAAAAGCCTAGGAAACCTATACAGTGTCATTATGAATCAGAAACAACTTAAGAGCACTTAACAACAGTGCTTTCAAATAGCCCAGAAAAGTTCCTTTGGGAAACTCTGTGACTAAGAAGCCAGATATTTCATTCTGTGGAAAAAGAAACCATGTTCACAGAGAAAAATAGAATCCAAGATGGCCATGTTATTGTCCACATTTCATCAATCTCCAATAGAAAAATCAGGAGGTGATCACATAAAAGTCACATGTATGCATTTGATTAGAATGCTATAGGTCCATTGTCTTTTTACGCTCTCCTTTCTTTTCTTCCTCAGGTTTCCATTCTCTTCAATATTTCTTTTTCTCTTTCACTTCAGTATGGTAAGATTTGTATGAAAATTACCCTCCATGGAAAAGGCACAAAACAAGCAAGTTAGACCAGGTCTCCTCTCTGCTGGAGTTTTCTTTCCTTTACTTTCTTTCCTTGTTCTTTACACACTTTTTGCTTTCACTCAACTTCATCCAAGAACACAGCAATAATTTACAAAGTTCTAAGACATAGAACCCTTAGAAACAACTGGGCCAAGAAGTTTGCTCAGGCTTCTTTTAGTGTTCTCGATATTTTAGGCCTCTGTTTGCTTAATGTTTCTATTGATTAAGTTCTATTTTTATAGGACTTTTTTATTATGTGTATACCACAGGCTGCGAAACATAATGAGGATCCAGTATATGTGTGGGGAAAATGGTTCCAGTCCCTGTGGTTTACTCTAATCCAACAGTTAACCACTTCTAGGTGACGGTGGTGGTATGCTGTCAAGTCAGTTCCAACTCATAGGGATCCTCTATGGGGTTTCCAAGGTTATAAATGTCCATATGGTAAGTACTGGACTGCAAACCACAATATCTGTGGTTCAAGTCCACCAGTTGCTCCAAGGGAGAAAGAAAGATTAGGCTTTCTACTCCAGTAAAGATTTTTAAAGCCTCAGAAACCTTATACAGGGTTGCTCTGAGTTGGAGCCAACTTGGAGGAGCTTAACAACAATAACAATAACAAGTGTTTACAGGAGAAGATAGTCTTATCTTTCTCCTATGGAGCAACTGGCTGATTCAAACTGCTGACCTACCAGTTAATAGCACAACTCGTAACCTACTACACCACCAGTGTTCATTTATGAGTAAAACTTCTTTCACTTGATCTTTTCTACAGGGTATTCTCCTGTTTTAGCCTTCTATGGAAATATAACTAAGAAAGCACTAAAAATCTTTTTCATACCCATTGGGATTTAACAAATATGATAATATGATTAGCTTGATAACAATTGACTATGCATTTGTCAACACTGACACTAGGAGAGTCTTATAAAAAGTTCTATATTCATTATGTCAAATTGAAGGAAAATCCTAAAAAGACACTTACAAGGTCCATTGACCTTGATGTCTCCTGGAAGAGTCTTGACCTTGGAATGATTGAAGATGTAGGAACAGAATTCTTCAACTTGTTGTACAAATATAGGTTCCAGCTCATCATCATGTAAACTTTTGAGTTGGCCAAGCTTCTTCCAATTAGTGGGCAATTCAAAGATAAAGCATTTTTTTGTTGGAAAGAACTTCTGTATACACAGACGGGGCAAGTTGAATTTTTTAGCACTTTCATCAGTACCTGAAGAAGGAAAAATAAGATTTATTTAGTGTAGTGTTTACATTCATTTTAATCTACTTCCCTCAAAAAATATTTCTTCTATAGTCAGAAACATCACCATAGAAAGCTTGTAAGTCTATCTTCTGCCTATAACTGATTGGAATACCTAAAATTGGGCTACAAAGGGCCAGTGAAGGAGG
>NW_006408520.1:25429168-25430367 GCF_000296735.1 Chrysochloris asiatica | reverse complement strand
TTATAGGGTATACCCTTTGGTCAGTTGATGATGCATGGAGGGGATTGGAACCATGGCAATGAGACGGTATATGATGGAATGAATGTAAAACTAAAATTCTCTCATGTAAAATATCATATAATTCACAATAAAATATGAAAAAAAAAATTCCTTCTATCTGTTGTTTTGTGTTTCAACATATCAAAGGGGAAAAAAAGACAACTTCCTCCAAGAACCTGAGTAATGCAACTTAGTACAAGATCCATTCATTTATTCTAAATGAATTCTGCAGCTGCAGCTGTGTGTCATCAAGTCAGTTTTGACTCATAGCAACCCTGTAGAGTGTTATCAAGGCTATAATTTTTTTTAATTTATTTACCAAACATTTTATTGTGGTTTGGGTGAAAGTTTACAGAGCAAATTAGCTTCCTATTTAGCAATTTATACCATTTTAGTTCAAGACCTTAGTTACAATCCATTTAATGTAACAGCATTCTTCCCACTTACTCCCTAGGTTTCCATTCACTCAACTCTTAAACTTTGCTTTTGGGCATGTGTTGCCCATTTGGTCTCATATGGTTCTGAGGAGCACACTCCACATAAGTGTTACAGTTCACTTATAAGCATGCCTACTCTTTGGCTGAAAGGTAATCCCTGGGAGTGGCTTCAGTTCTAGGTTTGAAGGGTTTCTATGGGTAATAGAGTCAGGGGTTCCACCAGTCTCTCAGCTTAGTAAAGTTTTTTTTTATGAATTTGGATTTTTGTTCTACATTCTTCTCGCACTCTATCCTGGACCTTCTAGTGTGATCCTGATCTGAGCATCTAGTAGTGGGCACCATCTAGTTCTGATTTCAGGATTATGAAGACTATGGTTCATTATTTCTTTGCACTTATTGTTTCCTTTGTCTCTGATTTCCTTAACTCAATTTTGCTCCTGAAAGGAAGAGACCAATAATTGTATATTAGGTGGCTGCTCACAAGCTTTTAAGATCCCCATTGCTCCTCGACAAGGTAGGATATTGTTTATAGACTGTGTTATACTAATCGACCTAAATGTTAACCAAGACCATGGTCCTAAGTCTTCAACCTAGTAGCTCAGATATTTGGTTTAAATGGTTGATGTTCAGCCATTTCAAGAGGTAGCATATGATCAAGAGCCAATGATACTGAAGGAGGAAGTCCAAGGTGCACAGAATGAATTGACAAAGAACAAGACACCA
>NW_006408520.1:25418151-25427711 GCF_000296735.1 Chrysochloris asiatica | reverse complement strand
CACTCCATTAAACACCTGTTCAGCTTACAATCTATGTATCCACTCATAGATTGTTATTACTTCTAATAATGGCTGACGTCTTTAAAATGAGGAAATTAGGACACAGAGACATACAGTGAAGAATGCTGTATGACCAAGGAGACAGGCTGGAGTGACTTTCTATAAGTCAAGATACCAGGAAATGCTGGTAGCCACCAAAAGCTTGGAAAAAGAATAAAGCCCTGCCAACACCTTGGTATCAGACTTACGGCCTTCCAAACTGAGAGAAAATAAATTTTCTGTTGCTTTAAACCACCCTGGTTTTGGTACTTTGTTACAGAGGCTACAGAGTCATTAGACACTGGTGCTTACCTTACAGGCTTGCATACAGTTATGCACCAGATCATCCAAGTACTGCCTCCCTTTTCAAATAAGATGATAACAATATAGTTGACTACACATTAAATATACTAAGAAGGTTAAAGACTATCATCTCTCCTTACCTGTGTGACCTGGAAATAAATATTCCAGAATATGGGATTTGCTGGCTTACACATGATCATGATGCCACAGCATTCCTGACAATATACACTGCCTGAGTCTTCCGTCTCCTTGAACAGCCTATGCATATCTCATTATTTTTAAAATAAATTCAAATTTAGTAAATGCTTGCTTTCATGAAAAAATACATTGTTATTAAAGGTATAGGAATGTTATAATTATGGATAGAGATTATTACAAGGAGGAAGAGTCATGTACAATATAAAAAAACAAAATTTCTTAAGGGTTAGCAAGCGATACTTGTTAGAAAAGTAACCCTAGTTGTATTAAAGGATGCCTATAACTTTTAAAAGGAGCTCTGGTAGCATAGTGGTTACGAATCGGGCTGCGAGCCGCAAGGTCCGCAGTTCGAAACTATCAGCTGTTCCGCGGAAGAAAGATGAGGCTTTCTGCTCCAGTAAAGATTTACAGCCTCGGAAACCCTGTACAGGGTCACTATGAGTCGGAACCAACTCCACGACACATAACAACAACAAACAACATAACTTTTTAAATCAAAGAGGTAGGGAGGTGGATACAAAGAGAGAAGTTAGTCTGTGTGCAGCTATGATAGCACATGCTCCAGAATGCCTTGTCTGATTAACTGTTTACACATCCAATGAGGCAAAAAATGCTAAGGTTTTTTTTCTTTGTTTGTTTGTTTTTCAATATGACCAAAGTGCAATCCACTTCAAATTCTCCATAGTCGCTTAGTCACTGCACTTCACTATACAAGTTTTTTGGAGGTTTCATATCCTGTGTGATGTCCAAACCTTCATCTTTTCCCAACGACCTCATACATAAATAGCAAAGGATGTTTTATAACAATTGAACCATTCTAATTCTTCAGCAGAATGTGAAATCGTAAAACATTTGGCAAGACAATGCCATTATTCCCACCTGAGTGCTCTGATTCAAAGTAACAGGTCATACAGGTATGCTACAATGCAGTGCTGGTTTCTTAACAAAGAACAGTGTTGAAATTTGATGGTTTGTATCAAATCACTTCATCCATCTGACTTTGCTTCATTCACATCAGACTGATTTTGTTCATATAAAGCTTTCATCTCCTCCAGAACTTGCCTGAACCCATCCTCATTAATGGCAAGCTGCTGCCCTTCCAACGTGTGGAGCAGCTCATGGACCAGTTCCGTGGCCTTTTCACAGAGCATGGCCAATGCACCAGTCCCACTGCCTCGTCAACCACCCAGTCTCAAGCTAAACAGTCGTCCGAGTCTAGGCAACCTAAATCCCACCGCTTCCCTTGCCTCTGCTCTTGCTTTAAGGCTATAAATTTTTATGGGAGCAGAAAAGCTCATATTTTTTTCCAGCCGAGCAACTGATGGATTCGAACTGCTGACCTTACTCCATTACTTATTTTTGTTTTAGACATAGGACTGCTAATCATATGGTTGGCAGTTCAAATCCGCCAACCATTCCACAGGAGAAAGGTGAGGCTATCTACTCCCATAAAGATTTACCATTTTAGAAACTTTATATAGGGTTGTTATGGGTCAAAATCAACTTGAAGTCAGTGGGTTTGGTTTGATTTATTTATTAAATATTGTTGTTGTTAGGTGCCATCCAGTCAGCACTAACTCATAGTGACACAATAGAACAAAAGAAAACATTGCTACATTTGAGCCTATTGATGCTGCCATTGTGCCAATCCATCTCACTGGGGGTCTTCCTCTTTTTCTCTGACCATCCACTTTACCAAACATGATATCCTTCTCCAGTGACTGGTACCTCATGACAATATGTCTGAAGTATGAGAGATGAAGTGTGGCCATCCTGGCTGCTTCCACGAGTGTTGATGTTTGATCCAAGCAAAATGAAGTCACTGACAACTTCAGTCTTTTCTCCTTTTATATGTTATTTATTGTTCCAGTGGTGAGGATTTTTGTTTTCTTTACATTAAGGTGCAATCCATACCAAAGACTGTGGTCTTTGATCTTCATCAATAAGAATTTTAAATCCTCTTTGATTTCAGCAAGCAAGGTAGTATCATCTTCATGCTGATAATGAGCCTTCCTCCAATCCTGATGCGACATTTTTCTTCATATAATCCAGAATCTCTGGTTATATGTTGTTGTTAAGTGCTGTCGAGTCAGTTCCAACCCATAGCGACCCTGTATAGGGTTTCCAAGGATGGTTGCTGAGCTTGAACCACCAGTCCTACCCCTACAATTTAAAATGACTTTGAAGTCCAACACATTAACCCACAGCACCACACCAGGACTCCACAGATTGAATAAGTATGGTGAAAGAATACAAACCTGGTGCACACCTTTCCTAATTTGAAACCATTTGGTGTTCCCTCGTTCTGTTCAAACAACTACCTCTTTGTCTATGTACAGATTCCTCATAAGCACAATTAAGTGTTCTGGAATACTCATATTTTGCAATGTTGTCCATAGCTTGTCATGATCCATACAACCAAATGACTTTGCATAGTCAATAAAACACAAGTAAGCATCTTTCTGGTATTCTGGGCTTTTAGCCAAGATCCATCTGACATCAGCAGTGATATCCCTTGTTCCATCTCCTTTTCTGAAACCAGCTTGAACCTCTGGAATTTCTCTGTAAATGTATGGTTGCAGCCATTTGTGTATTACTTTTACTAAAACTTTATGGGATATCAGTGATATTGTCTGATGATTTCTGCATTCCATTGGGTCATCTCTCTTTGGAATGGACACAAACACAGCTCTCTTCCAGTCAGTTGGCCAGGTAGCTGTCTTACAAATTTCTTGGCATAAATGAGTGTGAGCCTCCAGTGCCGATTAATTTTGTTGAAAGATTTCAATTTGTATTCCATCAATTCCTGGTGCCTGGTTCTTTGCCAATGACTTCAATATACCTTGGAGATCTTCCTTCAGGATCATTGGCTCTTGATTATATGCTACCTTTTGAAATGGTTGAACATTGCCATTTCTTTTTGGTACAGTGACTCTGTGTATTCTTTCCATCTTCTTTTGATGCTTTCAGCATTTTGCCAATAGAATCTGTCAATACCACAACTCGAGGTTTCAATTTTTCCTTCAGTTCCCTCAGCTTGAGAAATGTTAAGTGTGTTCTTCCCTTTTGGTTTTCTAACTCCAGATCTTTGCACATTTTGTTATAATATTTGACTATGTCTTCTCAAGCTGATCCTTGAAATTTCCTGTTTAGATCTTGTGACACCTCACTTCTTCCATTTATTTTAGAATCTCTATGCTGGATATCAAGTTTCAGAGGCTCTTCTGACATCCATATTTTCCAATTACTGATTATTTCTCTTTGTTTCCAACGTTTGCATTCCAATTGCCAGTAATGATCAATAATCTAGGTTGCATGTTTGATTAATTTCAGACAGAAGTTGATAGAATTCTTCAATTTCATCCTCACTGGCTTTAGTGGTTGGAGAATAAATTTGAATAGTAGTGTTATCAACTGGTCATCCTTGTATGCAGATGGGTATTATCCTATCATAGGCAGCATTGAACTTCATGACTGCTCTTGTTATGTCTTTTTGATGATGAATGGGACACCATTCCTCTTTAATTTGTCATTCCCAGCATAGTAAACCCTGTGATTGTCAGAATCAAAATGGCAAATACCAGTCCATTTCTGCTCACTAATTCCTAGGATATCAATGCTTATACATTCCATTTCATTTTTTGACAATGTCAAATTTCCCTAGATTCATACTTTGCACATTCTGTGTTCCAATTATTAATGGATTTTACAGCTGTTACTCTTCATTTTGAGTTGTGCCCCATCAGCAAATGAAGATCCCGAGGGCTTTACTCCATTCGCATGATTACAGTCAATTCTACTTTGAGGAGGTAGATCTTCCCCAGTCACATTTTGAGTGCTTTCCAACCTGAGGGGCTCATCTTCTGGCACTATATCTGACATTATTTTGGTGTTCTTCATCATGTTTCAACGTTCAATAATCTGGTGCCGACAGTGTTCCACTGCTCTTCTTGAAGTTTTAGTGACTAAATATTTGGAAGTAGTTTGTCTCTCCTTCTTCCTAGTCTGTCTTTGTCTGGAAGCTCATCTGAAACCTGTCCACCATGGTTGACCCTGCTGGTATTTACACACAAGCCACCACAGTATGACAAACTGACAGATTAGTATGGCTTATGTTTATTACTAAATATAGGAAAATATATTGTACTATTAAATAGAGGAAACCAAAAATGTAACAATCTAAACAAAAGATAATTTCTAGTGTTTGTGCTCATCTTCTTCTTACCTTCCTTTAGGCGTAGTGAATTCTCCAGGTATTCATCTACTGTAATGGCTTTCCCTTCTATTTTCAGCTCTAGGAAGAAATCTCTAAGAGTCCACACTAAGTCCGGAAAGAAGTTCACAAAATCAGCTGCATCTTCAGTCTTATCAGGATCAGGTGAGGATCTTGCCCTCAGTAGATTTGTCAGTTCTGTCACATTGCTGAAATGCAGTTAAGGATAACTGGTAGAAATAAGACTGTATCAAAGCTCATATTCAATTTCATGTATCTTTGAACCTTTATTTTCCAGTGCTTTGTTTCCAGTGTTTCAGTCATGGTCAATGAAGTGACCCCAGAACAAACCTTAATACTTAAAATTTGAATAAACCAGAATAATAACAGGAATGGGGAAAATTACAGATACTTCTGGAAAATTCATCTCCCTCCCAAGGGCAGTATATACATTGAAGACGAACCAAATTTCTTGTATTTTGAACAGAATCAGAAATAGCAATAATGGTGACCAACTTCACCACTTTTAATGTGAGTTACTCTCCACAATCTAACCAATATTTAATCTCCTGCATCAGGCTCTTAAAAGGGTTCCCATTTCTGGTTTTGACCCCTATAACTTCCTGTTCTGCTTACCACTCCAATTTACCAGCATTTTTAAAAATCAGGTGTGTTTGGTTTTTAGGCCTGTTTGATTAAATGTGTTCAAACCAATTTTAAACCCTGTTTAATTGCAGTCTTAATCAATTCATTATGCCAATAAAGACATGGATTTTTTTTCTTGTACTGTCAATGTTTAGTATACTTTCATTTTTAGGTTTGATGCACAATGACTCACAGACATACAGCTGGTGAACACAGGAGTTATCTCTAGCTTAGATAGTACCCCGAATCACAAAAGGATACTGCAATAGGTCCATAGCCTCCTGGTCGATTTTGTTCATTGTATTGTATACAACAGTGCTGCTCAGTAGAATTGCCAGAGCAAAGATCTTGGTATCATTCTTCTCATCAACCTAGAAGTCAGAACAGATATATATCTTGTCTCAACCATTTCTAGATGAGCAATCATTGAAAATAGACCCATGAGTCATCAAATATCAAGGAAGTAACAACAAAAATGATTGTCAGGGAGAGAAGTGGCAAGATGGTGCTCTAGACAGAAGGGCTGTATGGAACCCCCTACAACAAAGATATGGAAAACCAAATAAAACAGATGCAGATGATAGTCCTGGACTCCTGACCTTCAGATAAAGGGCTAGAAAAGTAGATTGAATGCTTACAAGGAGAGAAAGCTGAACAGCTATGAAGGGAAAAGAAAAGGACATAGACTTGTGACCTGTGTTGGCCACTGGACACAGTACAGCCATTTAAAACTTTTGTGAGTAGCTTCAGCAACAAGTAAACACATTGGCATTACAGAAACCTACTGGTGGTTCATAGAAATAAAGGTCAATTTTTCTCATGTTCTCCACACTTTGCTGTTGACCAAAGGTGAGGGCAGCTCCCACCTACATACACTTCTAGGGAAGCACACATTCTCCCTGTGGTCTAAGCTGCACATAGGTGAGCACCAAAATTGTGAACCCCATTAAAGGAGGGGGTAGCTCTCTGTATTAACCCCATTCAGGTAAGCCTGTTTCACATGTGCAGAGCTGATCCTGGCCAGTCCTGGAGAAGCCCTCACTAGGAGAAGCAGTAGTACTAAAACATGAGGGGAAATAAAAGGAGATATGACTTCTGCTGGCTGGGCTGGCACAGCATGACCATCTTGAAAGTTTGAAAGCAATTTTGAAGACAAGAGGGCAGTAGGTGTCACAGAGACATATCATTTATTGTCAGAGAGAAAGATGCAAAATTTTTTTCTTATACCCTACAATACTCTGGTGACAAGAGGTTTAGCCAACCCCCAGCTGCATGCACTTCCAGGGAATCTCACACTTTCCTGGTGATCAAAAGCTCATCAAAAGGAATTGGGAGCTACAAAAAAACAGAAAAGATAAATAAATAAATAAAAGGAATTGAGAGCTAGCACCTGGAATCAGGTGTGGCCTGATCCAGACCTGCAGATCTGTTTCTGACCAGCCCTGAACTAGCATGACCTCTCACCCTCACCTGAGCTATGAGATGGAAATACCCTGATTCCCCGGTTACTTTGGGTTCTGTATTAACTATTTCCATATTGGGTGTCCAGAACAGATAACACTAGTCCTACAGGGTTAAGAGTGTGACCTTCTCATCCCTTGCCCACCAATGACAGGAGGTCATTCATTGGCAGAAGACCCCAGAATTCTCTCCTCTCTGGGTATGATTCCTGCTCTGGTTTATTTCCTTTCATTGTTTATATTTGTTTATTCTTTCTTCCTCTTCTTCCTCTCCCTTGCTGTATATCCTTTCTGTCTCTGCTTTCATTTTTTATTCCTTTTTCTGTTTCTCTTTCCCAAACACTGTTGCTTCTTTCTTTTTTTCTTTTTTTTCTCTTTGTTTTTATTTACTAATCTCTGATCCCTTCCCTTTTACTCATTCCTCTCCCTAATTGTGTTTACTTCTTTTTCTTTCTTTTCATTTTTTAAATTTTCTTCTCTGTTCTTTCTTTGGCATTTTATTATTTTTCTAGTTGTTGCCTGCTATTATTTTTTCTTTACTGTTTTCTTTTTTCACTGTAATTTGGTTATTTGTTTTCCTTTTCTCTTGTGTATGTGTTTTCTCTTCTCCCCTCACCCAACAGAAGACAGCAACTGTGTCCACACAGCTCAGCTGCATGAAAAATCTCCACACCTTTCTCTCTGCCACCCTCTACAATGCCACCACTCAAAAAGAGCCAATACCAGTTGCTATACACTAGATCAATGACAACAACCAACA
This sequence comes from Chrysochloris asiatica, assembly GCF_000296735.1. Lineage (NCBI taxonomy): Eukaryota > Metazoa > Chordata > Mammalia > Afrosoricida > Chrysochloridae > Chrysochloris > Chrysochloris asiatica. The sequence continues at coordinate 25,420,093 of NW_006408520.1, read as the reverse complement.
TCAACCAAAGCCATGGTAAACTTAACTGCATGAACAATGAACAAAGAATGGTGCACAAGCATATTTCCTAATCATATCCAGGAGGCAGTTGATGAGTGCCTAAGAACACACTATGAACACATCAACAATGTAATATGACTACAATAACACCACAATGTCTCATAAGAAATAGACCATTTATGTTCATATGGGAAGAAAAAAAATCAAGAGTGGCTAGGGCAAGTGACCAAGAGGCAGAGCTAGAAAACGCTTTTAAAGAAGGACATCCAAATGGTTGACAGAAAGGTCTAGGTAAACAAGGAAGAGTTCAGGGAAACACTATATGAAGAAAAACAAATAGATAAAGACTGGATACAATACAAAACCTGCAAATAAAAATCCAGATGATGAATGCTAAGGTTTCAGAAATTGACAATACATTTAAAGGGCAAAGGAGTAGATTAGAATCAATGGAAGCTTGAATTCATGAATTTGACAATAACTCTCTAAACTAGTAAGCTAAAAGAACAATCAGGAAAAAAATAATGAAAAAATATGAATAACGCCTAAAATTCCTGTAGAAGAAGAGGAAGTGGAAGAACTTACAGGTGATCAGAATTCCAGAACAGAAGAGAAAAAAAGCACAGAAAAGATAGCCTAAGAGTTTCTGGAAGAAAATTTCTCTAACATCATGAAAGATGAGAAGATACGCATTCAAGAAGCTGAATGAATACCAAACAAGAGAGACCCCAAAAGAAAATCACCAAGACATATCATAATCAAATTCTTCAAAACTAAAGACAAGGAAAGAATTCTGAGAACAGCTTAGGGAAAATGAAACGTTACCTACAAAGGAGAACCAATAGGTTAAGCTCTTGTTTCTAAAAAAAAAAAAAAAAAATCTATGCAGGCAAGAAGGCAATAGAGAGCATATACAAAACTCTGAAAGAAAAATTGCCAACTAAGAATCAGATACCCAGCAAAACTGTCCCTCAATTGTTGTTGTTAAGTGCCAATGAGTTAGTTATGACCCATAATGACTTTGTGTAGGATTTCTGAGGAGTGGCTGATGAGTTTGAACCACCAATCTTACATTCAAACTGACCTTGTGATCCAATGCCTTATCTCATAGCACCACACCAGGACTCCATCCCTCAAATAAAATGCAAAATTTAAAGTTTTCTAGATCAACAGGAAGTAAAGATATTTGTAATAACAACTTTACCAAAACTACTAAAAAGAGCTCTTTGGACTGAGAACCAACAACAACAAGCAACAACCTGAAATTAACACACATGTCAATATGATCCAGAAATCAATCCAGATATAAAAGTATCCAAAGTAGAGAGAACAATCAAGATGGCGGATCAGGTGGAAGTGCAGTAAGGAGCTCTGCCAGCAACAACACAGAATAGCCTACCAAGCAGGTTCAGGGGATGGTCCCAGAACTCTGAACCGGATATAAAGGAATATTTAGAAGGTTGGAAGGCTTACAGCTGGGGGAATTTGTGGCAGAAGCAAGAAATCCATTGTTTTGTAATTCAAGATGCTCAGCTTCTTGAGGAGCTGCCATCTTGGGTGAGACCAAGCAGGGGAAGGATCGGAGCAGCCACAGATGCCTGGAAGAACCACAGATATAAAGGTGTGGACATTCTTCTCTTTTGGTTGTTGTTCATTTGTCCCTTGCTGTCTGCGCACCTCCATTTGGGTGACTAGAGGGGGGCCTGAGCTAGTGGACACCCAGCCCCATGCATCCACACAGATCTCCTCGAAATTTAAAGCGACAGTTTCCAATTAAAACCAAATGGCCACAGCTGGCCCTGAACAGGGATTGTGGAGTGGGACAAGCAGACAAAAGAAGAAATAGGCTGAAAATTAAATCCTAAGTTACATCAAAATGACCAACAGTGGTATCTTGAAACTTCTCAGGAAGAAGAGTGAAAAGGGAAGCCCATTTCCTGAT
>NW_006408520.1:25372898-25414106 GCF_000296735.1 Chrysochloris asiatica | reverse complement strand
AGCATACAGCACCATAAAAAAACACAAAGCAAAATTAAATTCATAATTACACTAAACATAAATAGATTAAATGCACCCATCAAGATACAGAGAATAGCAGAATGGATAAGAAAATAGGATCCTTCAACATGCTGTCTACAATAGACTCATCTCACACACAAAGTGAAAAATAGACTATAAAGGACATGATGGAAAAAACTATGACAAGCTGATAGCAATAAAAATAAAAAGGAGTATTAGTATTAGTTTCTGATAATATAGACTTTATATATGGTAAAAGGTATATATATGGTATATATAAGGTAAAAACCAGCATAAGAAACAGAGTAGAACATTATATAATGATAAAAGGGTCAATTGAACAAAAGACATAGCCATAATAAATAACTGTTCCCAAATAAAGAGCCTGAAAATACATAAATCAAACTAATAGAACTGAAGAAAAACGTAGACAATTCCACAATAATAGTAGGAGATTTTAATATGCTACTTTCCATAAAGGGCAGAAAAACTAGAAAGAAACTCAGCAAAGACACAGAAGAAGTAAACAACACAACCAAACAACAGCACAATATACATTCTTTTCCAGTGCATCTGGAACATTCTCAGGAGTAGACCATATATTAGGCCAGAAAGCAAGCCTCAATAAATTTAAAAGCATCAAAATAGTACAAAGTATTTTTTGCTATAAAATTAGATATTTATCTGCTATAAAAGTAGAAATCAAAAATAGGAATACCCAGGAAAATACCAAATACATGGAAACTGACTAGCACCCTGCTTCAAAGCTACTGGGTAATTGAACAAGCAAAAAGGAGATAACAAAAATTCCTTGAATCTGTAAGAATGAAAACACAACATACCAAAACCTTTGGGACACAACAAAAGCAGGACTTAGAGGGTAATTTGGGGAGTACTGTGACTCCATACAATAAGCACTGTATGCAAGGTCCACCATTCAAGCCTGTCAGCCATTCCATGGGAAAAGGATGAGGTTTCTGCTCCTGAAAAGATTTAAAGTCTCATAAATCCTAAACAGGGTTGCTATGAGTCAGAACCAACTCAACAGCACTTACAAAACAACGAAGTGGGCAATTTATAGCAATAAACTCACGCATAGAAAAAGAAGAACCAAATTCAGCACATAAATGCAACATTGTCAACAGTTAGAGATAGAGAAGAAAAGTAAACCTACTGCCACAAAGGGGAAATAAATAATAAAAATTAGAGCAGAAAATAATCAGAAAACAGGAAAACAAAAAAAGAAAGAAAGAAAGAAGCAGCAAGATAAAAAGTTGGTTCTTTGAAAGAATTAATAAAATTGAGACAACATTAGCAAATTTAAGAAAAGAAGGAAAATATTCACATAACATCTATAAGTGCTGCCAACAGAACAAAAGGAAATAAAAAGGATAACAGAATACTATGAAGAATAGTACTCCAACAAACTTGAAAATCTAGAAGTAGATACATTTTTAGAAAAGCACAATCGACCTAAACTAACACAGAATTAAGTAGAAAACTTGAATTAAGTAGAAAACAGATCTATAACAAAAGAAGAAATTGATCAGATCATTAAAAAACCCAAAGCAAAAAAAAAAAAAAAATCCAGGGTCTTTTAACTTTACTATTGACTTCTACCAAACGTTCAGAGAAAAGTTGACACCAATTCTACTCAAATTATTCCAGAGCATAGAAAAGGATAGAATGTGCCCTAAAAGATTCCATGAATCAAGCATAACTCACATAAGATAACCAGCTAAAGACATCACTAAAAAAGAAAATTATAGGCCAATATCCTTGAGGACTAAGGTGCACCTGACCCAAACCATGGTATTTTCAATAACCTCATATGCATGCAAAACCTGGACAGTGAATAAGGAAGACTGGAGAAGAATTGATGCTTTTGAATTATGGTGTTGGAGGAGAATATTGAAAGTGCCACAGGCTGCCAAAGAACCAACAGATCTGTGTTGGAAGAAGTGCAGCCAGAGTGCTCTTTGGAGGCCGGGATGGCTAAACTTTGTCTCTTATACTTTGGAGATGCTGTCAGGAGGGACTGGTCATTAGAGAAGGATATCATGTTTGGTAAGGTGGAGGGCCAGAGAAAGGAAGGAAGACCCCCAGCGAGATGGATTGGCAAAGTGACAGCATCAATGGATTCAAGAGTGGCAACAATTGTGAGGTTTGCCCAGGATCGGGCAGTGTTTCATTCTGTTGTGCATAGGGTCACTATGAGTAGGTACCAACTTGATGGCACCTAACAACAACAACAACATCCTTCATATATATAGATGCAAAAATCCTCAACAAAATCCTAGACATTAGAATTTAAAAACATATTTAAAAAATAATACATCGTGACCAAATAGGATTCATACCAGGGTTGCAAGCATGGTTCAATACTTGAAAAACAATCATTGTAATCCATCACATAAATAAAACAAAGGAAAAGAACCACTGGCTCCTATTGATTGATGCAGAAAAGACATTTAATAAAACCCAACATACATTCCTGATCAAAACGCACAAAAAAGTAAGAACACAAGAAAAATTCCACAGCATAATTAAAAGCATTTATACATATCAAAAAGTCAACATTATTCTCAATGAAGCAAAAGGGAAAGCATTCTCTTTGTGAACAAGAGCCAAACAAGGATGTCCTTCATAACCATTCTTATTCATTATTGTGTTGGAAGTCTTAACCAAAGTTATAAGGCAAGAAAAGGAAATTAAAGGCATAAAAAAAAAATGAAGTGAAATTCACTATATTTTCAGATGAAATGGTCCTATACATAAAAATTCCAAAGACTTTGCAGTCCAGCACATTAAACCACAGCATCACACCAGGACTCAACAGTGCCATATTAGAGAGATGCAAATTAAAACAACAAGATATCATTTCACCCCAACATTAATAGCAAACTTCAAAAAGCAGAAAATAAGAAATGCTGGCAAGGGTGTAGAGAGACTGGGACCCTTCTACATTGCTGATGGGCTGTAAAATGATATGGCACTTCCTAGAAAGTTGGAAATAGAAATACTGCATGACCCAGCAATCCTTTAACTTGGTATGATATCAACAAGAAATAAAACCAAGAGCACAAGTAGATATATGTATTGATGTTCTTCATAGCACTATTCACAATCTCAAAAAGATGAAGATAGCCTAAATGTCCATCAATGGAAGAATGGATAAACAAACTTTGATATACACATACAATGAAATATTATGAAACAGTGAAGAATAATGATGGATTTAGGGAATACCTTTTAACATGAATGAACCAAGAGGACATTATATTGAATGAAATTAGTAATCACAAAAGGACCAATATTGCATGAGATCACTATTGTAAAAGTTCAAGAGGAAGTTTTCATGCTAAAAGAAGCATTCTTTGATGGTTACTAGGGTTGGAAGGGAAGGGAGAATAATTCACTGGCTATAAGGCAGACACATGTTAACTCAAGTGACAGCGAGGCAATATACAAGCAGAGGGAGATTGGCAGAAGAATGATGAAGATAGATGAAGACACAGGAGGTATAGAAGGGCTAAAGGGGGTTGAGGTAAATAGTGTTATATACACAACTTTGGAACAACAGTGTTCTGTGAGTAGATATATGGACTGATATACAAGCTGAATGGATATGGGAGGAAGAGTGGGAATATACCCACAAATATATAAGGATTTGCTAGAGGATATTTTAACCTTTGCTATAAGCACAACTACGAATGTGGTGGAGCAAACAGTGAGCAAAATGATGAAAACGTCTTAGATATTATTAAACATCTTCAGGCAATGAGTTCCTGGGCGTGAAGGATCAGGATAATACTCTCAGGTAACACCAGGGTCAATTGGCATAACATAGTCCACAAAGACTGTTCTACATCCTACTTTCGTTAGTAGTGTCTGTGATCTTAAAAGCTCATGAGCAGCCATCTACAGTTTAATTATTGGTCTCTCCATGTGTGGAAGAATGAAGAGTGATGAGAATTGAAGATGTGTGGAGTCAATTAGTCCGATGGACTACTGGAATATGTGAACATCAGTCTCCATGACTCTGAGACCAGAACTAGATAGTGCCCAGCTACCACTACCAACTACTCTGAAAGGGATCATGTTAGAAATTCCCAAGTAGAGTATCAGAAAATGTAGAACAAAATTTAAAATTATAAAATAAAATGAAAGAAAGACTGGGATTACTGGTCAGAAAGAGACTGGAGGAATACAAGCCTAAAGCTCTCAAGCATCCTTAAGGTCTGGAATGGAACTCACACTCATGGCCCAATTTTCAGGCAACCAGTAGATAGGTATATAGCGGGGACAACAGTGTTAATAAGGTATGTTCACCATGGAATGGTTAATCTTTAAACATTGTAAGGGCAACATTTACCTCAGGACAAAGCTAAGAAGGGATGAGAAGGTAGGTGGAATAGAAATAGGAGCTACTACATGGAGGACATAGTGTCCTGTGTGTCATGGTGGGTTAATGTGCTGGAGTACAAAGTCTGTAAGAACCACAAGGTTGGTGGATCAAGCTCAGTAGCCTCTCCTCACAAACCCTGTACAGTTGCTATGGGTTTGAACCAACTCGACAGCATTTAACAACAACAACAAGGGAGGAAGTGGGATAACTGCTGTTGCATGCAGCGAATTGCACTCATTGAGTTAAAACAAAGTTTTATGATTTGTTGAATGCAAAACTGATGATCTTGTAAGCCTTCACTTAATTCACAGTAAAAAGTTTAAAACAAGTGATTGTCAGACACATATGAACTTAGAAGAGTTCTACCAATACCATAGATGATTTTATACAGAGCAATATATGGTTCACTCATCAGTCCCTCTTATAACTATTGTTAGATATTTGTAAAATGAGCAGTCTGATTAGTGGTATAACCAAAGTTGTTGGAAATTAATGTCTTTTTTTTTAATTATATAAAGCATATTTGGCCTATAAGATGATGGTAGTGGTGGTGGTGATTGTCATTGATTCTATTTCAATTCATGGCAACCTCATATTTGTCTACTTTATTGAGTATCTATTTTGCACCAGGCAGTTCACATTAATGGTCTTATTTAATATTCAAAACAAAATTGTGAGGTAAGCTTTACAGATGAGGAAACTAGACTCATATTGAGACTAACCACCCCTGAATGCTGTTAAATCAAAATCAAAATGAAAGAAAAAAAGGAAATCCAATGGAAAGATTATTTAGTTCATACTAATTCAGGAAAGCAGATTGTGTATATCTCTTCCCAAACTGAAATTTGCCATGAAGGCACGTGTCGATTTAGAAAATTTACTAGTGCTTATAATTCAAGGCCTTTTTTCTCCCAGTGACATTTATCAACACACTACTGAAAATACCCCATGTATCTCCTAACAAAATTAAGAGTTGGATAAAACCAAGAGAAAACAAATGATTTGGGAGTATTGAACACTATATAGACAAAGGCACATTGGAATTTTGCTTCTATTATCTGTAAAATTCAGAAATCTACAAGTGTCAGGGCCCTGATTTGGACACAAATTCAACTGACCCAGAGTCCAAGGCTATACCCATTATTCTCTGCAGGAACAGATGTTTGACAATAATTATTTTTCTGGTGGGGTGAAGGAGGATATCATCCTTAAACATCTGAATTAACAGCCTGTTTGGTATCACTCTAGTCATAACTTTGACTTATAAATACTTTTTTTCCTCAATCAGGATTCCAAACTTTGACTATTTAAAATAGGAAAAAAGAAAGGGCATACCCTAAATCCAATAGAAGTACAAATTTAGATTAAAAACACTACCTGTTAAAGAATGTTCAGAGATGAGGAAATTGATCAAAACAAATCCTCCTTCCTTCTCTTACCTTCTCTACGTCACCCAGGCCTTCGGTGTCAAGCAGAACTAGGGTCTGGTTTGGCTCCTTGGGGTGAGGCACACACCACATCCAGATTCCCTTGGTGTGAGATTGCACTGTGGATCCAACAGAGAACCCTACAGAAGGGAATGGGTATAACTGGAGATCATAAGAGCATGCAGACTCTGAAAACTAGCAACTTGATAACTGAACTAGGATTTAAGGAGAGAGGGATGAGAAAATAGCAAATACAACCATTGGTGGTGGCTATGTGCTGTGTAGTTGGTTCTGACTCATAGTGACCCTGTATAGGGTTTCTGAGACTGTAAATCTGTATAGGAGCAGACAGCCTCATCCTTCTCCCATAGTGAAACTGGTAGATTAAAACTGCTGACCTTACAACTAGAGAAGTGGGCTTATGGCGATAGCAAATACCAGTAGTTTGAAATTTTATTATGTTTACAAAACTATCATGTTACTAACAACATTTATACTGTTTGTAAATATACTTTTCCCACAGAAATAGCAAAGCATGGGGGGGGGGGGGGAAAGCATGTCAAAACTTGAGAGCAGCATTTAACTCCCGGATTGGATCTCAGACATTAGCTTTCAACATCTATTCCTTTGTCTTAACGTTACCTTCTGAAATCATCATACTGGACAGAATATAGTGTGAGTGAAGAGAGGCGATTTCACAGAGCTTTGCTGGTGTCACTTACCCTGTGTCTTCCCAGCTAGCTTATTCATCAAATAGGATTTGCCTGTTCGGTAGAGACCGACAATAGCCACCACCACAAGAGGCTGCTTAATGGCAGACAGGATCTTCAAGGCTTCGGGATTAGCCGTCAGTTCCTCATTAATGTTCTCAATGAGGCACACTGGGTCGGGCATGTGAATCTCTGAGGCCATGTCCAGTGTTATCTTATCTGCAATGAAGAGGAATTTCCAGTGTTTTAATAGAACAAGTCATTTTGTTTCTTGAAGCTGGTGTCATATTATGCCCCAGGTTAGCCTACATTTCTTAAAAAAAAAAAAAAAAAAAAGTGTTGTGTTTTTTTAATGATAGCAAAGAGGACCGCAAGAAAATAGGTCTTAAGGTTCACCATGTTTATTCAACCTGTATGCTGAGCAAATAATCTGAAAAGCTGGGTTCTATGAAGAAAAATGTGGCATCAAGATTGGAAGAAGACTCATTAACATCCTGTGATATGTAGATGATACAACCTTGCTTGCTGAAAGTTAAGAAGACTTAACACATTTACTGATGAAGATCAAAGAGCACAGCCTTTGGTATGGATTACATCTCAATGTCAAGAAAATAAAAATCCTCACCAATGAACCAATGAACAACATTCTTATCAAGGAAGAAAAGATTGAAGTTGTCAAGGACTTCATTCTTCTTGGATCAACTATCAACACTCATGGAAGCAGCAGTCAAGAAATTAAAAAACGTATTGCATTAGGCAAATCTGCTGCACAAGACCTTTTTAAAGTGTTGAAGAGCAAAAATATCAGCTTGAAGACTGAGGTGTGCCTGACTCAAGCCATGGTATTTTCAATAATCTCATATGCATGTGAAAACTGGACAGCAAATAAGGAAGACTGTAGAAGAATTGATGGATTTGAGTTATGGTGTTGGGGGAGAATATTGAAAGTGTCATGAGTTGCCAAAAGAACCAACACATCTGTGTTGGAAGAAGTACAGCCAGAGTGCTCCTCTGAGGCCAAGATGGCCAAACTTCATCTCTCATACTTCAGATATAATTGTCAGGAAGGACCAGTCACTGGAAAAGGATGTCATGTTTGGTAAGGTGGAGGGTCAGAGAAAAAGAGGAAAACCCCTAATGAGACGGATTGGCCAAGTAGCAGCATTGATGGACTCAAGCGTGGCAACAGTAGTGAGGTTGGCCCAGGATCGGGCAGTGTTTCATTCTGCTGTGCATAGGGTTGCTATGAGTAGGTACCGAATCGATGGCACTTAACAACAACAACAATAGGGTACCCACTGGTTCTTAAAAATGGTGGCTATAATAACCACATTTCCTGGGTGTGACCTAGTCCTGTTAGTTTGACTCGTGTGCCATGGTTTTTGGCTTACTTTTGTTTCTTAGTTTTTTCTTGTCTGAATCACTACTTTGATTCTTTATGACTATATATTTATTGCTTTTACTCTATTCCAAGTTTCCTTCCTCTTACTTAGGGCTATACCTAGTCAAACTGTATCATATTAAATCCTGGCAAGTCGTCATGGAGCATTATCTGTTTGTTTTCTTCTTAGAAGTGTTATTTTTAAAGTATTTTTGTGCATAGTTACTAATGTGACTTCTTCAACCAAAACTTCAACATGATCATTTTATGAATGAGGAAATGACTAAAATGTTTTCTCTAATCATGCTTAAATAACTACTTATTTTTTAACTCCAGTCATTATTTCCAGTTGTCTGAAGAAACTCTGAAAAATAATTTAGGCTACATGAAATATAAGCAAATACATGCTTTTCTACCTTCCCTAACAATAAAGAACAATTGTCTTGTCTTTCAGAAATGAATACCATCTGCTTGGTGTCCTGGTGTGGCACTATAGGATAAGCTCTGAACTGTAAGGTTAGTTTGAACCTCAAGGTCAGTGGTTCAAACCCACCAGCCATGCCTCAGGAACCCTACACAGGGTCACTATGAGTCAGAACTAATTCAATGGCACTGAACAGCAACCATCTGCCTTAGTCTTCCTTTAACTTAACTCTTATAATTATAAAGTTTGTATTTCTCACCTCTTTACTGTTGTTGTTGTTGTTAAGTGTCAGCGAGTCAATTCCGACCTATAGCGACCCTGTATAGGGCTTCCAAGGAGCAGCTGGTGAGCTTGAACCACTGACCTTGCAGTTCAAACGGCTTTGCAATCGAGCGCATTAACCCACAGTGCCACAGTTAAGTACTGTCAAATCAGTTCTGACTCACTGTAAGCTTGTGTAGGGTTTCCAAGAAGTGGTTGGTGGTTTGAACTGCTGACCCTGAGGTTAGCAATCAGTGCTCATCTACAGTGTGGCATCTCTTTATTTTTGTTGTTATGGTTAGAGGGCATGAGTCAGCTCCGACTCACAGCAACCCTATCTATGGACAACTGAACAAAACACTGCCCAGTACTGCACCATCCTCACAGTTGTTCGGCTTGAGCCAATCACTGCTGCCACTGTATCAATCCATCTCATTGTGGCCCTTCCTTTTTTTGGCTGACCTTCCACTATATCAAGCATGATGTCCTTTTCCAGGGACTGGTCTCTCCTGATAATATGTCTGAAGTATGAGAGACAACAAGTATGAGAGACAAGCCGTCCTGGCTTCCAAGGATCATTCTGACTGTGCTTCTTCCAACACAGATTTGTTTGTTCTTCTGGCAGTCTGTTGTATCTTCAACATTCTTCTATAACACTATAACTCAAATGCATCAATTCTTCTATGGGTTTCATATTTATTGTTGTTGTTGTTAAGTGCCAATCAACTCAGTTCTGACTCATAGAGACCCTGTATAGGGTATCCTAGAAGGAGCTGGTAGGTTTGAACTGCTGACCTTGTGGCTAACAGTCCAGTGCTTACCCTCCACTGCCACACCATGACTCCTCATATTTATTGTTGTTATTGTTGTTAAGCACCATCAAGTCGATCCCAACCCACAGAGAACCTGTATAGGGTTTCTGAGGAACAGCTGGTGAGATTGAACTGCCAACCTTGCAGTTCAAACTAACTTTGCAGTCCAGCACATTAACCCACAGCGCCGTACCAGGAGTCCATCATAAAAACAAATGGGTTGGGTTTTTTTGTTTTTTTTTTTTAACTCTTCTAAAGATGAATTCTTTCTCCCTTTCTCATAGCCAAAGCCCCAAAGATCTTCCAGGAAGCAGAAAAATCAAAACAGAAATTGTTTGAAAGCAGATAAAAGGAGATTCATTGCACATGGAAAATTATCATGCCTGGGAGTCAGAAATGCCAAAGTCAAACCTGATCCAGAAAGAGAGGATTCCACAATGATTTTAGTAACTCGAGTGCAAAGTTTCTTTCTATTCTAATCTATTCCATATGCACTGTTGTTGTTGTTAAGTGCCGTTGAGTCGATTCTGACTCATAGTCACCCTGTGTAGGGTTTCCGAGGAGCAGCTGGTGAGATTGAACCGCTGACCTTGCAGTTCAAACAGCTTTTCAGTCTGGCACATTAACCCATAGCGCCACACCAGGACTCCGACTTATCTATAGTAGGGACCATAATCGTTTTTAAATTAGAAAATATAGGATCTGGAGAGGCAGTAGCAGCGGCGGCCAGAGGACAGTGGCGCAGCGTCAGCGCTTTGCCTGCTGCACCACGCTGGTGGCCAGGAGAGAGAGACAAGAAGTGATACAAGGAGATGACGCTGATGACAATAATCTGTTCAAGAATTTAGATGTGACACCTGTAGCAGGTTCAAATCTCTCAGCTATAAGACAAACTGCATACTTCATAAGGATTTTCATCTATTATGAGCAGAAAGCCAAAATCTGTTACTGAAATTGTCTGGGCAAGCTGCCTGCTGGATCTAGTGATACACCAGTAGATAAAAAAAAATTGAAAAAGAAGGCTGTCTTTTTCTTTGGATGACTAGCAGAGTGTGACGTCAATTTAGCATCAAGTCCTACCTACTATGATTCCAAGGACGTCATAGCTAAAATATAAAAATGATTTTTTTCAAGGGGGGGGGAAGCTGATAGGTTTGAACTGTCAAACTTGTGGTTTGTGGTCCAGTGCTGATTCCACAGTGCAACATCAGAAGTCCAGCAAATAAACAGTTGAAGATAAAATTGAATGCACTCATTATAGCAATTAGCTTAATGCTTGTTAAAGACAGAAAACTACAAGAGAGGAAAAAAAGATGCAAATGCAAAAAGGGAAATACTAAGAAATTTAAGAGAAAATGTTCAGGAGAGCTAGAAATGGAGATTATGGAAAACATTTTTCAGCCAAATAATAACTGTTTGTGTTTTGTGCGTTTTGTTTCTGTTGTTTGCTTTGTTTTGTGTCTGCTGTGGTTTATGCTTGAAAGAAAGAAAAAAAAACTCTTAACAAGAAGGTAAATAGAAATCAAACAAAAGATGTCATTTCAGAAATTCAACAGAAGAGAGAGTTCCTAGAGTAAACAAAATTGACAGACAGTATCAGAGGACTGCTGCTGTAGCGTGGTAGGATAGCTCTGAACTGCTAACCACAAGGTTAGCGTTTCAAACCCAGCAGCTGCTCCTCGATAACTCTATACAGGTTGACTATGAGTTGGAACTGATTTAACAGCACTCAACAACATCAGAGAGGTCAAGTCTGGCAACAACAGTTGAATTGAGTTTTTTACATTTGTAGTGGCGGAAGAGTAGAATACAACATAGGTAGAATAAACTCAATACAACACAAAAGGTGTAAGGGTTGTGGAGAAATTGAAACTGGCTATGTCAGGACTACTTCTAAAATAAGGAATCTACCATCAAACAAAATAGGACATAGGCTAGAAATGTGTAGCTGTTTTCATGAAACCATTTCATTGATTACTCTGGAATTCAACTTTTTTGTTTTCTTTTCTTTTCTTTTGTCTTTAACAATGTTGTTGTTGTTAAGTAAAGGGGGCTAGCATTACAGAATCCTGCTGAATATCTAAGAATACCACAACTTAATCTTTATAGAGGTCTCATAAACCACATCAGGCTTAGCAGCAAAGCAGACTATCCTGGAAGAATACTTTTACAATGAGTTGACCCTTGCCAATCATGTCCTACAGCAGCCCCTTTCTTACCTTAATTATAAACTGCCAGGAGAGATTGTTTTGTTGACAAGTCCTTCAAAGACAGCGATGTGGTAGCAGATCTCACTTTTGTGCCACAGTTTAGTTCTGTGCTGTTTTTTTAAAATAATTTTTCCTTATCCAATCCTGGGAATTTCCATATTTCCTTTTTAAACTTGACGTCAGAACACTGGGCAGTAAAATGAAACTAAACAATACATCAGGAGTTGTGTTTTTGTTTTTGTTTTTCTTTGAAAGGAAATTGAAACTGTAACTCAAACTCAGTGACTAAGTAGAAAGAAAGGGGATTTCCTGAATGTAGCTTGCTTTGGTCGGATTTCTTGGAAACTGGTATCGTTACTGGGAGGATTTTTTAAAATCATTTCCAAATTTTGAAATGTAGTTTGTGTATGACGGTATATATCTCCAATTTAGAAGCAGGGCAGAATGAAGCCTAATAATCTTTATGAGATCTAGTTACTGAAATACTAGAAGCATTCACATAAAGCCAAGTGTTTGAATCTCACATAAGATCAGCATTGCTTTTGCAGTAAGAGCAGTAGCTGAGAATTTATACTAACCCACAGAAAATGATAAAGTACTTGATACATACTACACAATAAATGGAGTCTTGCTGTGGCACTGTGGGGTAATGCACTGGACTGCAAAATAGGTTTGAAATGCAAGGTCGACAGTTCAAGCTCCCCAGTCACTCCTTGGAAACCCTATATAGGGTCAGTATGGGTTGGAACCAACTCAAAAGTATTGAACAACAACAACACAATAAATGATAGAGGATATTATTTTTCATATATCTGACTTGGTTCTGTGCATGCTCACTACAGAACTCACTCGATATAAACTTACAACAAATTATATATATATATATATTGACAATTTTACTAAGTACAAGGAGGTTTAGGAACTTACGTAAAATCAAACAAATGGATCTTAAGATTCAAACCCAAGTAATCTTTTTGCAGAACCCACACTCTGAACCACTTTATTATACTATTTCTGTGTTTGCTGAGGGAATCAGCATAACTCCTTTTTGATAATTAGATAATAAGATCTTAAAGTAAGTGTTTTCTATGACACTTTAAATGATCTTGTGATTGATTGATACAGATGATTAATGCACTCAGCAGCTAATCAAAAGTTGGAGGTTTGAAGCTATCCAGAGTACCGTAAGGAGCCCTGTTAGCATTTGTTTTTGTCACATGCCATCCAGTCAGTTCCAACTCATAGCAACCCTGTATATGATTTCCGAGGAGCAGCTGGTGAGCTTGAACTACCAACTTTGTGTTTCAAACCAAGTTTTCAGTCTAGTACATTAACCTACAGCACCACACCAGGATTACAAATTGGACTACTAACTGCAAGGCCAACAGTTGAAGCCCCCAGCTGCTCTACAGGAGAAAGATAAGCTTTCTGCTCCTGTAAAGATTTGAAACCTGGGAAACTCTACACAGGGTCGCTATGAGTCAAAACTGACTCAGCGGTACACAACCAACATCACCAGAGGCACCTTAGAAGAAAGGTCTACAGGTCTACTTTCAAAGAATCAGCCATTAAAAGTCCTATGTAGCACGGTTGCATTCTGATGCACAAGGAGTTTCTGTGACTTGGAATCAACTGAATGACAACAGCTTACTGGTTAAGACACTTTAAATATTTCATTTTATTCTAACAACAATCCAATAAGAAACATGTTGTTATCCCTATTTTAAAATTAACAGAAGTTGTCTTTCGCTGTGCTTCCTCAGAAGCAGATCAAGAGACAAGGATTTGAGTCCAAGAAGCAAAATAAGAGAAGGAGAGGCAAACCCTGGCAGAAAAGGAATGCCATCAATTGAACCTTATTCAGTAGATTACTATTATGGGAAACTAAAGCTCAAAAGTCCTGTGAAAATTCTAATAGTGCAGATCCTACCTTTGAGTTCCCCATCAAAGATAAGAGAAACTTGGGGTGCTTTTCATCCAACTTTTTAAAAATAATTGGATGGGGGTTGTTCCTGGGAGGTTGTTCAATGGGTTGTTCCACCCATTGATTTATAGGATCATATATTCTAGCTCATATATTCATTCACAGACCTGGTGTGGCACTGTGGGGTAATGCATCAGACTGCAAAGTCATTTGAACTGCAAAGTCGGTGGTTCAAGTTCACCAGCTGCTGCTTGGTGCTATGGGTCAGAATCGACTCAATGGCCCTTAACACCAACAACATATTCTAGCTCATGTATTCATTCACAGACCTTCTTATCACTGTTAGCTAGAATATATGAACCTGGGAACCAAGGGGTAGAAGTGGAACTCTCCCACCCCAGTGACTCAGTTGGGAATTTGTTTCCTGAAAACTTTAGTCTTTGCTGGACCAGAAGACTTGGTTCCCAACTGGAGGTTAGTAGAGCTTCTAGCACTGTTGCAGTAAGGTTTCACTAAACCTTAGACTCAAGTTGTAACCTACTTTCTCAGGAATAAATGTTTGTTCTGAGACCCTCCTAGATCCAGGATGAAGAGAGAAAGACAGCTGTAAAACTGGAGATGAAGAGAAATGGTGGTAAGTCGTGGCAGAGAAACAATGGCAGCAGAAATAGCAGAACCAGGAAACTAGTGGGAGACTGTGTGAATGGGCCAGGACACTTCATGGTGCAGTAGAGTGCTTCCAAGCACTAACGGGTAGAACTAAAGAATTTTGTAACACTTGCCTAATGAGACAGAGTCTGAGGGGCCATGAAGCTGAGGAACTAAAGGCCACAGAGAAGTATCTGCAAACATGGCTAATAAGAAACTTTCCTGACCAAAGAACTGTATCCTAAGTTGTTTGTTATCCTGAATTGTAACCTGTTATTTCCTTAATAAGCTCATGAAAATTGTCTCTGGGTTCTATGTGGTCATTACAATGAATTATTTAACCCAGAAGTGAAGTAGAGAGTACCATGGGAGGAGGGATTGGCATACGAATTGGCAAAAGGTTAAAGGAAGGCATGTCTGACCTCCACATCATAAGAATCAGCTTTGAGCTGTCACTGACACTAATGGTGAGTTTCTCTTCCCCTTGTGAACTTAGCCACCACCGTGCCATTTTTACACACAGAATTCATATCACTTCCAGTAAGAAAAAGTATTACCTCATTTAGGGTAGCCACTCCTCAGAAACCCTGAATGGACTCAATGGCACTTAACAACAGTAATAATCACTTTGCCACCTAGTAGTTTCCTCAAAAGCTGTTATCCACGAAGTTTTAGCGTTGCTCTCTGTTGTCTTAGGGTTCAACATTTAATATACACCAAAGTTAGCCTTGGACCCCTGGTGTGGTGCTGTAGGATCACGACTGAACTGAAAACCACAGGAGAGCAGTTCAAACCCACCAGCTGCTTCTTGGAACCGACTCAATGGTACTTAACAACAACAACAAAGTTATTCTTAACAACAACAACAAAGAGAAATTCCCAGTTGGTGAATCTATGCTAAGCTTCCTTCAATTCTACTGTGACTACGCTGTACAAGAACTGGATGACTGAAGACAGAAAGTGACTCAAATTGATTGGATGATTCATTCTAGTCACTGATTGTTCAATGACTTTCTGAAGTGCCTCTGTGGTGAGCATTGATGTAAGATATAAAAACCTACACACTTTATGCTCATTCTTACAGATTCTTCCATAGACCTTTTTATTACTGATTATCCAGTTAGGCTTTTTCTAAGCCCTGGCTAACCAGACAAATAATTTGTCACTGCCCATAAGTACTCTGTGTACCTTTACTTCAGGCCACATCATTGCCACAGAATTGATGACCAGTTGAACTGTTTGAAACTCTACCCACTGGGATGATTTCTCCTCACTACTATGTTCAAGGCCATCTCTAAGAGCAGCAGCAATGCATTTTAGTTTCTACAAATAGGAAAATTCAAACATATGATTTAAAATAGTCAGATAACGTCATATTATAAATTGACCATCTCCATTTATAAAAGTGGAGTGTAGGTGTGGTGCTGTGGGTTAATGCAACAGAATGCAAAGCTGTTTGGACTGCAAAGTCGGCGGTTCAAGCTCACCACCTGTTCCTCAGAAACCCTATACAATATCGCTATGGGTCAGAATTGACTTGACGGCACTTAACAACAATAAACAACAATGTATAAGAACTGGACTGCTAACCACAAAGTTGATGGTTCAAATCCGCCAGTTGCTCCTTGGAAACCCTATGGTGGTGGTTATGTGCCGTGGAGTCAGTTCCAACTCATAGCAACCCTGTACAGGGTTTCCGAGGTTGTAAATCTTGACCAAGCAGAAAACCTCATCTTTCTCCCATGGAACAGCTGGTAGTTTCGAACTGCTGACCTTGCGGTTTGCAGACTGATTTGTAATCACTACGCTACTAGAGCTACTTGGAAACCCTATACAGGGTTGCTATGAGTCAGAACTGACTTGATGGCACTTAACAACAACAATAACAAATGTACTGAAAACCTCTTATATAAAATTTCAAAATTCTCTTGGTCTCATATTTTATTCTAGTCTGTGCTGTAGTGAGCATTTCAGCAATTTTGTAGGGATTCAAAAATTTCATGGAAATATTGAAATAAAAAAATAATGGAATTTGTTCATGAACTTTTTGAAGCCCTTCCTTACAAGTGTCATTGGGTGTCCTCACCCAGTGAAGCCAGTGCTTAATTTCATTACTGTTTCTACTATGAGGTCCCAGGTAGAATTATCTTTGTGCTTTTTAATGTACAACCCAGAAGTGTAAGGAAGTTAAAGTACATACTTGTGAAAGTCATAAGAAATGCATTTCCATCTTGTCCTCTGTGTGGTTTATTCTGCAATGTATTTAATATGCCATCTCAGAAAGCTCTGAGGAAATGAATTAAGTTACATACAAGTGTTAGCAACTTATTGTTTTATTAATGAACCTCTCTCCTTCCCTGTTTTAGTGTCCTAATTTCTTATCCTGACTCCTTACTCTTTATCCTTGTGTCATTCTCTAAAAAAAAAAAAAAAAAAAAAATTCATTCAGAGTTTTGCCTAAGGTGCTGACTTTGGGAGACCCTGGACTAAGAGAATCCATCTCATAGCTAGCCTCTATCCTCAGCTAGTAAGTTCTTAGGAAGCAGCCCTCCAATAATATTTTTGAAGTGGTGGGAGAGTTTTTTGCTGGTGGGAGAGTTCTGATGGCTAGTCTGCTGGGAATAAATGGGATAGTGATAACGTTCACAAACAGGTGAATCAGGGCAGATGGAAGACGAAGCATTGGGTTCTGCTCTGGGGCTTTAAACAGCCTGGGTCCATGGTGAGTCTAACAATTTTGCAGTTGGCTGAATTTTGTTAATCGGTTAGAAAGCTATGAATGAAGAAAATAATGGGTTTAATGGTATCCCTAAGCTGCCAGGTGGAGTCCTGGTGTGGTACTGTGGGTGAATGCACCAGATTGCAAAGTCGGTTTGAACTGCAAGCTCACCAACTGTTCCTCAGAAACCCTATATAGAGTCACTATGGGTTGGAACCAACTCAACGATACTTAACAATGACAACAAACTGCCATGTAAGAAGTCCAATTATCCTGAGACTGTCACACTGGAAACATTTAGAGTAGGTACTCTAGTTGACCACCAGTGAGATGGATTGGCCAGGTGGCAGCATCAATGGACTCAAATGTGGCAATGCTAGTGAGGTTGGCCCAGGATCGGGCAGTGTTTCGTTCTGCTGTGCAAGGGGTCGCTATGAGTGGGTACCAACTCGATGGCTCCTAACAACAACAACAACAATAACATCTCTAGTTGACATCCCCAGATAGATCCAAGTCTCCATCTATCTTTAAAAAAGTCACAGACACAAACCCTTCAGATCACTCCATCTATCAGCTGAATGCCACTGAGTGACTTCTTGAAAGCTACATGAAGAAAAAGTTTCATCCAGCCAAGTCTGTCCTACATAATTATACAATAATGCACTACATGACTTGGATCTTAAATGCTTGCAAATGAGTGGCCATCTAAAGTGTAATTATTGATCTTTCCATGTCCACAGAAAAGAAGAGCTATGAAAACTGAAGATGCTTAGAAATCATTAGTCCAATGGCCTAATGGATCATCAGTCTACAAGACTCTGAGACTAGACGAACTAGATGGCACCTGGATACCACTACCAAATGTCCTGAAAGGGATCACAATAGAATGGGAGAAAATGTGAAACCAAAGTCAAAATTTAAAAAAATATCAGGTTTACAAGTCAGACAGAGTCTGGTGGACCTCCAAGACTATGTCCAGTGGTCACCCCTCAGGTCTGGAACTGAATTCACTCCCATGACTCAATGTTTAGCCAAGCAATTGTTGTTGTTGTTAAGTGCCGTCGAGTCGGTTCCGACCCATAGCGACCCTGTACAGGGTTTCCGAGGGTGTAAATCCTTACGGGAGTAGAAAGCCTCATCTTTCTCCCGCTGAGCGGCTGGTAGTTTCGAACCGCTGACCTTAAGGTTCGCAGCCCGATTCGTAACCACTACGCTACCAGAATAGTGAAGTATATAGGGGAGATGACTTCACTAGTAAAGAATGCACACCATAGAATAGTTAACCATTTGGGACCAAAGCACAGCATTTATCTAAAGACAATTCCAGAGGAGTGGGGAAAGGAGGAATGGAAACAAGAGGTGGGAGGAAGTGGGATAAGTGATGTTACATTTAGGGCGTTGCAATCTAGATGAAATGAAGTATGTTTTGTTGAATGTAAAATTGATGGTTGGCTCTGCACACCTTCAATTTATTCACAGTAAACACATCAAATAAATAATGAGCTAAAATCAAAATCAAAAGCTAGCCAGAACTCTACTTCAGACCAGTACCATATGCAATTTACCTCCTGTTCTGGGGTTTTCCTGATGCTGGAGCATGACTCTCCCATTAGAAGCACTCAGCCCTCATTCTGACACAAAATGGAAGATAACACTGTGGGGCCATTCTCCAACGATGAGTTGAGAGCTGATGGATCAATGCTTTTTTTCAACTTCTTGAGGGAACAGTGCTAAAATGTATTTTGTAAAATTCCTCAGAATATTCCTGGGAAATTGGACAGTTCTCTCTCTTTAGTGGCCAACTTGATAACCTATCCTTCTCTTGTATTTTCCTCCTTTCTTGGCTAATTCCATCATTCATTCCTGCCCCCTGAGATCATCAGCTCAATTAAACTACCTGCATACAAACATTTATTCCAGGCTCTGTTCTCAGAGTAACTGAAGTTAAAAAGAGAATGTATTTTCTTAAATATCCAAGAAAATAACATCAGACAAACTTTACAAAAATGAAATCAGATTCTTCTCTTATTCATTTCCTCTTTCTTCCCCAATTTCTTTCACTTTTAGTAATAATTTTGCTATCCATATAAGGCATTTATGTGCTTATTTGTCTAATGGCATGTATAGAGGAAGTGACAGTTCTACTTTCCGATTCAGATCCAGAATCTGAGCACTTTGCAGCATTTCTCCTGTCACCTCTGTGACACAAGTCACTACTATCTCTGCTCAGTGCTATTGTAGGAAGAACCAACAGGCCTCTCTGCTTCTGCTCTTCCACTTTTTCCCACTTACAGCATCCATTGTGGTCCTTATTACAATGTAAATCTGATACTACAAATTCACAGCCTACAATTTCTCAATGATTTTACTAAATTATTTTTTCTTTTTACTGTGCATTGGATGAAGGTTCACAGAGCAAATGTTTCCTGTTCAACAATTCATACACATTTTGCCAATTAACCCTGTAAATCTGGTCCCCCAAGACTGTGATCCAGCAACTCATTTTCTCAAGGTATTTGACAACTTTTTGAGTTTTCAAAACTTTTCCCCATGAATACTCCACCATGTTCATAGAAATATTGACAGCAAAGGTAAATACAAATTTACAAACATCCTCCTCAAATATATATATATTTTTTTTTTGGGGGGGGGGTTTAGTCCCACTATTCCTCCCACACCCATTCAGCCTGAATAGTTATCAGCCATGTGTCTACTTGTAGCTCACCATTATAGCAGGATTATGTGTATAACGTACTTACCTCTGTTACCCTTATGCCTCCAACTTTTTTCCTGACTTCACTCTTATATATTGCATTCCCCTTCAGACTTTACTAAATATTTGCAAAATTATTTTGTTAAAAAACAAAGTCTTGACAGTAACTCAATAAATCTGTAAATATTGACAGTAACTCAATAAATCTGGTCTCTCTCTCTCTCTCTCTCTCTCTCTCTCTCTCTCTCTCACACACACACACACACACACACAGCTCATCACCTATGGCTATTACCAGATTATGCCAAAGATACATCCAGCCCAAGACATTGCATTTACTGTTTATTCTACCTACAAAATTCTTCATTTGGATATCTGCATGACTACTCCCTCTCTTCTTTCAAGTCTGCTCTGACATCAAATGTCTACAATACCTGTCTTGAATGCACTAAATTTGCAACCTTCTTTCTTGCTGGTTTCACCAATAGACCTCCTGGTCAATCTTCCCATATTTGTGGTTGCCTTTAACATTTGACACTCTGTCATTTCCCCTCACATGTATTGTAGTTGTGTATAATAACTTTGGGGTTCATGGTGGCTTCATAAGATAAGCACTGGACTGTGAACCACAGGTTGCCATTTCAAGCTTACCAGTGGCTCCTTAAGAGAAAGATGAGGCTTTCTTCTCCAGCAAACATTTAAAGCCTCCGAAATCCTATACAGGATCCCTACAAGTTTAGAACTGACTCACTGGCACACAACAACAACAACAATAGTAACTTTTCCATCCATGGGAATGACCAATATGCTGACTTCTCAGTTCTACTCCTACAGAAATGTTTTCCTCCATTCAAATGAAATTCTCACATAGTGAAAATGTTTGATAAACATTATTGTTTGGGTAGGCTTAAGGTTACAGAAAATTATGTAATACAAAGTACAGAGCTCCTACATTCTCTCTACCCCTGCAGATCATTTATTCTACTAATATCTTTTATTTCTGTGGAATATTTATTACAATTAATAAACTGATACATTATTATTGACACTCAAGCTGACAGTTTACATTAGAGTTCATTCTTTGCTTTGTATAGGTCTATGAATTTTGACAGATGTTTATTTTAATGTCATGTTCCATAATTACAGTATCATGCAGAAGAGCTTCATTGCTCTAAAAACATCATGGTATTTTCAATAGCCTCATATGCATGTGAAAGTTCAACGAGGAATAAGGAATACAGTAGAAGAATTGTTGCATTTGAGTTATGGTACAGGAAAAGAATTTTAAATGTATCATGGACTGCCAGAAGAACAAACATACCTGTCTTGGAAGAAGTTTAACCAGAATGCTCCTAAGAATCCAGATGACCAGACTTAGTATCCCATACTTCAGACATATTTACAGGAGGGACCAGTCCCTGAAGAAGGACATCATGCTTGGTAAAGCAGGAGGTCAGTGAAAGAGAGGGAGTCCCTAACTAGTTAGACTGGCACAGTGGCAGCAGCAATGGACCCAAGCATATCAGGAATTGTGAAGATGGCACAGACCTGGGTGGTGTTTCATTCTGTTGTGTATAGGGTCACTATGGATCAGAAACAACTCTACTGCATCTAACAACAATAAAAACACCTACAAATAACCAAAACGCCCAGATTTACAGCAACTTGGAGGACTTTATTGAGTCAGCAAGATCATCCTGACTAACTCCAGCATTCTAAGGGAAGGAACCACGACTCATAGAAGGTGAAAGACCTGCTGAGACAAGAGCACGGTTATATGCTTTGTTGGAGTCAGGACCAGTGAAAAGTAGTCAGACATTCCTGAGTTGCCCAGATCACCACAACTTCTTCCTCACTCAGTGTAAAACTTTGGGTTTTTGTTTTTTAAATGGTCTGTCAGCTATTCTTGTTTCCTCCCAACAGTTCAATTTTGTCTTTTCTAGGTATTTGCTGATATTTTTAAAAAGGAAAGAATTTATAATCTCTAAAAACTGAGCTAATATATTTGGAAATCAATTTGGTGAGGGTTTCCACAGTTCAGACTGATAACTGAAGAGGCTACAGGCAAGACTAATGAACACTACCCACTAGAGAACTTAATATGGTGTCTCAGATACAAATTACCTGTTCTCTTCAACCATTTATGAGTTCATGGAATTTGGGCAATTGCAAATACTCATGAATGCCTCACGCTTTTGTTTCTGCTGTTGTTGTTGTTGTTAAGTGCCATCGAGTCAGTTCCGACCCATGGCGGCCCTATACAGGGTTTCCGAGGGTGTAAATCTTTATGGGAGTAGAAAGCCTCATCTTTCTCCCGCGGAGCGGCTGGTAGTTTTGAACTGCTGATCTTAAGGTTCGCAGCCTGATTCATAACCACTACGCTACCAGAGCTGCAGTAGATGCTTATTTTGCACATTCCATGCCTAAACATATTCTGAGGGGAGGCACAGAGAAGCAAATGGTCTCTCTTCTCAGTTGAATTTTACTATATGTTGTAAAACAAATATTCTCATAGTTAAAATACTGGCCATCAGTCAGCTGGGTTACAGATATTTTTATTATCTTGTACTCAGATGCCCTTACTTTGAGGGGAGGTCTCTGACATCTTCCTGGTGTTGTTGTGTGCCATCAAATTGTTTCCAACCCATAGTGACCCTGTATAGGGTTTCCAAGGAGCTTGAACTGCCAACCTTGAGGTTCAAACTGACTAGTAACATGTTGTTGTTGTTGTTAAGTGCCATCGAGTCGATTCCGACCCATAGCGACCCTGTACAGGGTTTCCGAGGGTGTACATTTTTACGGGAGTAGAAAGCCTCATCTTTCTCCCGCGGAGCAGCTGGTAGTTTCGAACTGCTGACCTTGAGGTTCGCAGCCCGATTCGTAACCACTACGCTACATAGGTTCCCTCTAAGAAGAACTGGAAGGAGCTCTGGTAGCATAGTGGTTATGAATTGGGCTGCGAACCTCAAGGCCAGCAGTTCAAAACTACCAGCTGTTCCGCGGGAGAAAGATGAGGCTTTCTGCTCCCATAAAGATTTACAGCCTCAGAAACCCTGTACAGGGTCGCTATGAGTTGGAACTGACTCCACGGCACATAGCAACAGTTTCTGACTCATAGGGACCTGTATAGGGTTTCCGAGGAGTGGTTGGTGTATTTGAACACATTATTGTTGTTGTTGTTATGTGCCGTGGAATCAATTACGACTCATAGCGACCCTGCACAGGGTTTCCGAGGCTATTAACCTTTACGGGAGCAGAACGCCTCATCTTTCTCCCGCGGAGCAGCTAGTAGTTTCGAACTGCTGACCTTGCGGTTTGCAGGTGGATTCGTAACCACTATGCTACCAGAGCTCCTTATAATTTTGGCGTTAGTTGTAAAATTTCCTATGACAGTTTGAAATCTCAGAGTGTCCTCTACTTTCTAATTATGAATTATAGCTTATACTGTTAGAAATACAAGACAATAAGAACATGAACTGGTGAAAGGAATACGTCATCCTTGAAAAGATCTGCTGAAGTTTCTCCTCTCTAGGTCAGGGCACATAGAAATTGTAGCATCCCAGAACTAGATTTACTAATAGTCTTGTTCATGATAGACCATGACACATGAAGGTCAGGTGTTGCCATTTGATTTAGGCAGGGTTTTCTAGCGAAGCAAAACCAGTGAAACATATATATGTACATGTATAAAGAGAAGTTTATTATTAAGGAAATGGCTTATAATTGTAGAGTCCCTCAGCAGAAGAGAGAGAGAAAGCCTTTCCAGCATATCCATTATATTGGGAGCAGGCCACACCTTCAAGGAAGCAACCCTTTGGTTGATTGAGTTAACTATGCCTGTATTAGATTTCATTACCATGGGACTAAGCACATCTTAGCTGCTAAGCCACAGGAAATCCTGGCCTAGTTAAGTTTACACAGAACTTTAACTATTATCATATTTAATCATCAGAAGCTGAGTAGATACTATTATTAGTATGAGCAACACTTTTGCAGTGGCAGCCAGAGGGGCCTAACGGGAGAATTTTGAAGAAGGTGAGTAGAATCAGCAGTGTTGGATTAGCCAATAAGCAAGGTAAGCATGGGTTTACATGTGCTCACTAATTTGTAGTGAATAATTTCACATTTTCACCACATAAGAAATGTAATTGCTTGGTCTGGCCGGTGTCCATCTCGTACTCCCACAGCATCCTCCTACAGAATCAATCCTCTTATGAAATTAACAATCCCTGACAGTGACATGTATCCAATAAGCAAGATCAGCCCTAGTTTATCTTGTTGAAAAGCAAATTTTTCACTTCAAATTAGTAAGCAATCAGAAGTAAGCCTATGCTTACCTTGCTTATTGATTAAACCACCTTGAAACAGGTCAGTGATGGGGAAACCTTACCCCATCCACTCTACAGCCCTGATCTTACCCTTTCAGACTTCTGTTTCCAAAACTCAAAGACCATTTAAAAAGAACGCTATTTTAGACCCTCAAGTATGTCAAAATGGCTGTTTTGATGTGGAGTTTACTGAAGAGTGCAGAATTCTTTGAGGAAAGGTTTTCTTGTTGTTAAGTGTCCTCCACTCAGCACCAACTCATGGTGACACTGTGCACTATAGAACAACAGTAGCCAGTACTGTGCCATCCTCACTACTATTGTTATATTTGAGCCTATTGCAGTCTCTATGTCAGTTCATCTTATTGGGGGTCTTCCTCTTTTTTGATGACCCTCTTCTTTACCAAGTATAATGTCCGTTTCCGGATACTGGTCCCTCTTGATATCATGTCCAAAGTACGTGACACGAAGTATCAGCATCCTCACTTCTAAAGTGCAGACTGCTTATACTTCTTCCAAGACAGATTTGTTTGTTCTTCTGGCAGTTCATGGCATTTTTAATATTCTTATCCAATAACACATTTCAAATGCATTGATTCCTCTCCAGTCTTCCTTATTCATTACCCAGCTTTTACACACATATGAAGTGACTAGAAATACCATGGCTTCGGTCTGGCACACCATAGTTTTCAAAGTGAAATCCTTGCTCTTTATCACTTTCAAATGTCTTTTGCACCAGATTTCCTAATGCAAAATATTATTTCATTTCTTGACTGCTGCTTTCACAAGCATTGATTGTGTATGCAAGTAAAATGAAATACTTGATGTGGTACAGTGAATTATTTAATATCTCTTCTATTAGGCAAATCTATTGCACAAGACCTCTATAAATATTTAAGAACAAAGATGTCAGTTTGAGGACTTAAGGTATGCCTGAACCAACACTTGGTATTTTCAATCGCATCATATGCATGTGAAAGTTGGACAATGAATAAGGAAGATTGTAGAAGAATTGATGCATTTGAATTATGGTGTTGGAGAAGAATATTGAAAGTACCATGGATTACCAGAACAAACAAATCTGTGTTGAAAGAAGTACAACCAGAATGCTACTCAGAAACCAAGATGACCAGACTTCGTCTCTCATATTTTGGACATATTATCAGGAGGGAACAGTCTTTGAAGAAAGACATCATGCTTGGTAAAGTGGAGAATCAAAAAAACAGAGGGAGACCTCCAATGAGACGAATTAGCACAGTAGCAGAAGCAACTGGCTCAGGCCTAACAACAACTGTAAACTTGGCACAGGACCATGCAGTGTTTTGTTCTGTTGCGCATAAGGTAGCATTGAATCAGAACTGACTTGCCGGCACCTAACAACAACAACTTCTCGCCATAAGGAGCCCTGTAGGATAAGAATTGTATTGCTAAATGCAAGGTCAGCAGTTCAAATACACCATCTGCTTTCTTCTGTAAAGATTTACAGCCTCAAAAACCCCTTCAGGTCACTGAGTCAGAATTGACTCTATGGCTATGGGTTTAGGTTTCTCTAGTTTTTTGTAAACTCCAACCAAATGACTTTTTTCCTGATGGGTCTGGATAAGAAAAGGGAAGGGAAGATGCTGATGGATTGTATGGTTCAGTTATGAGTGAATGCTACAGAGCTAATTGTGATTGATCAATTTTTGTCATTCTGCTAGTTATAAAATAAACCATCTCAGAAGCAGAAGTGAGGATCTTACTACCTTCATAGAAATAAAGTCAGGAGTGGATCGTGTCCTCTGGGACAGAAATCTCTCTGTACATTGAACCTCTTTGTCCCAGGTGTGACACCGGAGGAGTGGTAGCAACAGAACCAAGCCATACCTTAAGACAGAGCAGCGGGCTTGCCAGCTCATGGAACAAGTAAAACTAAGTGATTTGGGACAGGACATTTGCTTTTAAATGGGGGTGCCTCCAGACACTTATTTGGAGGGATCTAGGTTTGCTGACCTACAGAGCTAGAGCCAAGTTCCTTCAGGTTGAGCCTTATTGTGGAGAGGTGTGTCCTGTGGGCATTTATAAGCAGTCATAAAAACTTTGTAACACTGTCAAGTAGGACAGAGGCCAGACCAAAGGACTGAAGGCCAGAAAGAGGTCTGCCTGTGGGAATGGCAGAGAAGATGTTGTCCTTACCCAAAGGACTGTGTACGGAACATATCTGACCCTGAATTGTAACTGTTTACTTCCCTAATAAACCCCATAACTATGAGTATGGTGTCTGAGTTCTGTGTGGCCGCTGCAATGAATTACTGATCCCAGCTGAGTTGAGAACACTATAGGAACAATGGGGGGCATTTGTGTTGGTGGTGTGCCATCGAGTTGGTTCCAACTCATACTGGCCCTGTATTGGGTTTCTGGGACTGTAAATCTTTACATGTGCAGAAAGCCTCATCTTTCTCCCACAGAGTGACTGGTGGATTCAAACTTCTGACCTTGCAGTTAGCAGCCCAATGTATAACTCACTGCACTACCAGCCCTCCTCTGGGAGGGATGGTCAATGCCACTTTTTGCACTTGATAACTTCAGACATCTCTCTGTTGATCATAATGTTGTTTATTGATCCATTTGTGAGGATTTTTGTTTTCTTTATGTTGAGTCATAATCCATACTAAACACTGTATTCTTTGATCTACATCAGTAAGTGCATCAACTCCTCATCAGTTTTAGCAAACAAGGTGTGCCATCTGCATATCACAGGTGGTTTATGAGTCTTCTTCCAATCCTGACGCTGTGTTCGTCTTAACATAGTTCGGCCTCTCAGTTATTTGCTAAGCATTCAGAATGAATAAGTATGGTGAAACAATACATTGATGCACACATTTCATGATTTTAAAACACACAGTATCCCCTTGCTCTGTTTGAACAACTGCTTCTTGATCTATGTACAGGTTCTCCGTGAGCACAATGAAGTGTTTTGGAATTCCCATTCTTTACAATGTTGTCCTTAGTTTGCTATGATCTACACAGTTGAATACTTTGCATAGTCAATAATACACAAGTAAACATCTTTCTGGTATTCTCTGCTTTCAGACACAATCCATGGGACATCAGCAATGCTATTCCTCATTCCACATCCTCTTCTGAATCTGGCTTGGACTTCTGGCAGTTCTGTGTTGATGTGCTACTACATTCGTTTTTTGAATAATTTTCAGCAAAATTTTACTATTGCTAGTCATAAGGTTTGGAAAGAAATACCTGAGCCCTCCTTAGATAGTTTGGCTTTAAGATTCTTGCCTCAGGGAAAGGCAAAAGCTAAAGATTTTTGTGACCAAGAATTCTGTAACTTTGCAATCTTCCATGCTTCTGTGCTCTGAAATTTGTTCTTCTTTTCGTTTTCTCTCTGTGTGTGTGTGTGTGTGTGTGTGTGTTTCATTTTCTTGAAGGTATCCTATGAAAAACAAAAAATTTAAAATTTTATCAAGTACAGTTTTTCTGTCTTCTTTTTTGTTAGTTGTGCTTTCAGTGTTATATCACAGAAGGCACTGCTTAACCCAAAGTCATGAAAATTTACCCCTATGCGTTCTTCTAAGAGTTTTATAGTCCTGGCAATTGAACTTAGGTCTGTGATTGGTTTTGAATTCATTTTTGTGTATGGTCTGAGGAAGGGATCCAAATTCATTCTTCTGCATGTAAATATTCAGTAATCCCAGCATCATTTGTTCTAAAAATGATCATCATTATTGTTTTGACATCCTTTTCAAATTCAACTGATCATAACCCTAAGGGTTTATTTCTATGCTTTCAATTCAAGCCCATTGGTGCCTATATTATCCTATGTAGTACCACATGGCCTTAATTACTATTGCTTTGTAGTAAGCTTTGAAATTGAAAAGTGTGAGCACTCCAAATTTGGTCTTCTTTTGGAGATTTCAATATTATATGAAGTTTAAGATTATCTTGAAATATCTACAAAAAAAAAACAAAAAACTAGAATTTTTATAGGAAATGCATTGGCTATCTGGCTCAATTTGGAATACTACCACTCCTCATTGCTTACCTATGCTTTATTGACTACCTAAAGGCTTTCGATTGGTGGATCATGACAAGCTATGGACAACATTGAGAAGTATGAGTATTCCAGAACACTTAATTGTACTTCTGAGGAATCTGTGCCTGGACCAAGAAGCAGTTGTTCAAACAGAGCATGGGAACACTGAATGTTTTAAAATTGGGAAAGGTGTGCGACAAGGTTATATTCTTTCACCATGTTTATTCAACCTGTATGATGAGCAAATAATACAAGAAGCTGGGTTCTATGAAGAAAAACATGGCGTCAGGATTGGAGGAAGACTCATTAACAACCTGCGATATGCAGATGATACAACCTTGATCACTGCAAGTGAAGAGGACTTGAAACATTTACTGATAAAGATCAAAGAGCACAGCTTTTGGTATGCATTTCATCTCAATGTCAGGAAAACAAACATCCTCACCACTAGACTAATAAACAACATTCTTATCAACGGAGAAAAGATTGAAGTTGTCAAGGACTTCATTCTTCTTGGATCAACTATCAACACTCGTGAAAGCAGTAGTCAAGAGATCAGACGACATATTGCATTGGGCAAATCTGCTGCACAGGAACTTTTTAAAGTGTTGAAGAGCAAAGATGTCAGCTTGAGGACTAAGGTGCGCCTGACCCAAGCCATGGTATTTTCAATAACCTCATATGGATGCGAAAGCTGGACAGTGAATAAGGAAGATCATAGAAGAATTGGTGCCTTTGAGTTGTGGTGTTGGAGGAGAATACTAAAAGTGCCATGGACTGCCAAAAGAACCAATAGATCTGTCTTGGAAGAAGTGCAGCCAGAGTGCTCCTTGGAGGCCAGGATGGCTAAGCTTCGTCTCTCATACTTTGGACATATTGTCAGGAGGGAACAGTCACTGGAGAAGGATGTCATGCTGGGTAAGGTGAAGGGTCAGAGAAAAAGAGGAAGACCCCTAACGAGATGGATCAGCCAGGTGGCATCATTGATTGCATCAAGTGTGGCAGCAGTAGTGAGGTTGGCCCAGGATTGGACATTGTTTCATTCTGCTGTGCATGGGGTCACTATGAGTTGGTTCTGACTCGATGGTACCTGACAACAACAACAACCACTCCTCATGTGGAACTGTGCATAAGCACTGTACTACAAACCACAAAATCAGCAGTTCAAACCCATCAAATGCTCCTTGGAAACCCTATAATGTTTTCTATGAGTCAAAACTGACTCACTAGCACTTAAGAACAAAAACAACACTATCTTAGTCTTTCAATTCATGAACACAGAATGTCTTTTCATTTATTTAGATCTTCACTTTTTTCCAACAATATTTTATTGTTTTCAGAATATACGTTTTGAGCTTCTACTGCTGAATTCATTCCCACATATTTTATTCATTTGATATTATTGTAAATGAAATTTATTTTTTTTCCTTTGTCAATATTTTATTGCTAGTATATATAAATGAAAATTTGATTTTTGAAACACACTCTATCCCTTCAGGTAGCGATCCAAATCCCTTCCCTTCTCATGCTTAGTAACCATCAAAGAATGTCTCTTTATGTATGAAAAAAATTTTTTTTTTTTTACTTTTCACAATAGTGGTCTTATACAATGTTTGTTCTTTTGTATATGACTTATTTCACTCAGCATAACGACCTCCAGGTTGATCCATGTTATAAGGTGTTTCACAGATTTATTGTTATTCTTTAATGCTGTGTAGTATTTCGTTGAGTATATGTACCCAAGTTTATTTACCCATATTTCTAATGATGGATATTTAGGTTGTTTCCATGATCTTGCCATTGTGAACAATGCTGTGATGAACATGGGCATGTATATACATATTTGTGTCACAACTCTTATTTCTCTAGGATATATTCCAAGTAGAGGGATTGCTAGCCAAAAATGGTATTTCTATTTCCAGCTTTTTGAGGAAGTGCCATACCATTTTCTACAGTGGCGCACTGATTTACAGTCCCACTAGCAGTGTATAAGGGTTCTAGTCTCTCCATACCCTTGCCAACATTTGTCGTCTTCTATTTTTTGAAACTTTGCTATGAATTCTGGGTGAGATGATATTTTATTGTGTTTTCATTTGCATCACTCTAATGGGCAATGATTGTGAACATTTCTTCATATATTTAAAAACAATGTATTGGGTAATTATTATGATGAAATGTGCAAAGTCCTTCAATTAGAATACCAAAAGGAAAGAACATAATCAGCATTTCTCATCCTGGGGTGAAAAAAGAGAGAACATTCAAGCCTTAAGTTGCAATACTGAAGAATTCTACAGACAAAGAAAAAAGTTTTGAATGATGCAAGAAGTATCAAATGAAGATGGAAGGAATATACAGTCTCTTTACTGAAAAGAACTGGTTGATGCTTGGAAAGACTATGTGGGGACCATGTCTGACTTCCCCTGGCTTCAAAAGGGAAAATGAGAATTAAACTCAAATCAGCCCAAGGCATTTCACTCCTGTGAAATGCAAGTCAGATATATTTGTATCCTACAACCTTATTTACCCTATTCTGACACCAACCATTCCTCCCACAGCACTGTCTACTTCACAGCTGAGTTCGATAATCTATTGCAATGACCACATAGAAGTTAAAATACTCATGAATATGGGGTTTATCAGGGAAGTGGATAGGGTACAATTTAGGATCAAAACCAACTCAGGACCCAGCAGTTCCTCAGTCAGGAACACCTCTTCTCTGTCATACTGTAGGCATCCCTCACTCTCGTCTTCAGCCTCTCAGCCATGTGCTCCTTTGGCCTCTACCCTGCTGAGGCAATTGTTATAAAGTTCTTTTAGCCAGTCTGGGAATGCCAAAAGGGCCCAGTCTTCAAGCCTATCTCCTGCTCAAAGTAGGCACTCGTCTTTACTGAACCCATAGGCCTAGAGCCCGAAGCTTCTCTGTCTCTCAATGCCACCTCCTCTGGAGTCACTGTTTCTCTAGGTAAGAATCCCATTCTTCCTCCTTGATGGTCCTGGGATCTTCCATCTCTTCTTCTGAGATAGCTCCTTTTAAACCTAACTGGAAAGTAAAACTAAACAATCCCAGATTTAGAATCCTGCATACCTTATTTCATGGTGGTGGCTATGTGCCGTGGAGTTGGTTCTGACTCATAGTGACCCTGTACAGGGTTTCTGAGGCTGTAAATCTTTACAGGAGCAGAACGCCTCATCTTTCTCCCACAGAACAGCTGATAGTTTCGAACTTGAGGTTTGCAGCCCAATTCGTAACCACTACACTACCAGAGCTCTTTATTTGCATGGTCCCACCCAATCACCGGTGGAAGTTATGGAGATTTTGTATAGAAAAGCAATATCAAGTAAATTCAAGACACTACAATGTTGAGCCATTTTATGAGGTAGCATATGATCAAGAACCACTGATAATGAAGGAAGAAGATCAAGCTGCACTGAAGTCACCGGTTAAAAAAAAGGGGGGGGTGTCCTAGGAACAGATAGAACATCAGTTGAATTACTTGAACAAACAGATATAATGCTGGACTCTTATTCTTCTACAAGTATATAAAGAAATTTGAAAGATAGCCACCAGACCAACTTACATGAAGAGATATATTCATGCCCACTCCAAATGGAATGCAGAAATAATCTAACAATATCATTAGTAATACATACAAGCAAAATACTGATGCAGTTAATTCAAAAACAGTAGCAGTCATACATTGACAAGGAACAGCCAAAAGTTCAAGTTTGATTTAGAAGAGGAAGTAATACTATCATTGATGTCAATGAATCTTGGACAACAGACAATAGTAGAAAGATGTTTACCTGCATTTTATCAACTACACAAAGACATTCAAATGTGTGGACAAGTTATGGATAACATCACAAAGAAAGAAAAGTTCAGAACTCTTATTTATGCTCAGGTAGAACTTGTATGTGAATCAAGAGGCAATCATTTTAACAAAACAGGAGGATACTGCATGGCTCAAAATTAGAAGATGTGTGTAACAGGATTACATGTTGTCACCTTACTTATTCAATCTGTGTGATAGCCAAATAATCTGAAAAGCTTGACTACACAAAGAAGAACATGGCATGAGGATTAAAGAAGACTCGTTAACAGACCACAATATATAAGTAACAAACAACCTTGTTTACTGAAAATAAAGATAATTTAAGGCAATTAGTGATGAACATGAATAAAGACTAAAATCTTCACAACTGAATCAATAAACAGCACCATGATAAATGGTAAAGAAATTGAAGTTGTCAAGGATTTCATTTTACTTGGATCAACCATCAACATCCAAGGCAGCAGCAGTAAAGGAATAAAGGAATCAAATGGCATACTACATTAGTCAAAACTGTAGCAAAAGACCTCTTAAAAGTTTTAAAAAGCAAAGATGTAAATTTGATGACTAAGGAGCATTTGACCCAAGCCACGATCATTCCAATAACCTCATATCAGTGCAAAAGTTATGATAAAAGATCATTTAAAAGGGAAACAGAAAAATTGATACATTAAAATTATGGGGAAGACAAAGAATATTAAATATATAGAGGACTGCTAAAAGAATGATCAATACAACCAGAACGTTCCCTAGAAGAAAGGATAGCAAGACTGAAACTCACTTTTTAGGACACATCATCAGGAAACAGCATTCACAAGAAACAGACACTATTCTATTTCGATAAAAAACAAAAAGCTTTCTGCATATGTAAGTGCCAAAAGACAGAAAAGTGACAAGAAATCAATCTAGGAGACATTTGTTTATTGCAGAAAATAAAAAAGAGATGTTTGCCAACAGGGAAAGTTGCTAACAGAATGTAGACAGTTGTCTTCAATGGCTGGACAGTCAAGATTTTCTGCACAGGAAGGGGCTTGAGGATATCATTTTATACTAAGCAGTAAACAAGTTCTACATATGAAGGAAATTGAGGAGTGGTAATCAGGATATGTTATATCCAAAGGTGATTCAGGGAAGGAGCCAAGAAGCAACCAGGTGCCCAGCTACCTCTATTCCTTTGTAGATACGGGACTGCTCTTTGGTAACACAGAGCTCTGGTGCGCAGGGCTCAGTAACACAGAGCTCTGGTATGCAGGGTTAGAGATATAAGCTGGAGAGGAGGGGGAATGGAAAAGGGGCAATAATGCACTTCTCCTATACTGACATCAGTGTGGCCATTTTGGAGTATTTGTGTTCTGTCCCTAGACTCCACCCAAATGCCCCTAACTGGTCCTTACAATCTTACCTCCAGTCTTCCATGCAATCCTTTGGATCTGAACATTAAAGAATTATAAGCAAAGACCACAGCAACAATACATACTACAACAAAGCACTATACCTAAGCTCAGTATTCTCATACTTGATAAAAGGGTGAAGAGCCACTCTAATTAGAAAAGGGGTCTAATGACAACTGTTATATAGTAGAACTGTAACCTTGCATTTGTTGCAGAGTCACAGAGATGTTGTGGTGATAATCAGATATATATATATACAATGTTCTATATGAATGAGAGCGCAGTGCCTCCCTGGGTAGCTATGAGAATATTCAGAGCCATATGTTCTGTAGCATTACCTTATTTATGCATCTACTCTGTCTCATCTGACAACAAGGCAAGAGCCTGTGGGTTTCATTTAATGTCATGGCCCTATGTTTCACCAGGGCTTCAACTTGCCATTCCATATCAGTCAATACAATCCTTGGAACCAGGGCTACAAGGGGGTAAAACCACTGGGAAGAGGGTTTGGCCCAATGATATTGGCTGCATAAGGTGTTGCAGTTGCTGGGTTTGCTGGGCAGGCATTTGTAAATAAAGCTAGAGATATAGGGTTGTCCCCACAATGTACCTGCCCGTCTAACTGTAGGGTAGGTAGGGCCATCCTGAGACTCACATGCCCAGAACAAGCCCTAGGGTAGGGGAAAGACTCTGAACTTTGCATGGATCCATGCCCCCAACCACAAAGAGTAGTTAATTGAAATGACTTAGTGGCATGCTTATTGTGGGAGCCAACCCATATTATGGCTGTTATTAGCAGGGTTGCTTTATATGCACCAGAGGACTTATAGTCCAGTTGGATGTATAATGCTTACAGTCACCCAGGGCATCCCATATAGCAAAACCTTGAGGATATGCAACCTTGACTTGCTCCCATATCAGATGTAACATCTAGGAGTGAGTATAATCCTTGGATAGAAGTTGCACAGAACATTCAGATAGAAACATTGAGAAGTGGTCTGAAGACTGTATCAGGCACAGGCACTGGCATTGGCAGGTACAATTCTCTACAGCATGTCAGCAATGGAAAAGATAGGGTGTTCTCCACACACCCAACAGTCTGACTTACTCCTCACATCTGCAATCATTTTCCAAACTGGCAAAAACATCACTGCATATTCTAAAGGCACAAAGACAGAGAGATGAAAGGTAACAATATAAATACAAAGTTTTTGATGGTGTAGGATGAAACCAATGTGAGCCACTCTTCCTCCTTCCACTGTGTTAGCCATATGTTAGTCCTGTATGCACTGCCAAGCTATCTGTGCATAGGACATGGGACTGGATTCATGTATCAGTCCTATCCAAGCAGCCCTCAACTCAGCCCACTGGCTACTCTGTCCTGTTCCCTGGCCGATCCATATGACTTCTGTGGCTGGTTGTATGCCCACAGCCATCCACCATGAGGGGTTACTTCAAGCTGAGCCATCCATGTACCAAGTTTCCTCAAAAATTTGTCCAGTGCCCTCTCTTATGTGACTCCCCCATAGGGATGCTTCCACTATGGGCAGCTAGTTTTTCATTGGTGACATAAGTAACCGGTCCAAAAATCTGGTATAACTCAGCATTCAAGGAGTTGGTCTACAGACACTTCACTGTTGCAAATATCTATGCCATTTGGTCAATGTGCTGGATTGGGTCACCTGTAACTGGGGCTTAGCAAAGTCCTTGATCCACCACTGTATGGGATAGTGTGTTTATAACTGTTAAGGTGCCCCTTTTGTGATGTTTTCTACAAGCTGGAAGTTGTTGTACACTGCACAGTTACTTTTCTAAAGGGTTGTATCAGGTTTTTGCATCCTTCCAAAGTTAAGGCCAAAATCCTAATGGAATACGTAAACCCTGTTGCCAACGCCACCGGCCCTAGCCATATCCTTCTGAGTAGCAGGTGACATCCAATTCACACTCTTGCCCTACATCTAGAGTCCCAGGAGCCTGCACCTGCTTTAGTCATATTTTAGTCTCATTAAAGGACTGCTCTGCCTCAGGATTCCAGTCCCAAATGTTTCCTTTTTTACTATACGGTACAGGGGACACAAAATCTGTGCTAGTTAGGGAATAAAGGATCTCCAATACCACAGCATTCCCAGGAATGTTTGCAACTCCTTTGTTTTGGTAAGGCAAGGGTATGCTTTAACTTTGTCAGTTTCAGCCTTGGGAGAGACCTTTCTCTTACCCAAAAACACAACACCAAGAATTTAACAGATGATCCAGGGCCTTGCCATTTGGCATCATTGACAAGCCATCCACGTGAATTTAGGTGTGTTAATAATGATGGTGGTACTTCCTGAAGTAAGGGCAGAGAATCATAGGTCAACATGCCATCAATATAATGGAACATACAAAATCCCAGGGACTTGATCCACTTCCCTAGGTCCTGTGCCACCAATCCACTAATCAAGGTACACGTGGGTCCAGTATCTACTAATGATCAGTGGATAGTTAGCTTAACTGTGGCCTCTGGTCCCCAGATAGTCTCCCTATTCAAAGCCAGGGGGAACATTGGCCCCACCCCTAATCCAGAAGTGCCGGCATCTCCCATGCTGGAAGTGCACTAAGCGCAGTGGGCTCCTATGGATCTTTTCCTTTTGTGAATTGGCAAAGCTTTGCCATAACTTCACTAGTACTGCATTAGGCTGTTTGTCAGTTTTGTCTAGGGAGGTGCCAGCAGCAAGCAAGTCAATCCACAATTGGTGACACTGACCGACCTCTCTTTTTTTCCTGTCTTACTCACTCCCTTCCCCTTGCATTCATGCAGCTTGGACATTCTGTCTGTGAAGATCCTCTGTCTCCCACAGATCTGCTACAGCCTGAGCAGCCACTGGTTGTCCTGCCAGTGCTTAATATAAACACCAGTGCTCCATACTACTGGTTAGGAGCTGATTTTAAATCGTTATCTTTCATGCAGGCTGTGAGCATCTCATTATCCAGGCCCCAGTAATGTTCCACACACATAGCATGCTTCATTCCCAGCTCCGTAATCACTTCCTGCAATTCCCCCTTAGCTGCCCAGAATATGGGAGAGACCAGGTTGTCTCTCACTTTTTGGCTAAGAAGCCTTACAGGCAACTGTAAACAAAACTGAAGAAATGCTACCTGAACCTTATTCATTGCAACATACAGACTCTGCTGCCCAACAAGGTGAATGGTTAGAGAGGCCACTTTGGACACTTCAAGTCCAGTGAGCATTATGCCCTCCACCCCCATATTCCACAAGCAGAGGAGTCAAATTGTAACAGACTCCTTCCCATTCTGCCATCATCAAGCAGCTAAACCTGCCAGTTTAGGGGCAGTATAGTCCCACATGGTAACATGCTCCCACCTCTTAGAGGCCAGCAGATCAGCAGAATCTGATGTTTAAAGGCAGATAGCCAGGGCCTCCGTGTTACTAGCCTGCACCATCCATGCCTTTCTCTTCAAGTCTTTCACCATTCCAGCTTCCGGCAACACAGCCGCTTCTGTTTCTCCAGCACAGGAGGGGCCAGGCTGCGAGACACCCAGTGCCCTACTGTCTTTCTTAACTTTACAGATCCCAGTTCCCTGAAGGAGTTTCAACAATTCTTGCAGTATTTTTATACATCCATGGATGTGAACAATGGCTTGGGCAAGAGTAGGTACAAGCACAGAGACACTTAGTCATGATTAGTATTTTACTTTCCACTCGCTTCAAACACCCCCAGTACCTCTCCAGAGATTAGAACAAATGATCAGTCTTTAAAAATACTTATTTTCTTAAAGCAGAGATATGCAAAAATGGGTCTATTCCATCAACCTGAGACCCAGATGAGTTCTTGTCCAGCAATGCATTCACAAATCAATCGATATGCTTTTGCAGGACACCCAATTAAACATCAATATCCCAAAAAGAAAGCACTGTCAATAGCTCTTAGACAGTCAGTGGATATGAGGAAGTGATTGGTTTGATCAAGGAACACCTGCCGGCATCTGCTGCACCCTGTGGACGAGTGAAGAAGCCTCACATTTGGGTGCAAGTTATGGTGACTATAGCGACCAGGTTATAGTGGAGTTGTTGTTGTTGTTGTTGTTAGGTGCTGTCAAGTCAGTTCTGACCCATAGCGACCCTGTATAGGGTTTCCAAGGAGCAGCTGGTGAACTTAAATTGCCAACCTTACAAATCAAACAACTTTGCAGTCTGGCACATTAACCCACAGCACCCACACCAGGACTCAAAGCTATAGATAGAGACTTTGCAGGGACTTTGTAGCCTACATTTGCTGTCTGTCCACATGATCTGTCCACATCAAGCCAAGTTAAGGAATAACACAGGCACAAGCCTACATCAAAGGCATTAAAAACTTGTAGGCACTGCCATCATGTGGTAGCTCAAAATAATATTTTTTCTGGTAACATATGAATGAACTTTCCTGTTTAAAGTGATTTATTGATATCAGTATAGAATCTAGAGATGTACGATAATAAAGTAGAGGTCTACACATACAAATACATCAGATGCACATAATGATCATAATTAGCCTTTTCCTAATTACCATTTACTCGGAAACCCTGTGTGTAGGGTCGCTATGAGTCGGAACCGACTCCATGGCACATAACAACAACAAACCTGTAAAAAGGAGTCCTGGTATGGCACTGCAGGATCAGCACTGGACTACTAACCACAAGTTGCTTCTTGGAAACCCAATACAGAGTTGCTATAAGTCAGAACCAACTCGATGGCAAATAACAACAATTACTAAAATTATGTGTTTTAGATTGGTTCCCCTCTTCCTCCCTAAAAAAAAAAGACACTTGGATGTGTATAGTTTATTTGGGAAATGATAGCAGAAAGCCAGAGCAAGACAGAGAGTGAGACAGGGATATATGGAAAGCCAAGAAACTGGATTACTGATTTGGTGGCCACTGTAGTTAACTGGAAGTCAGTGTGGACATTGCAAGAAACTATGCAGAATGCTTTTCAGAACTAACTCTTTGAAGGACAATGTGAGATATTTATCCACCAATACTTGTTTCCACAGGTTAACAGTTGCTCCAAGAATCTTTAGTTCTCATGAATTGGCAGACTATGATTGCAAAATTTCAGTAGTCTCCCACATCTAACAGAAAAGCCTGAGAGAGAAAAGGAGAATGGCCCTTTGTATAAGACATAACCAAACGCCCATTGCCATCTATTTGATTCTGAGCATAGTGACCCTGTATAGGATTTCCAAGACTGTAAATCTTTAAGGGAGCAAACAACCTCATCTTTCTCCCACAGAAACACTGGTGGGTTTGAACTACTGACTTTGTGCTTATTCTACAGCATCACTAGGACTCCTTAATAGGACATAAAAGTATACTGGAATTGTCTACCAGATCTTCACTGCTGCAGTTGGTTCGAGAATAAAATCAAGAGGCAAAATAAGCAAATAATAAGTATTATCAATAGTTTAAACCAAAAAATGGGGAATATGATGACCTAATATCAACAGTCTTGTGCTGAAAACAATTAGAGATTTTGAAAGAAAAAATTAATCTTTATAAAAGCAAGAAAAAACTTCGGAAAATAGTCATGAAAAAGGCTACAAACCAAAATCAAGTGGAAAATCAAAGAAGTAAGTGGAGCACTAAAATTGTTTCCCACCCCCATAGCATTATGTTCCCTTGTCAATCAAGAGAACATCCCTCACTTTGAAGACATTATCAAGTAACGAGATCAGAGGTGCAATTTAGTAGATTCTGATCCACAGGGACTCTACAGGACTCCCCAAAGGTTTCCTAGAATGGAAATCTTCATGGGAGCATCTTTTCTCCCTCAGAGTAGTTAATGGGCTCGAACCTCCAACCTTTCAGATAGTAGCTAAGTTCTTCATCATTGTACCGTCAGGTATCCATAAAAAAGTATCATAGACCTTTAGAGAGAAGGTCTATATATTCAGGTGTGATGTTGTGGGTTAAAGCATAGAACTTCAAAATCAGTTTGAACCACAAGGTAGGTGGTTCAACCTCACCAGCCACTCCTCAGAAACCCTATACAAGGTCGCTATGAATCAGAATCAACTCCACAGCACTTAACAACAACATGTTCTTTAGACATCAAAAGCCTAAATAAGTAATTCTTAGATGTCAAAAGCCTAAATAGTATTCTGGAGTGACCAACTGAAAAGGAATGGTGTCGCACTCATCATCAAAAAGAGCATTTCACAATGTATTTTGAAATATAATGCTGTCTGAGTTAGGATAAGATTTATATACTTACAAGGAAGACCAGTTAATATAGCTGTTATTCAGATTTATGCACCAACCACTAATGCCAAAATGAAGAAACTAAAGAGTTTCACTAACTTGTGCCCATTCCAAAAGAATGTATCAATAATCAAACAATATCATTACTATAATACACAAATTAAATTTTACTTAAGACAATTTCGAAAATGCTTGCAACAGAACATCAACAGGAAAACTTCCAGAAATTAAAGCTGGGTTCAGAAGAGGACATGGAATTTGAAATACCATTACTGACATCATATGGATCTTGGCTGAAAGTAGAGAATACCAGAAAGATGGTCACTTGTGCTTTATTGTCTATACAAAGTCTTTTGACTATGTAGATTATGACAATTTATGAATCATGCAATGTAAAATAGGTGTTCCAAAACACTTAATTGTGCTCATGAGGTACTTGTTCTAAAAGAACGAAGAAACGCTGGATTGTTTAGAATCAGGAAAGATATACACCAGCGTTATATGTTTTCATCATATGTATTCAATCGATATGATGAGCAAATAATCCAAGAAACTGGATTATGTGGGGAGAAATGTGGCATCAGGATTGGAGGATGACTCATTAACACCTGTGATATGCAGATGATACAACCTTGCTTGCTCCATGAAAATATGACTTTAAATGCTTTTTGATGAAGCTCAAAGACCACAGTCTTCAGTATGGATTGTACCTCAATGTAAAGAAAACAAAAATTATCACAACTTGACCAGTAAATAACATCGTGATAAATGCATAAGAGATAAAAACTTTCAAAGACTTTATTTTGCTTGGATCCACTTTCAACACTCACAGAAGCAGTAGTCAAGAAATCAAATGACATATTGCATTAGGCAAATCTGCTGCACAAGACCTATTCAAAGTGTTAAAAGAGCAAAGATACCAATTTGAGAACTAAGGTATGCCTTACCCAATCCATGGTATTTTCAATTGTCTCATATGCATGTGAACATTGAGCAATGGATAAGGATGCCTGTAGAAGAATTGTTACATTTGAAACACGGTGTTGAAGAAGAATATTAAAAATACCATGGCGTGCATTTCCGTTGAGTCTTAGTCTTAGAAGGGGGTTTGCAATGAGGGGACCTGGACACTTGCCTTGATGTTTTCTAGGGAAGCAATTTGTTTATTCTTGTAGTAACAGCCCATCTGCCTCCATTTTTCCTGCAGGTCTTTATTTCAAGAGGTATCTTTTCTTCTTCTAGCCACTCCAGGCTGGTCTGCTCATCCTTTCATGTGGAGATTTCTCATCTCTGGAGATCTGGATGTGGTTCCGGTTTCTACCTATAGTTTTATGTATTGCAAAGGCTCCGCAAGATGCCTCATTCACTGGGTACACTGTGGCCCCATTTTAGGTATTCCAATCAGTCACAGGCAGAAGACGGACTTACAAGCCTTCTAGTGTGGTATTTCTGACTATTCCTTTCTCTCCCTCTCCAGTGTCTACTCTATATTATAATGCAAGGGAAACCAAGATTAAAACAAACAAACAAACAAAAACAGTCAAGCATCTTAACATGATTCCCCCTCCCCATTCCAACCATGACTCAATCCCTGTGTCTCAGAGCCCTGCCGTTCCAAGGCTGTGTGTACATCGTCCTTTATCTCTGTCCCATTTAACCCTTTTGAACATGCCCAATTGTTCTCCCATCTGCCCCGTTTCTCTACTTCCCTTTCCCTCCCTGTATATTGCCCCC
>NW_006408520.1:25363857-25365412 GCF_000296735.1 Chrysochloris asiatica | reverse complement strand
ACAGTACCTCTTGAAATGGTTGAACATAGACATATTCTTTTTAGTATAGTGACTGTATATTCCATCTACCTCCATCATTCAATATTTTTTCAATATAATCCTTCAATATTCAACCCAAGGCTTGATTTTTTTTCTTCAGGTCTTTCAGCTTGAGAAATACTGGCCATGTTCTTCTCTTTTAATGTTCTAACTCCAGGTCTTTTCAAAATTCTTTATAATATTAATGTTGTCTCCTCAAGTAGCCCTTGAAATGTTCTGTTCAGTTCTTTCACCTTATCATTTCTCCTAGTTGATTTCACTTCTCTACGTTCAAGAGCAAATTTCAGAGTCTCTCCTGACGTCCATTTGTGTTTTTTCTTTCTTTTCTGTCTTTTTAATGACATTTTGCTTTCTACATTTATAATGCAGTTAATATCATTCCACAACTCCTCTAGTCTTTGGTCATTAATATCTAATGCATCAAAAATATTCTTTAACTGGTCTCTAAATTCAGTTGGGATATATTGGGATGCAGTCAAGGTCATATTTTGGCTCTCAGAGGCTTGTTTTAGTTTTCTTCACCATCAGCCTGAACTTGCATATGAACAATTGATGATATGTTCCACAATTTGTCCCTGGAGCCTACGGACAGAGAGAAGAGAAGCAGATACTAACAAAATTGGCTTAAATATTTAAGAGGACCTCCTAGACAAATCTGGGCCCGCTACAGGAGAGTCCTTGTCTTGAGTTTTCTTGTCTACCACCTCTATGCTGTAGTCAGACAAAGGGATTAAAGGAGTTTGAAGTAGAAAGCAAAGATCTTGGGAAGCTTGTTCCCTGGATAGTAAAGCTTTTGGGAAAAATCAGAACAGATATAATTGGAGAAGGACACGATTCTTTATCTCCTTCATCCTGTTTGTTCTTCCCTATTTTTTTCTTCTTTCTAATCCTGTGAGTCTTTAAACAGGATCATGTTTTCAATGAGAAGTAGTCATTGAGATTGGGGTAATTGTTTCATGGATGAGCCTAGAAATGCTGGAATGACAAATAATTGCATTCCCAAGTTTGAGACAGGAATGGTGCTAGGTCAGTTAATGGCTTAAGTGGGTCTTTCTAACCTAAACAGTGTCTCGCTATCTGGCCCTGATCTTATTTGTTCAAAACAGCACAGCCATTGCTTCTAGAGTCTTCACTATTACCTTCCTTTGTTTCCTCAGGAGAATGTCTTTTTTGTGAGCTGGAGGAAGCCCCCCATATCCTGCTTGCTTCTTCCAAGACAGTCTGCTTACAAATCCCCTCTTCCTTTTACTCTTTTCCACAATTCTAAATTTTCCAATGCCTTTAATCTTTTAAAACAAAACCTAGATATCGTTGCAGACTGCTGCTTTGGGCCCTGCCAAAGCTATAA
Organism: Chrysochloris asiatica; assembly: GCF_000296735.1. Taxonomy (NCBI): domain Eukaryota; kingdom Metazoa; phylum Chordata; class Mammalia; order Afrosoricida; family Chrysochloridae; genus Chrysochloris; species Chrysochloris asiatica. The sequence continues at coordinate 25,364,025 of NW_006408520.1, read as the reverse complement.
AACACAGGGCTGGCTACTTGTTTGAAAACAGAAGAGGAAGAAAGAAAAAGCAGAGAGAAAAAAGGAATAGTTAGAAATTAAATTAGCTCAAAACTGGTTTTCAAGCATGTATGCATTTTTAGGTGCACTATATATATAGGAAAGGAGCTCTGGTAGCGTAGTGGTTAC
>NW_006408520.1:25343778-25362177 GCF_000296735.1 Chrysochloris asiatica | reverse complement strand
GAGGCACTGTAGGATAAGCACTGAATTGCTAGTCTCAGAATCAGTGGTTCAAATCCACCAGCCGTTCCTCGGAAACACTATACAGGGTCTCTATGAGTTGATGCTGACTCGACAACATTTAACAACAATGAGTCAGAACAGACTTCACAGCAATGGGTTTGGTTTTAATACAATTTGATTAAAATCAACCAACCAACCAACCTACTCCAAAGAGTTGCCATGGAGTCACTTTTGACTCACAACAATCCTATAGGCTTTTAATGGCTGTGGCTTTTTGGAAACAGATAGGGCTGTAGGACAGTTCAGTGGTTCAAACCCACCAGCTGCTCCTTAGAAACCCTACTCAGGGTCCTTATGAGTCAGAACCAACTTGATCGTATTTAACAACAACAACCAAGATTTGAGTAACCAGTCTTTAAGTTATATGACAGGGTTTAATTCTTTGCACCACTCAGTTAATAATAAGCTGATACTAGATCAAACCCACTGCCATGGAGTCAATTCTGACTCACAGTGACCGTGAACAACACCATATCCTGCCTCATAGGGCTCCCAAGGGTATAAATCATTATGGAAACAAACTGATATCTTTCTCCCACAGAGTGAGTGGTGGGTTCAAACCACTGACTTATTGATTAGCAACCACTGCATCACCAGAACTCCTCAATATAAGCTGATAAACCGAAGCCCAAACTAAGCCTTCAGGCCAATTCTGACTCTATAGCAACCCTGGCCAGGGTTTCTGAGACTGGGAGCAGACAGCTTCATATTTCTCCTGAGGAGCCATTGTCAACTTTGCAGTTAGCAGCCCAACACCTAACCAACAGGACCACTAGAGCTTCCTAATATAAGCAAATAAAACCCCAAACCTACTGACATTCAGACAATCCTGGCTCATAGCAACTCTATATATGGTATCCAAGGCTGTAAACCTTTACTGGAGCAGAAAGCTTCCTCTTTCTTCCTAGGAGCACCAGGTGGATTTGAACTGCTGAGCTTGTGGTTAGCAGCCCACTATGCTACCAGGGCTGATAGCCCATATTCAAATTTCCTCAACTGCCTCTAATAATAAGTTTATAGTAGTTAAATTAACTTATTTATTGGAGCAAGAATCAAAGCAGGATTCATGCCATACATTTGTATTTTATGTCTGTTCAGAAGAAATTTACAAAAAATTGCCCTCTTGTGTTATTATTTCCTTTTTAATATCATTAATTTTTTGAAGATTGCAGACTACTTTTCATGTGGAAAATTCCATGGCATTTGCCTGATTATTTCCTCATGGGGTAAGGCAGGTTTAATTTACCTTTCCTTTCCCGTGTTTCCTATAAACTGGAAATTAGATCTAGATGCTTGATTAGATTATAATCATATAAAATCCTTACTCTTTCTCATGCTCAAATGATCCCTAATTTGTCTAAGGGATTCCTCTTCAAGCTAGATTCTGTATCCTTTTCAACATATCTGAATTGACCTTGGAAGCTGTTTTTGTTCATGCTTTTTAAAAAAAACCTTCCACCTGACATCTACATTTTCTCCCAGGATCTTGTTTTATTTAAAAATATATTTTTTAAGGTAGGCGATGCTTATCTGAAAGAAATCTAATGGCATAACACATTAGGCAAATCTGCTGCACAAAATCTCTTTAAAGTGTTCAAGAGCAAAGATGTCAGTTTGAGGACTAAGGTGGGCCTGACCCAGGTCATGGTATTTCCAATTGGTACTGTCCAACTTTCACAAGCTGGACAGTAATAAGGAAGATTGTAGAAGAATTGACACATTTTAGTTATGATGCTAGAGAAGAATATGGGCTCATGTGTAGCAATGATTGTGAGGTTGCACAGGACTGGGAGTCAGAACCAGCTTGAAGGTACCTAATAAAAACAATAACAACAACAGCAATTTGAAAACAAAGTCTGGGTGCTGTATTTGTTCAGCACTGTGAAGGTATTATCCTACTTGTGATAGAATATTATCTATATGCCTGCAAGGAAGATCAGTTAATGAGCCTATTATTCAAACTCAACCACTAAATCCAAAGGTGATAAAATTGAAGAATTCTACAGTCTGAAATTGATCACACATGCAATCAAAATATATTGATAATTACTGGTGGCAGTGATTGGCATGCAAAAGTTGGAAATAAAAAGGAAGGATCAGTAGTTGGGAAATAGAGTCTTGGTGATAGAAATAATGCTGGAGATTGCATGATAGAATTTTGCAAGGCGAAAGACTTCTTCATGGTAAATATATTTTTTCAACAACATAAATGGTAACCGTACACAAGGATCTTACCAGATGGAATACAGAGGAATCAAATTGAATACATCTGTGGGAAGAGATGATTGAGAAACTCAGTATCATCAGCCTTAGGCTCCAGACGTTTCCCTGCAAACTTCCGCTCTGTCTCAGATAACAACATTACTTTGAAGTCAATGCTGGGTGACAGCTACCAAGTCGGATACACTAATCTATGTCTTTATGTTTCTCACTCTCCTCTGGTTTCTGAGCATGGAAGTAATTGGCTATCAGTTAGAAGACTTTTTATTATTTTTAGACAAACTTATGTTTCTGCATCCTTCCAGACTGCAGGGCCTAAGACCATGAGACTATGAAGCTGCTTCCTTAAAATAATCTGCTGACATTACCCCATCTAAAAAGTATTATTTATTAAGTACTGAGTCCTATATTATGTGTGAGGACATGAAAACAAGTAAGACATGATCTCTACCTGTAAGAGGTTTCCAAACAACTAGGAAGGGATAGAAGGGAAGTTACTCAGCTCTGCAATCAACTTTCTGGGACTTTCACCACAAGCCAATAGCGCTTGCAATAGAATCTGTTGTCACAATGTGATCATTTTCTTTTTGATGTGGGAAATTCCTGCCAAAGTCAGGACATTTATGGAAAAGGTTAACTGGTCACTGGTGCACAAACACATACACATACTCTTTTGTTGATCATTCTGCCCTGTTTAATCCTCAGACAGCATGACTTACAGAATTTGGGAAAACGCAACCCAAATCCTGACCTGAACTCAGCATGACCCCTTGCTTCATTTTTCCCATTGGCTCTTGCCAACCCCAGGATGGTTTTTAAAAGTTCAGTCCACCCTTGGCTCATAATAGGTGTTGACTAATTATGTAACCTAAGTTTTTGTTTCTTCTTCTTCAAACTTACACCATTTTGAGTAAAATTCAACTAAAACAACCATATTCATGACATGCTCTATCATGATGTTGTTGTTAAGTGCCATCGAGATGGTTCTGACCCATAGAAACCCTGTATAGGGTTTCCGAGGAGTGACTGGTGAGCTTGAACCACCAACCTTGCAGTTCAAATGGCTTTGCAGTCTGGCGCATTAACCCACAGTGTCACACCAGGACTCCCTATCTATCATAATTTTGTTTGTTTGTTAAGTGCCGTCGAGTCAGTTCCGACCCATAGCGACCCTGTACAAGGTTTCCGAGGGTGTAAATCCTTACGGGAGTAGAAAGCCTCATCTTTCTCCCGCGGAGCGGCTGGTCATAATAGTCAAGTGATATTTCCTCCCTATTTACTGAAGGTATATTATCCAGGGAACAAGCTCCCCAAGATCGCCACACCAGGACTCCCTATCTATCATGATAGTCAAGTGATATTTACTCCCTATTTACTCCCTATTTACTCCCTATTTATGAAGTTAGACAAGGAGGTCAGGAGGGAACAGTCGTTGGAGAAGGATATCATGCTTGGTAAGATGGAGGGTCAGAGAAAAAGAGGAAGACCCCCCAATGAGATGGATCAGCCAGATGGCAGCATTGATGGTGTCAAGTGTGGCAGCGGTAGTGAGGTTGACCCAGGATTGGACATTGTTTCATTCTGCTGTGCATGGGGTCGCTATGAGTCAGTTCCGACTCTATGGCACCTAACAACAACAACATTTACTGATTCAGATGGTGAACGCTTCTAAGTCTAGTTACTCTTTAGAAAGATAGAATAAAAAGGGTTTTATCCTTGAGGTTGCAGATGATAAAGTCTTTTTATAGGTTGGTGTGGCACTGGACAGCTAACCGCAAGATAGAACATTGTCCGGTATAGTGATAGAGTTTGACTATTGACACAGTGGTTAAGCACTAGACTGCTAGCTAAAAGGCTGGTGACTTGAACCCATTAAGAGGTACCTCAGAAGATAGGAATGGCCATCTGCTTCCAAAAGATCCCAGGCTTGAAAACATCATGGAGGAGTTCTATTCAGCACACTTGAAGTCACCATGAGTTGGAATCGGTTCCCTGGCAACTAATAACAGCATAGTTCAAAAGCTGAGTCACTTAGGTCAGAGGGCACTCAGAATACCCAATGCCACAACAACAGACTCAAGCACACCAATGATCATGAAGATGGTGTAGGACTGGACAACATTTCATTTTCCTGCACAGGAGTCACCATGAGCCAACACAACAGCAACACAGAGCCAACCAGTTTTTTGTGGTTTTGTTTTCTGGAATCCTTTCCTCAGTTCTAAAGATGAGATTGTGTACAAGGGGGCTTCAAGATGTTCATGGAAAAGTAGAATAAAAAGATAAAGGACTTTTTTACAAACTTTTTGACACCCCCCCCCCATGTAAATTGACTAAGAATTGCAATTTTAAGAGTACTCAAAGAGATCGCTATTCAATTTACAGGTTCACATCTTTAGTTTCAGACTGATCATCCTTCTATAATGCGACATCCCTGGGAGGGTAATCCATTAAACCTGTGGATCATTTACATTGTCTGGATGAGTTTCAGATTGTTTCCTCAGAAGCACTGATGACAGCAGGTGTGGTGTGATATGATGTGATGAATTACTTTTATGTTGCCTGTACAGAGGCTTGTAACTCCTACCAAATGATTGGATGAGACTATGATTGGACATATTGTCAGGAGGGAACAGTCGCTGGAGAAGGATGTCATGCTGGGTAAGATGCAGGGTCAGAGAAAAAGAGGAAGACCCCCAACGAGATGGATCGGCCAGGTGGCATCATTGATGGCATCAAGTGTGGCAGTGGTAGTGAGGTTGGCTCAGGATCGGACATTGTTTCATTCTGCTGTGCATGGGGTTTCTATGAGTCGGTTCCAACTCAATGGCACCTGACAACAACAACAACATGCAAATAAGATGCTTGTGGCTCACCAAGGGGATTAGATAGTTTGACAATAATGCAAATAATGTGTATGACACCCTTGGTGGGGGAGGTACTGTGCAAAAAGGTTTATGGAACTTTAATAAAGAGATTGGTCAGTTTTGTTACCTCAGAGGAGGAAAGGGGGACCTCACCATCACCAAGAAAGAAAAGCCAGGATTGGGGTACATCCTTTGACCCAGGATCTCTGTGCTGAGCTTCCCAGACCCAGAAGACAGAAAGAGCTGTAACACCAAAGATGATGAAAGATGACGAGAAGAAGTGGCAGAGGAATGGTGAGAGCAGAAGCAGAACCAGGAGACTGGCAGGAGATTGTGTATTAGGGTTCCTAACCCATGGGTGGGTGTACAAATTCACAGAGCAAGAGGATTGAGCACCTGTAGGCCAAGGCTTAGTGGCTGAGTGGAGTGCCTCTGGACACTTATTGATGGAGCTAGAGTTTTGTTAACACTTGTCCAAGCAGGAAAGAGGCCAGGCCCAGCCCAAGAGGCACAAGAGATGAGGGAAGAGGGGCTGAGGGCCAGGAAAAGACCTGCCCATAGACAAGGCTGACAAGTTGTCCTGACTTAAAAACTATATCCTGGGTCATTCCTGATCCTGAATTGTAACCTGTTACTTACTTAATAAACCCCTAATGGAGTCCTGGTATGGTGCTATAAGATAAGCACTAGACTGCTAACTTCAAGGTCAGAGATTCATACCCACCAGCCATTCCTCAGAATCCCTACACAATGTCCCTGTGAGTTAGAACAAAATTGACAACACTTACAATCATGAGTATTGTCTGTGAGTTCTGCATAGCTATTGCAATGAATTATTGAACCCAGTAGGAAAGAAGACTGGAGACAAAATTGGTAAAAAGGTTGGGGGTCTGACCATCTCAACAATCAGCCTTGGATTGTTGATGTTGATTATGATTCTCCTCTTATGAAGTTAGACAAGGAGGTCAGATGCTGCCACCACACCATTTTTATTACAGGAAAGACTCAAAACATAGGAGGAGAGGGAGAGGGAGTGCCTTGAAGGGAAATTCACACAGATATATACTAAAGGATAGGCATTGAAGGCAGATTGGAGTAATACAAAATTTTATGTCACACTAACTCTATTCAGAATGGGGGTGCATATTTTGGTTGGTCTCTCCTTGTGATTCCATTTTGCAAAATGTTTGTTCCTAGAGATAAGATATATCTTCTTGAGATAAGCAATGAGCTTGTGGGTAGTGATAATATTTAAATAACTATGATTGTGTAGTGAAAGAAATGTTTAAATAACTATAGATACATAGTCAAAAAAAAAAAAAAAAAAAGATAAATTTAATCTCTTGCTCCAGGATTAAGAATTGGGACTATAAATACTTCAGAAAGAACATAACTGCCCACAGGGCTCACTTTATGTAGAAAGACTCAGATACTATAGGTTCTCCGAAGGTGGGAACTTGCATGTGTAATTATGTCTGTCCATAAAAGAACTTTGTAAACAACACAGTGGAGTTCCAGTGCTGTTATGTTATGACCATAAAAACATTCTCAAAACATATAAGAACATATTACTGTAATTGTCAGTTAACAGAAAGTTTCTATTTATATTCCAATAATAGTGTCTAGTCCCAATACAAAAAATGTGCTATTTAGCCCTCTAAAATTTTTCATAAATACTGGCAATGACTCTAATTTATGTAGATTTGGTTCATCATGTGTTATCCAGTGCCATGAATCAAAGATTACATGTGTCCTTTTTAATTGAATTCCAATGAAAATTTCAATAAGATTTTTGTGGGACCTTAACAAATTTAGTACGTAGAAAGCAAAAAGTCCATGAATGCATAAATTATTTTTTTAATATTAGAAATTAACACTTGCCACATATCCATGGTTATTTTTAGAAACACATGATACTAGTGTGGTTGGTTATGTGCCAGTGAGTCCATTCCAACTCAAAGCACCCCTGTATAGGGTTTCTGAGGCTGTAAGTCTTTACAGGAGCAGAAAGCCTCATCTTTTCCTGAGGAACAACTGATAGTTTCAAACTGCTTACCTTGAGGTTAGCAGTCTGACTCATAACCACTACGCTACCAGAGGTCCTTTGATGCTGGTATTGTTGTTGTTGTTAGGTGCCATCAAGTTGGTACTAACTCATAACGACCTTATACACAACAGAACAAAAATACTGCCCAATCCTGGGCCAACCTCACAATTGTTGCTACGTTTGAGACTATTGATGCCGCCACTATGCCAATCCATCTCATTGGTGATCTTCCTCTTTTTCTCCAACCCTCCACTGTACCAAAAATGATTTCCTTCTCCAGTGACTGGTCCCTCCTGATAATATGTCCAAGTATAAGAGCTGAAGTCTGGCCATTCTGGCTTCCAAGAAACACTCTGGCTGTACTTCTTCAAACACAGATCCATTTGTTCTTTGGGCAGTCCACGGTACTTTCAATATTTTCCTCCAACTCCATAACTCAAATGCATCAATTTTTTTTTTTTTTAATGTTTTGTTGTAAATTCTATGATAGTTTACATGGGAGAACATTAGCTTTACATTCATCCTATCATATATTGTTTCATTGCCATGGTTACAATCCCCTGTATGCATCATCAACCAACCTCAAATGCATCAATTCTTCTATAGTCTTCCTTATTCACTGTCCAATTTTCACATGCATATTAAGTTATTGAAAATATCATGGCATGAGTCAGGCACACCTTAGTCCTCAAACTGACATCTTTGCTCTTCAACACTTTAAGGAGGGCGTGTGCAGCAGATATGCCCAATGCAATACGTCATTTGATGTCCTCAATGCAGCTTCCATGAGTGTTGATGGTTGATTCAAGCAAAATGAGGTCATTGACAACTTCAATCTTTCTGCCATTTATGTGGATATTATTTATTGGTCCAGTGGTGAGGATTTTTGTTTTCTTTACATTAAGGTGCAACCCATACCGAAAGCTGTGGTCTTTGATCTTCATCAGTATTTTAAGTCCTCTTGGCTTTCAGCAAACAAGGTTTTATAATTTGCATATTGCAGGTTGTTAATAAGTTTTCCTCCAATCCTGATGCCATGTTTTTCTTCACATAATCCAGCTTCCCAGATTGAATAATTATACAATCTTATTCAGCATACAGATTAAGTAAGTATGGTGAAAGAATACAGCCTTGAGGCACACCTTTCCTAATTTTAAACCATTTGGTGTTCCCTTGTTATGTTCAAACAACTGCCTCTGTCTATAATACTGGTACAGAGACAGACAATTAAAGCAAAAGAAGAAATTACTAAGTTCAGAAATAGATCCAGGTGCATATGGAAACTTGCCATATATGTTAGTTATCTAGTGCTTCTATAAAGGAAATACCACAAGTGGACAGCTTGAACAAACAAAGGTATTCTCTCAGTTTAGGAGTCAAGAAGTCCAAATTCAGGGCACTAGGTCTAGGAGAATCTTTTCTCTTTGTATTGACTTTGTAAAAGTGTCCTTTTAACATCTTTGGGCCAGTTGTTCCTTGAAGATCTACATGTGTTTTGGCATCAGTCTTCCCCTGGAGCTAAGAGATTCTCATTGCAGGAACCACAAGTACAAAGGAAAGGCTATTCCCCTACCCGGTGTCAAGTCTCTAGTCACTTATTTAATTTCTTTTTCACTTATTTAATTTCTTTTATAACTCAAAATATTGACTCAAAAAAAAAAAAAAAAAGATTGACTCAAGATATAACACAATCCTGTAAATTATGAGGGAGCTTCAGAAAGCTTGTGAATTTGACCTTGAGACCAGAAAACTATCTGGTGCTCAGCTACTACTACTATTCTGAAAAGGATTTCGTTGGAAAGTTTCTAAATGTTGTTGTTGTTAAGTACCATGGAGTCGGTTCTGACTCATAATGACCCTGCACAGGGTTTCTGAGGCTGCAAATCTTTATGGGAGCAGAAAGCCTCATCTTTCTCCCGCAGAAGAGCTGGTAGTTTCCAACTGCCGATCTTGAGGTTAGCAGCCCGATTCATAACCACTAGGTGCTGTCAAGTTGGTTCTGACTCATAGGGACCCTAGGCACCATCCTCATGTTTGTTGCATTTGAGCACATTGTTGCTGCCGTCTTGTTAAGAAACTTCCTCTTTTCCACTGATCGTCGACTTTCCCAAGCATGATGTCCTTCTCTAGGAACTTGTCCCTCATGATAACGTGTCCGAAGTAGAGCAGTCTTCTACTTCTTCTACAAACTGGCTATACTTCTTCCAAGGCCCATGGTACTTCTAATATTCTTCTCCAACACCATATATAACTCAAATGTGTCAATTCCTCTATGGTCTTTCTTTTTTTTTTTTTTTTTAAGGTTTTTATTGTGGATTGAGTGAAAGTTTTCAGGGCACATCATCGGTTTCACATTCAAACATTCATATACCCTGTTTCATTACATTGATTATAATCCCCTCCACATACCATCAGTTAACAGAGTTTCTCTCTATCCTCTTTAGTTTTTTTTTTTTTTTTGGTGGGGGAGAACTTTGCCTTTTTGGAATTTATAGTCTCAGCTTTTAGGGAAGGTTTTTACATTTATCTGTGGATATCCAGGGTTCATGTATGGAATTACTAACCAGCATAACTGAATAATCAGATAAGGGACATTTTGCTATGTCTGCTAGGTGGCTAAAGTCTGATCCTCAGAGCCTATGGTTTGGTCAGTCAGCAATGCTTGGGCCCACAGGGACTTGAACTCCTGACCGAGTTTGCATGGTCTGCATCAGATTCCGCCTTATTTATTATTTGTTTAAGGGAAGCTTCCTGTCTTAGGCGGTCAGTGCAAATTCCTCAGTCTTACCCGTCATCGAAACTCATTGCAGCATGGCAATGGCTCTGTCTTAGGTTGCCGAGTTTCCACGTGATCCTTGCCTGTCTCTGGCCACACATCCAGCATAAACAGCCGCCATCCAAAGAAGGCAGGGAGGAAGGAGACCAGCTGGGGACCCCACACGCAAGATGTTGCCAGACCACCACCTGCTCTAAGGCGATCTATGGTCTGAAATTATTGAAAATATCATGGCGTGTACCAGGTGTTCCTTAGTCCTCAAACTGACATCTTTTTTCTTCAACATTTTAAAGAGGTCGTGTGTAGCAGACTTGTCTAATGCAATACGTCATTTGATTTCTTGACTACTGCTTCCATGAGTGTTGATTGTAGTTCTAAGCAAAATGAAGTCTTTGACAACTTTGATCTTTTTTTTTCTTTCTTTTTACCATAATGTTATTTATTGGTCCAGTGTTGAGGAATTTTGTTTTCTTTACATTGAGGTGCAATCCATATTGAAGTCTGTAGTCTTTGATTTTTATCAGTAAGTATGTTAAGTCTTCTTTGCTCCCAGAAATCAAAGTTTTATCATCTGCATATCGCAAGTTATTTTTCAGAAGTAGACTGTCTCTTCTTTGCTTCTAATCTGTCTTAGTTTGGAAGCTCTGCTGAAATTTGTTTATCAAACATGATCCTGTTGGTATTTGAAATAGCTTCCATCATCATCACAGCAACAAACAAGCTACCACCATATGAGAAATTGACAGATGAGTGGTAGTGTACATTACTACAAACTGGACAACCAGCATGCTAGAATATATAAATCTCATAGAAGAAAACAATGAGTGAAAAAGAAAAGTATGCAGTAGATAGGCTTTTTATTACAATACTTCCCAATTAATTAGAAGCTCATGAAAACAAATATTTTACCAGAATGTGTATATCTAATTAAAAACACATAGTTGTATAAAACAGCACTGCATATTTTATAAAAATATGTACATAGCAAGCACATTAGAACAAGTTTATTAGGAACAAAATGAAAGAAGTAGGAATAAAACAAGAAGAAAAGAGATAAGAGTATTAATTTAAAATAAAATAAAACAAAAGTATACCTTATAAAGACAATAGTGAAGAGTACAGTGAACTTATTTAAACACATTGTACTGTATTTGTTGTTGTTGTTAGGTTCCATCGAGTCAGTACCGACTCATAGCAACTCTATGCACAACAGAACAAAACACTGCCCAGTCCTGGGCCAATCTCACAATTGTTGCCAAGCTTGAGCCCATTGATGCTGCCTGCCACTTTGCCAATCCATCTTGCTGGGGTCTTCCTCTTTTTCTCTGACCCTCAACCTTACCAAACATGATATCCTTCTCCAGTGACTGGTCCCTCCTTATAATATGTCCGAAGTATGAGAGATGAAGTTTAGCCATCCTGGCCTCCTAGGAGCACTCTGGCTGCATTTCTTCCAACACAGATCTGTTGGTTCTTTTGGCAGCTCATGGCACTTTCAATATTCTCTTCCAACACTAAAACTCAAAAGCATCAATTCTTCTCTGGTCTTCCTTATTCACTGTCCAGTTTTGTACTGTATAGGGACAGACAATATACCAATAAAGCTAGATACAGGGTTCAAAAATAGGTCCATGTGCATATGAAAAAATTGCCATATGATGGAGATGGTGTCACAAATAGTGGAAGTGATAACTTGAATTCAGGTCAGTCTGACACCATGCTCTTTCCAAAATGACACCAAACTCTGCCTTGGGTAAGTCATTCAACATCCCCAGACTTAAATTTATTATACTTATTCTACTGTAAGATCCCAATTATAATATCTGCCTCCAAAGTTATGCTGATGATTAGACAAGTCTGAGAAACTATTCTGCAAGCTTTTAAAACATATATACAAATGATAGGAGTGTTTTTACTTCCTTTGAGTAATAACCATTTCTGTCATCTAATTTAGTCTTTTTCTTAAAAGTTTAAACAAAACTGTCACAACAAGTCAAGAACTAAATACCTTTATTAAATATACTTCTGTAATTCCTGGCACAGGGTCTTAGGGCTAACAAATGTGCATGTGATCTTGTTAGTAACAGTTTTATCAGTAGTTTCTCAGAAAGAAAATCCTGGCATATTCTCAGGTCACCGGTAAAAATATCCAGGGGAATAGACAGTCCATTAACTAGTGTTGAAACTGCAGTACCATACCACTGCATTTCAGTGCTAAGGAAGAAACCATTGGCTAAGAATGAAGTGCAATACAAACTAAATGTAGACTAGGAAAACACAGAGTTAGCAGAAAAATTATTGTATTAGGGCATGTCATTCAGAGAGCCTTCTCCTGCCATATTGGTAAAATAAAATATTATGTAGTTAGTAGATACATCATGGACAACACAGAAAGAGCTGTGCTTCATGGCAATTCAATTCTATCATAAGGTCCAACTACCTGAGCATCACCCTTTATGTGAAGTCATATAAGATGCAAGCTTACAGGTTTTCAGGAACCTGCCATAGTTCTTGTAAATCATTGCACTTTCTTTCAGGGTAATTTGATTGTTTTTTTGTTGTTGTTGTTTTGATTTGCAAGCAATAAGGCAATTTCTCTTGTTTTGTCTAAGCAGCATATGTATTATACGTGGAAGAAGAAGGATGTAAAGGAAAGGGGGAGGAAAGATAAAGCCAGCAAGAAAAAGAAAAGGAAGGCAGCAAGGAAGAAGATAATAAATAAGGAGGATCATTTCACAGTAAAAAGCATTTATATTTATAAGAAAGATATAGCAATTCTAAATGTTTATGCATGTAACAGAGTCTCAGAAACAACCCTCATTAAATTTCAAAATATTGAAATCATATAGACCATATTTTTGGCAACAAGAATTTAAGCTAGCAATAAGAATGAAATGTAACTTCAAAGATCCACATATTCTAAATTATCCATGGTTCAAAAAATAAATTAAAAAGATTTAGAAAATATTTTGAATTCTTCTTTGCAATGATCAGTGGATATATGTTTATTTCATTTAAGTGCCAGTCTATGGGCTTATTTTTTTGCTTTCTAAAATACAAGGCGTATTTCTACTCAGTCAGAAACACTCAGCAAGGTAATTCCACACAGAGCCAACTTGACGGCACCTAGGAAAAACAACAAGAATCATGAATAATAATATCATGTAAGTTTCCATTCTAACAGAAGTTATTGATCTTAGAAGGCAAAGAGAAGATAAACATAGTGGGTTTTCCCCTGTTCCGTGACATATTGAGAAGGTAGAGAAAGATATATAAAACACTCAATAAACGAAAGGCATGATTTGGCCTGGGTCTAACTGAGTCAATGGAGTCCCTGGATGGTGCAGATGGTAAATGCACTCCATTGCTAACCCAGTGGTTGGAGATATGAGGCTACCCAGAGACACCTGGGAGTAAAATTGTTTATTGGCGCACAGTTCTACTCTGATACACATGGGATCATCATGAGTTGAAGCCAATTTAATGGCAACTGGTTTACTCGAACCTAAGGAATATTGTTGTTGTTCAGTGGCATCGAATCGATTCTGACTCATAGTGACTCTGTATAGGGTTTCTGAGGAGCAGTTGGTGGGTTTGAACAGCCAACCTTGTGGTTCACAGTCCAGTGCTGATCCTACATTGCCACATGAAATACTAAGACATTTAAAAAATTGCCTTCAGATTATTTCATACACTAATTCTAGAGGGAATATGCTAATACAACTCAGTAAAAATTGTAAATCCCTTTCTACATGGGGAAGATATGTTATTTGTTATGTGTTATAAAGAGCAGACAGATGAATAAGATAAAAATTCTCTCATCTTCAAGAGCAAAGAATAATGAATTCTCAGTGCTAATAAGTGAGAAATATGGGATAAAAGGGCTTTAGTTTGTCATCATCAGTAGGAATAATAGCTCCACAATTATTTCCCTCTGACTCTGCTTTTCCTAATAAGTATCTACATGCATTTAAATATATGTGTATGTATATGGATGTTGTTGTCGTTGTACCATCAAGTCAGTTCCATAGCAACATAGAAGTTTACACAGCAGCCCTGAGTTTCTGAGGACCGGTGAGCTTGAACCACTAACCTTGTGGTTCAAATCGATAATGCAGTCTAATGCATATAACATCTTTAGGTTGAGACTGAACATATATATAGCATTTCTTATCTCAAAATATGTTCTTTCCTACCTCAGTACATGGCACCACATTTCACATAATTATTCAAATTAGGAGCATAGAAAAATAAAGTGAAAAGAAACATTATTTTATAAATGAACTAGAAATCACAAACTGCAATGGTAGCTGAGGCAAGGTTATTTGTTGTCACTACTGCTCATGCGTGCCTTGTCCAGCTACCCCATGGATCAGTGCCTATGAAGAGACACTGGGCTGCAGGGCTTCTAATGCTGACCAGGCTCCCAGGACTTAGAGAGGGCTGTATGCACAGTGGCAGACAGTTGGAGGTACAAGCTTGCAAACCCCAAAGCGTTGAGTGCTAATGGAGAACCAGAGAAGCTTGCAAGGGGGTTATTTAATGTATGTGCATGAAATATATGCAAACATATGCTGTTGTTGTGTGCCCTCGAGTTGGTTGCAACTCATAGCTACCCTGCATAGTGTTTCTGAGGTTATATCTTTGTGGAAGCAGAAAGCCTCATCTTTCTCCCACAACAAACATATGTACTATATATAATATAGTGTTCGTGCAACATCCAAATCACATAATGTCTTATCTCATAAAAGGTATTGTGGATGATAACTGTACCATGCTAGAGAGTACAACATGCTAGAGGTCAGTTCACAAGGTTATAGCAACTGGTTTTTTAGATTCCAAAGGAGTAATCTTTACAGATTTTCTTGAAGGAGAAAAGAACACAAGGCAATCATGGTGGATTATTATGAAGAAGTTTTAAGAAAACTGAAAATTGCATTGATGAGAAAAAGACCAGGAAAGTTTCACTGAGGATTTTTTTTTTTTTTTTTTCATGACAATTCACCAGCTCACTCTTAGAAAGTAGCAAGGGATGTTCTATGAGAATCTCATTGGAAAACATTACTCAACCCACCCTACAGTCCTGTTCCTGCCTCTTCAGATTTCTTTTTGTTGTCCAAACTCAAAGAACATTTTAAAGGCACACAACTGAAGTCCTTCCAGGATGTCAAACTGCTGTTCTGATGTAAATCATCGAGACCAAAATTCTTCAGGGCATAGTTGTGGTTGTTATTGATGTTGTTGTTAACTTCCATTGAGTCAGTTCTGACTCATAGAGACACTGTATAGGGTTTTCAAGGAGTGACTAGTGAGTTTGAACCACCATTGTAATAGTTCTAACAGACCTTTGCATTCAGAAGTGCATAGACTTAGATGGAAGATATGTCAAGAAACATTAGCTTCACATTTTGGTACTTTTGTTTAATACTGGTGTCTATGATTTTGTAGCAGTATTTTTTGACTTAATCTCATGCATTCAAAGCATGCATATTGAGATAATCCCTTGGTAATAAGAGATTATGAAGGAAATGAAAGAGGCCCAGAGAGCACCCAATTGGTCCAGCCAACTCCAGATGAGGTGCCAGACATGTCAGTAAAATTCTTGGATCTTCCATTACCAGTCAAGCCACCTTGTTGTTGTTGTTGTTAAGTGCCATCGAGTCAGTTCCGACCCATAGCGACCCTGTACAGGGTTTCTGAGGGTGTAAATCCTTACGGGAGTAGAAAGCCTTATCTTTCTCCCGCGGAGAGCCTGGTAGTTTCGAACCGCTGACCTTAAGGTTCGCAGCCCGATTCGTAACCACTACACTACCAGAGCTCCTTGTCAAGCCACCTTAAGCAAGACCAAAAGATGCAAAGAAAAGTCATCCCCTAAACCCTGACCAAATTGCATAATCCTGAGCAGAAATGCATAGTTGTTGTTCACTGTTTTTCAGTTACCTATTTTGTATAAAGCAGTCCTTATGGTACTGTATAAAGTGGGTGCTTTAAACCCATCAGCTGCTTCTCAGAAGAATGAAAAGACTGATTGCTCCCATACACACTTATAGCATTGGAAACTCTATGAAACATTTCTACTCTTTCATAAGGTTGCTATGAGTCAGAATCAATTCAATGGCAGTGGGTTTTGTGTGGTTTGGTTCAGTTCATCTTTTTGTTGGTTTGGTTTTGTCTATAGCTGGGTAACAACACAAACATCTAGAAAACTAGTTCATACTGTATTTTACATTGAGCAACAAAATCAAAAGACATGAATGTATAATGACTTGCCCACTTTTTAATAACATTGGCGCTAAATAACAACTTCTTATTATAAGTGACTTGTTTTGACTATAAATCTTTTGATAATGTAATGCAAGTAGTGATCTATTTTATTTTTTTCAATTTTGGAGTCTGCACCTTTCAAGGATCACAAGGTCAGTGGTTCAAACCCACTAGCTGCTTCTTGGAAACCCTATGCAGGGTTGCTCTGGATAGGAACCAACTCTACAACACTTAACAACAATAAAACATACAAAGTGTAAATTAAAAATACACAATTTATAAGCATGGTAAAGAAAATAAAGAAATTGCTATAGGAATGAAATCTGGGAATTTCAATGCTCTGCATTCACTAATTAATTCAATCATTAGTTTTCTTTACATCAGAATTCCATTTTTTGTTATAAAGATGCATTATTTAATGCAGAGAAAATCATATTTGAGACATTTAATTAAAGAGGAGAGCACTGCTGCTAACAATGGCAAACAAAATAATCAGACCAACACTTCTGTTGAGAACAACTAAAAAAGGTGGAAAGAAAATATTTGCTTCCAGGCTTGAGAAGAACACACACAAAAAAAGCACAAACAAATTACGTGGCCAAATTCTGGGATAAGAAACCCAGAGAGTTAAACCAAGAGCATGGACAGCTTTTGTCCCGGGGATATCACCTACCTAACAGTTAACTGAGTAAGGTGTAAATATTATGCTAAATAAAATGACAGGCACAAAAGGACAACTATTGTATGTTTCTACTTATGTGAAACACCTAAAATAGGCAAATGTACAGAGACAAAGGTTGATTCATGTTAGCATGGACTAGGGAGAGAACAAATGGTGACTTATTGCTTACGGGGCACTAAATACCATTTGGGGGTAATGTAACACTTAGAAATAGTAGCAACAGTTGTTAAACATGGTGAATGTAATTAATATCATTAACTGTACACTTAAAAATTAAAATGACAAATGTTTGTTATGTTTTTAATCACACAGTTTTTAAAATAAAAAGTAAATTGAACCCATTAAAATACGGAAAAAAGATTCTATTATCTTTGTTCATTGTAATTCTGCAGTGAAAAGGATGAGTTGGTAAACATTTTTATTTACCAGAGGTTTAATATGTAGCAACTGCTGTGATGGTCATAGAAAAACCTAAGCAAATGAGCAGATTGCTGCTGAAGCTGCAGCTGCTGCTGCTACAAGCCATTGAGTCAGTTCCAACTTACGGACCCTATATAGAGTTTCTGAGGCTATAAATCTCTACAGCAGCAGAAAGCCTCATCTTTCTCCAGTAGAGTTGCTGGTGGATTTGAACTGCTGACCTCTCAGTTAACAGCCCAATGTGTAACCCACTACACTACCAGGGCTCCTAAATGAGCAGATTACACCATTTTAAATTTGATGCTTAGCAATTTTTTTTTCTTTTGTTATCAGTACAAATCACAAGATATCCTTGTTTTTCTAATATTATTATTATTATTGATTTGTGCCACCATAGGATGTTCTATATATCTGATATGATGAAAAAAACTTTTTTTAATATATTGAGATTAAAATTTTGTCAGCATAGAGATACGGATTTCATAAATTTCTGTTTGTAATTATTATATATCGGGAGAGAAAAGCAAAGAAAAAGCCATGAATTAATTCCTTTATAGATTACAAGTGCAACCAGAATTCAACAGAAACAACCTCCAGCCAGCTAGTGCTAATGAGGATGTTTTTATTCCTGCCATGGTTGCACAATCAATTCCCATGTAAGTAGCATTCAGGAAATTAAATAATATATTGTGTTGGGCAAATCTGCTGTAAACAAAACAAAACTCTTTAAACTGCTAAAAAACAGATATCACTTTGCAAACCAAAGTGTGCTTCCCCATGCCAGCGTATGTTCAATTACTTCATATGTATGGAAAAGTTGGACAATAAATAAACAAGACTGGGAAAGAATTGTGATGCATTTGAATTATGATGTTGGTCAAGAATAATTAATACAGGGATTGAGACATGGTTGGAATGGGAAAAAGGAGTGAAATAATTTTAAGATGCTTGGCTATCTTTTGAATCTTGGTTTCCCTGGAATACCGTTATAAAATAGACACTTGAGAGGGAGAGAAAGGAATAACCAGAAATATCACCATAGAAAGCTTCTAAGTTCATCTTC
>NW_006408520.1:25339654-25341513 GCF_000296735.1 Chrysochloris asiatica | reverse complement strand
ACCCTGTATAAGGTTTCATAGGAGCGGCTTGTGATCTTGAACCACAGACCTTGCAGTTCAAATAGACCTTGCAGTCTAGCTCATTAACCCACAGCAGCACACCAGGGACTCCTATGGGAATAATTTCTTCCTGTTGTTAAGTGTCATTGAGTTCCGACTCATAGCGACCCTGCATAGGATTTCTGAAGAGCAGCTGGTGAGCTTGAACTGCTGACATTGCAGTTCAAACCAACTTTGCAGTCCAGAGAATTAACCGACAGCGCCGCACTCCATAGGAATAAGTAAGCAATTAGGATTTTTTTTCTTTTTTTCTTTTTCAATTAGGAATATTTTCTTTTTTCTTTTTTTTTAATGTCACTCTGGAAGAGGTACAGAAGCAGAAAGAATATGCACTCTGGCCACAAGAGGGTGTTGTGAGGCGTAGAGCTCACTTCGTCTAAGATTTTGAGGTACACCGACTTCAGTGCTACAAGAGAAATCACTAACATTGCATTTATCACTAGCTGTATTTATGTGTCCATTCCTAGGGAAAATTCCAAATGCTGTGCATTTTTCTGCCCTGGGCTAAGAAGATTAAGTTAGGAAAAAGAATCATCAATGTCGATACTAACCCCACGCCCCTGCTTTTTTTTTGTCTACTAGAGCTCTGGTAGCGTAGTGGTTACGAATCGGGCTGCGAACCGGAAAGTCAACAGTTCGAAACTACCAGCCGTTCCGTGGGAGAAAAATGAGGCGTTCTGCTCCCATAAAGATTTACAGCCTCGGAAACCCTATTCAGGGTCGCTATGGGTCGAAACTGACTCGACGGCACTTAACAACAACAACATACTTAATATATAAGGAGCTCTAGTAGCATAATGTTTGCGAGTCTGGCTGCAAATCTCAAGGCCAGCAGTTCAAAACTACCAGCGCTCCCACAGGAGAAAGATGAGGCTTTCTGCCCACCTAAAGATTTACAGTCAGAAACCCTATACAGAATCACTATGAGTCAGAATTGACTCCATGGCACACCATCACCACCACCATACTAAATATATGGAGTCCTGGTGTGGCACTGTGGGTTAATGTGCAAGGTCTGTTTGAACCACAAATCGTCAGTTCAAGTTCACCAGCTGCTCTTTGGAAACCCTATACAGGGTCGCTATGAGTTGAAACCAACTCGACAGCACTTAACAACAGCGTACTCAATATATGAGTCTGCTTTTTCTCTAGGACCCTAAAGTTGACTACTCAATTGGATCAGTCCATTCAGATATATTAGGGAAGATCATGTAAGCTACTTTCTCCAGTCCTCAGTTTTCCTAAAGAACTCCTGTTCTTACAGAACAATAAATCACAACTATCCAAGAACCATTCCAACTACACTACTCGGCATCTATGTAGATTTAAATAATAATAATAATTAAAATTACAATTGGCAAGATTCCACAATTCTGAGAGTGCAGGAGTTAAAATTGTACCATGTCTATACTATGTCTAACAGTACTCAATTGTGGCTTGGTGTGGCATTCCAGAATAATGCAATGGACCAAAAGGTCGGTTTGAACTGCAAGGTAGGCACTTCAAACCCTCAAGCTGCTCCATGCAAACCCTATTCAGGGTTGCTATGAGTCAGAACTGACTCCACAGTACTTACCAACAACATATCATTTCCGATTGCATGAATTTTCTCAATAAAAGATGTATTTGGGTTGGCACGGATTCAAAGGTAACTAGAAGTCAACAAACAGGAAGTATTTATAATGACAAGGTGGGTGATGAAAGCCCTTTGAGCACATATTATTTAACCACAAATCTGAAAGAATGAAGTTGTAAGATAAAGCTGTACTTTGAGAGTATGACCCTAAAACACCCTTCTG
>NW_006408520.1:25331110-25336449 GCF_000296735.1 Chrysochloris asiatica | reverse complement strand
GTTCACAGCCTGATACATAACCACTACGCTACCAGAAGTAAATGGGGATAATGAATATGTAACAAGTTTCTAAGGAATAGTCATAAATACGCATTGGGGCAGAGTTATGATAGTTGGCCAGGAAGTGACCCGTTGCACTCTTAGCTTCTAAATATTGTCCCAGTTGTTCTGGTGGCGTGTTTTTCAGTGTTTTGTCATTGTTGTTCCTTGACCAACGTTTTGTGTGAGGATGGACTGTGACTGTCCTTTCTGCACATCCTCAGCAGGCCAGCTCTTGTGATAACCAATACTTGCTTGCTGTCATGGGATACTTTCCTCCAAGGAAATAGGGCTCATCTGAAGCTTTATCAACAGGTTAATCATTTGAGGTATATGTTTCAACATCCTGGAACAATAGCTCATGGCTTAAGGGTAGGTTCATTGGGCAAATGGTGAAATGTACAAGATTACACAGGGCTAGGTAGATTACAGTGGGGGAGAGGGTCATAGTATTTCACTTTGGATATTAGGGTGTAAAAGTCCTATATTTTCTTCCATAACTGTGTGCTTTCTGTCTTGGAACACATACTCCTGGGAAAGGCATGTCATGGGAAATACTGTGAAGGGGTTCACATGAGAAAAAACAGAAGCCTTCTGCCAAAAACCATTTGAATGGCCTTGGAACAGAAACGTAAGCCCTGCCAAGCCTTCAGAGCTGCAACCCAATTGACAGTTTAACTACAACCTCATGAGAGACTTAGTCAAAACAAGCCAGCCAAGCTGCTTCCAGATTCTTGACCTTCAGAAATTATAAGATAATAAATGCCTATTTTTTAAAGCTGATTTTGGGAATACTTTATGATATAATAGAAAACTAACAGAGTTTGCTATCTAGAAGGGTGCTGCCGTAACAAAAATATCAAAGTTGGAAATGGCTTATTTAGGACCTGGGCAATGGGCTATGAAAAGAAGCATTAATGACAGCTGAAAATGCCTTAATGTAGCTGTTAGTGGAAGCCTTGTGGGTTTTTTTTTATACTGCTGTGGGTGAGGGTTCATAGGAAAGTGAAGTCAATGCTATTGGACACTGGAATCAAGAGGTTCTTAGTGTTGTAGTAGCAAAAAGTTGAGCAACAATATTGCCTATAATTGTATGAAAAGTAGAAAATGTAAATAATGGACTGGGTAATCCAGCTAAGATTTCTAATCAGATTGTTTTCCCCTTTTTTTGCCTCTAGTAACATGCAAGAGGAGAAAAAATGAACTAGAGAGAGGATTGCCAAACAAAAAGGAGCCAAGAACTGATGCTTCTGAAATTTTGTAGCTTCTCAAGATAATAAACAATGCCAAAATTAAAAAATTACTTCTAGTAAAGAGCCAAGGGCACTGCCAGGAAAATATGATTCAAATATGAAGCCAAATGTGTGACTGAAAAATCTTTTGTTAAAGCCTCAGAGATATAATTTATTATTATATCAGAGTATTATTAATATTATGAATGTTGGTTTTTTTTAAAGGCTTTCTAAAGGGATTTACTATCTGGTAGCGTAGTAGTTACGAATCGGGCTGCGAACCTTAAGGTAAGTGGTTCGAAACTACCAGCCGCTCCACAGGAGAAAGATGAGGCTTTCTACTCCCGTAAAGATTTACACCCTCAGAAACCCTGTACAGGGTCTCTATGGGTCGGAACCGACTCGACGGCACTTAACAACAACAACAAGCAAATAATTTAAGAAAGTTAGATATATCAAGAAGAACATGATATCAGGATTTACTTTTAAGTCACTTGGGCCTCACCCATGCCACATTTTTATGGCGCTGTAGGATAATGCACTGAATTACAAGGTCAATTTTAACCACAAGGTTGGAGGTTCAAACTCACCAGCTGCTCCTTAGAAACCCTATACAGTGTCTCTATGAGTTGGAACTGATGTGATGGCACTTAACAACAATAATATGCATGTGAAAACCAAAGAATTGGTGCCTTTCAGTTGTGGTGTTGGTGAAGAATATTGAATAGATTATGGAATTCGAATTAATCTTAGAGGACATACAATAAAAATTAGAAGCAAAGATGCTAAGACTTCATTCCACATACTTTGGGCTTGAGAAGACTAATCACAAGAAAAAGATATTATGTTTGCTAAAGTTGATGACCAATGACAAAGAGAGAGACCATCAGTGAGATGGACCGACAATAATAGCTATAACATTGGGTTCAAATAAACCACCAATTGTGAGGATGACATAGGACTGGGAAACATTTCGTTCTCTTGAACATAAACTTGCTAGGAATGGAGCTCACTTACTAGCAACTAACAACAACAGAGAGATTTACAATGTGTATGAGAGATATTCTCAAACAGTACAGCATCTGTGGAGTTTAAGGGTATTTTCTCTCACCAGAAATCCAATGTAGAGAAGACTACATTAAAGGAATTTGCTGTTGTGTTTTTTGTCTGTTACATGACAATAAGACTCACAGAAACTCCATAATATTTTCAAAAGAATTATACATTTATAAACATAACCAATGTTGATTAAAAGAGACATGTTGTTGTTAAGTGCCATCAAGTCAGTTTTGACTTTATAACAGCCCTGTGTGGGATTTCCAAGGAGCAGCTGGTAAGTTTGAACCATGGATCTTGAAGTTCAAACCAACGTTCTGGTCCAGTGATTATTATATAGCACCACACCAGGTCTTTAAAAGGGACATAAACAATACAAAATGAAAAGTTGCCTTTGGACAACTAGAGAAAAAAATCTAAATTAAAATAGGCTGGGAAAACTAGTCAGTTGTAAAAATCTTTCATAAAAAAAAAAGAATTACATTAGGGAGGGGGGGACAAAGAAAGGCACCAAGGAAAACAGAAATCGTTCCTAGTCCTAATGGCATAACCATGGAAATTTTACATTTGTCTGTCTAGATTTCAGAATTGCTATAAACCAGTGACCAACTGCCACTCACCAGTCAGTTTGTCCTACTCTGGTGGCTTGTATGTTGCTGTTATGCTGGCAGCTATGCCACTGAGATTATAAACATGATCAGGGTCACACACAGTGGATAAGCCTCAGCAGAGCTACCAGACTAAGATAAACTAAGAAAATGAGTAGACAGACTACTTCAGAAGGGTTAGTCACTGAAAACCTTATGAATAGCAGCAGAATATTGCCTAATATAGTGCCAGAAGAAAAAGCCTTCAGGTTGGAAAACATTTAAAATATGACTGGGGAAGAGCTGCCTCAAGTAGGGTTGACCTTGATGACATGGATGGAGCAAAGGTTTCAGAAATTAACTTACTGATGAGACACAATTCAGAATGAAAAAAACAGCTGCAAACATCCACACAGGAATCAAATCCAATACATCCACGAGAAGAGACGATGGAGAAGCTCAACATCATCAGCCAATACAAGACCAGGCACCAACTGTGGAAAAGACCATCAATTGTTCATATGGAAATTTAGGCTGAAACTGAAGAAAAAACTTTAAAGGCCACAAGAGCCAAATTATGACCTAGAGTATATTCCACCTGAATATAGAGAACATTTGAAGAACAGATTTGATAGCATTAGACACGAATGGCCAAAGAAGAATTGTAGCTGACATGACATCAAGAACATCATATATGAAGAAAGCAAAATCATATATTTAAAAGAAAAGACCAAAATGGATGTCAGAAGAAACACTGAAACTTTTTCTGATTCTAGAGAAGTTAAAACAAATGGAAAATATGATTAAGTGAAAGAGCTAAGCAGAAAACTTCAAAGAGAAGCTCAAGAAGAGAAAGTCAAGTATTAGAATGACTGGAGCAAGAAAACTAAGAGGGAAGATCTAAAAAGGAAAAATATGCCCAGCATTTCTCAAACTGTAAGTACTAAAGAAATAATTCAAGCCTCAGGTTTCAATATTGAAGGATTCTATGTGCTTCTGGTCAGAGGGACAAGTCCCTGGAGAAAGACATCATGCTTGGTAAAGTGGAGGCTGGTGAAAAGAAGAAGACCCCCAAAGAGAGGGATTGACACAAATGCATCAACACTGGGCTCAAATATAACAACTGTTGTGATAATGGTACAGGACCAGGCAGTGTTTCATTCTGTTTGCATATGTAATGACTATGAATCAGAACCAACTCGACAGCACCTAACAACAATTGGCAAATTATCGAATGACGCAGGAAGCATTAAAAGATGTAAGAATACACAGTCATTGTACCAAAAAAGAAATGATCAATGTTCATCCATTTCAAGGGGTATAATATGATCAAGAACTTATGGTATTGAAGGAAGAAATTTTAAGCTGCATTGAAGGCATTGGTGAAAAACAAGATGATGGGAATTGATAAAAAGCAAATTTAAATGTTTTAAAAATTAATACTTTGCTAGAGGCCCACATTTTTCTATGCCTGGAAATTTGCACGACAGCTAGCTAGCCAACTGATTGAAAGAAATCCATGTTTTTGCCTATTCCAAAGAAAGGTGACCCAACGGAATGTGGAAATCATCAAACAATATCATTATCACATGCAAGTAAAGTATTGCTTAAGAAATTCAACAACTGGGGACTTGATGGTGGATTAGGGAGAAGCATGGTGAAGACCTCTGGCAGTAATAACACAGAATACCAATGAAACAGGTTTAGGGGACAGTCCCAGAACTCTGAACTACATATAAAGGAATGTTTAGAAGGATTGAAGCCTTACTGCTAGTGGGATTTGTAGCAGGAGCAAGAAAGGTGGTGTTTTCTGATCTGTGGCTGTGAGTGGGTGCCAGAGCGGCCATCTGGGTGTGATGGAACAGGAGCAGGATTATAGGAGCACTCCCACCACAAAGGTCTAACCGATTGTCAGAGATAAAGATTGAAAATTTATTAGTGTTCATTGGTCTTGCACTGTCTGTGCACCTCCAATCTGGTGACTAGAGGGGGGTGCCTGAGTGAATGGACACTCCCTCTACCCCAGGAGGGTTCAACTATGCATGCACACAGATCTGCTCAGCAAAGACCAAAGTGCATAGAATTTACCAAAAGGGAGGAATCAATAGGAACTGCTTAAAGTGGAATGGTCTTACAGGATAGTTTGGGTGCTAGGGAGGGAGCAATATACAAGTAGGGAGAGGGGAATGGAAGAACAAAGCAGACCGGAGAACAATTAGACAGGTCTCAATGGGCTAAGTGAGACAGAGGTAAATAATGATATATGCACAACGTGAGAGCAACAGGGTTCTGGGATACAGAGATCAAGCCATGGTTGGAATGTGGAAAAGGGGGGAATAATATTAAGATGCTTGGCTGTCTTTTGAATCTTGGTTTTCCTTGCATTATATTATAAAATAGACACTGGAGGGGGAGAGAAAGGAAT
>NW_006408520.1:25328000-25329724 GCF_000296735.1 Chrysochloris asiatica | reverse complement strand
TTTAAAAAAAAAAAAATAGAATGGTCTTCCAGAAGGGCTCCAGCCAGCTGAGCAAGGGGCATTAAATTCATACTCATATTTTGCTATTGGGTGTGTGTGTGTGTGTGTGTGTGTGTGTGTGTGTGATATTATAGACTGTAATATCCAATCTGAGTTTTTGTTGTTATTGTTGTTGTTGTTTGGCTCCCCTTTTACCTTGATGTTGGGGGTGCTTTCTCTCCCTACATTACCCAAGAAGAGACAGCAATTGTGGTCATACAGCCAAGTTGCAATCACACCCTGCAAAATCCCACCATTCAGGCAAGAGCCAATACCAGCTGCTATACATCAAATAGTCAGGCAACACATGATACAGTTATTCTGAGTTGAGTAATAAGAAAAGTGAAAAGGAAAGCACATCTCCTGATCACATCTACCTGGAGACAATCAGAAAGGTTAATAATATATTAACATTCATCCCAGTAATTACTGAAAACATATCTAATTGTTGAAGATGCCCAAGAGATGGTCAAAGATTGTGGCACAAGTCCAGAAACAACAGAGTAACTGAAACAAATGAGCTGCAGGTAGACCTAGACTTCCCATTGGAAGGAGAGCAGGCTTTGGAACTGCCTGAGAATGATATTGTGGTGCATCCAAATTTCACAGATGGGTTGAGAAAAGTAAGGAAGAAGTCAGGAAAGTGCTACAGGACCAATCAAATAAGATAGATACAGCATTGGAAACCATTCAAAACCTGCAAAAGGCGTCCAAATGATTAGTAATAAAGTATCAGAAATGGACAATACATTGAAAGGGCAAAGGTATAGAATTGAAGAGATGGAAGCCAGAACCAGTAAGATGGAAAACAAATCTCTCAATAATGCTAAGATAGAAGGGTAAACAGAAAAAAGGATTAAAACATCTGAAGAACGTCTAAGATTCATGTGGAACAACATGAAAAAGAATAATCTGAGGATAACTGGAATTCTGGAACAGGAAGAATCACTGAAGACAACAGAGGAGATGGCTGAAAAGCTGCTGGAAGAAAAATCCCCTAACATCCTGAAAAATGAAAAGATAAGCATTCAAGAAGCTCAGTAAACCCCAGGAAGGATAGACCCCAAAACAAAATTACCAAGACATAACATAATCAAACACTCCAAAATCAAAGATAATTAGAAAATCCTGAAAGCAGCTAGGAAAAGAGAAGTGTTATCTATAAAGGCAAACAATAAGATTAAGCTCTGATCTTTCACAAGAAACCATGTAGACAAGAAGGCAATAGGGAGATATGTATAAAACCTTGAAAGAAAAAACTGCCAACCAAGAATCATCTACCCAGCAAAGCTGTCAAATATAATGGTGTGTAATAAAAACATTCCAGGATAAACAGAATTAAGGGACTTTGTCAAAGCCAACCAAGTGCTTCAAAACATCCTAAAGGGAATTTTTTGGACTGAGACCCAACAAGAACAGACAACATCTCTGAGACCAAGAGATGAACTATGTGGTATCTGGAACTCAATCAACAGATGGATGAGTTCAGAACAGAACAGAACTACAAAAACAAATTCAGAGGATCTAGGAGGTCAGTCTGTGATCAAAGCAATTACAATGTGAAAGAACATAAAAATATAGGAACGCAGATCAAGGTAATGAGGATGTCAGGTAGATTACAGGGGAAAATAGACTGTTTTAAATGGAGGAAAAAGTTAATAGAATATAGGGTAACTGCAAAGAAA
>NW_006408520.1:25325933-25327331 GCF_000296735.1 Chrysochloris asiatica | reverse complement strand
CCACTTGAAAGGACATGCAGACCAGCCTGGAGCACCTAGAGGAACAGAGATACTTCTTGAAAGAAAAACCAGGTGAAAAATGAAAAACAAAAACAGCAGACTGATTGGCTACTACAAGAACAAGCAAGCTGTTCTCCAGGGAGCCATCAAGGCAAGCAATCAAGTCCCTTCAGGACAAACCCCACTCCAAGACTGAATCTCAAAGGGAATATATGAGCAGGCATGTAAGCTTGGTGGCAACACATTGGTCTACTAGTGAGTGGAAGATGGGGGAAGGCAGCAATAAAGATATGAGCTGAGTTTGACTACCTTCCATTGACTCCCATTGACCTGGAGATGAGAGAGAGAAAAGGAATGACTGGTTGGACTAAACTGTGGTGAAACCTGAGGACGCCTAAGCCCATGGACAAGGACCTAGCCACAGTGGGCTAGAGCAAAGAGTCCAGCTGATATGAAGTGAGGGGAGACCCTCAAGAATGCCCAAACTTGCAGATAGTATCCATTTGACCTAGCTTCAATGGCTAGATCAGAAATCAAGTAGAGGACGATAAAGAAATTTGATAAAGAAAAAAAAAACAAGTGTAATTGCTACAATTTAATTAACTTGATCTATACTTATGGATGTGTTGTTGATTGTTGTTGATATGTGCTGTGGAGTCAGTTCTGACTCATAGCGACCCTGTACAGGGTTTCTGAGGCTGTACATCTTTACGGGAGCAGAAAGCCTCATCTTTCTCCTGCAGAACAGCTGGTAGTTTCGAACTCCTGACCTTGCGGTTCACAGTCCGATTCATAACCACTACGCTACCAGAGCTCCTTATACTTATGGATGTAGTAGTTCAAAATACCAACCAAGAGGGAAGGCATCCTCGCATCAAGGACAAACATATCCCCTCTGTTCACAGGGTTGGTAGGAATGGGCAACTAGTCCTGGTGTGGTGCTGTGGGCTAATGCATCTGACTGCAAAGTCATTTGAACTGCAAGGTCAGTGATTCAAGCTCACCAACTGCTCCTTGGAAACCCTATACAGGGTCGCTATGGGTCGGAATTGACTCAACGGCACTTAACAACTACCTAAAATGGGGGAGGGATGCTATAAAGGCATGAAATGGCTGGCTTACAAGTTTTCAAGAAGGAGTTTAGTTTTAGAGTGCAGGGAAAGGAGAATCCCTGCTGACTAGTTTTCATCTTGTCTGGATGGGTCTGGTGAAAGGGGGTGGGGATAAGATTCTCATGATTCAGTAGTGAGTAATTGTTATCATGACTAATGGTGATTGTTACAACTGTAAAGGTAGAAGCTTTTCAACATAAAGGGGGAAGTAGTTAATCTTACTTTCCAGGAACAAAGGACCCTAGGACCATCAAGAGAGAAGAGCATGAGCAGAATATGGGACCCT
>NW_006408520.1:25304491-25324550 GCF_000296735.1 Chrysochloris asiatica | reverse complement strand
GACTCAAAAGAGGGGACAAATCCTTACAGCAAGAAACATTCCCACCCCATCCACACACAGAGTAGACAGAGATGGGCAACTTGGACATTGGATACCCAAATGGGAGGGAGGGACTACAAAGGCAAGAAGTAACTGGCTTACAAGCTTTCAAGAGGGAACCCAGAGGTAGGGGGCATGGAGGAAGGCAGAATCACCAGTGAGTACTATCCAATTTGTCTAAATGGAGCTGATGAAATGAAATACAGATGGGTTACACGCAATACTGTAGTGAATAATGATTATCAAGACGGAGTGTTGGAAATGCAAAGGTTGACGTTTTGTAGCAAGGAAGGGAGCGATTATTTCTCCAGTCTAGGAGCGGAGGTCTCTGGGACCACCAACGGAGAAAAGCCGAGCGCGGGACCCTACCCAGAGAAGCAGGGATGCCTGAGATTGAGACAGAGATGATGACATGGAGGGATGAAGCTGCTGGGGACTTTGGATCCAGAGAGGGAGAGGAACTGTGGGCTGAAGACTGGGGGAGAGAGGGGAGTGTAGAATGTAAAACTAAAGTTCTCTCATGTAAACTATCATATAATTCACAATAAAACATTTGAAAAAAAATTCTTTGCTCTTATAACCTGTAAAACAATTTTGGGGACTAGCATATCCACTTATAAATTTTTAACCTGAACCAAAAAGTAATAAATTAAAATGATTGGGAATAATATAATTTTTTACATTGTATATACTGACATTTAAAATAAAACTATTACATCATTTAAAAAATACATTCAGTGAAATATAAATATCATAGCAATTTGATATTCATCATCTTTCTTTTTTTTTTACTTTGAGACAATGTGGTTTATTGATTCACATACAAGTTACAGCCCAAGGCCAGAGTGCTGTAGAACACCTCCCTCCCCCGCCACTCACCTCACCAAGTACCCCCCCACCTGTGCTATAAAAACATATGGAACACAAAGAAATATCACAGTTGAGGCAGAGAGCCGGGAACAAAAAGTGGCTCCAACCAAAACAAGACAGAAAGACAAGACACACCTTCACTCGTTTGTATAAAAATCAACATGGCCCAAAGGGAAAGCGGATACGGCCATGTCAGCGTTTGGAGGGATAGGACATGGCATGTCCCAGCTCTACTGCAGGAACAGGGATGTAGGCCTGCCCACTCTGGAGGTTCCGGTCACTGTTTGGATGTGCTTGTGAATGAAGATGCCTCAGAACTCCTTCCTCCTTTGTAGATAGAGAGGGCCACAGGGGGAAGGCAGGGGCCCCAGAGCAGCCCCCACAACTAGGGTAGAGAGGCCAGTCAGGCGATAGGTGGTCCTCCTCAGGACAGAGTTCAAGGCCTCAGGAGATGGCATATCTGGATTCACATGGCGTACAGCCCCATAGGCACTGATGTGACCAGAAAGCTGAGAGTCAGGATCCATCGGACAAGTGGAACCTAGGAAAGGATGTTCTGTTTGAACTTCCCGCAGAGCATCTGGGTGGTGGGAGTAGACCCTTGCACCTTGTTATTTTCTTGCCAGCGGAGCCTTGGTGAGCAAAGGAGCTCTGGTTCCAGCCCTTGGTGTCCTGAGTCAGCAGCAACTGCAGCTCCTCAAACAGCTGAATGTTGAGCAGGAAGGCCATTTTAGCCTCTTTGATGACCCTTCACCTAACTTCGGAGGTCATCTCCAGCAAGTTCATGAGGGCGCAGTTGAGCTGCTTAAACTTAGTGACACTGGCCATGTTGGGGAAGGAGAAGAAGGCCAGGCCCTCGCCGGAGCTGGGCAGGTCCAGTGCCTTCTGGGCAATCTTCTTGAGGACCTGGCCACCAGTCAGGTCACCAAGGTAGCAGATGTAGGCGTGGGTCACCAGGAGCTCAGGTTCTATGCGCCCCATGGTGTGAAGCCGCCTCACATAGCTCCGAGTGGCTGCTGTGTGGGGGATGGTCTGCTGCCAGTGGGGCTAGTGCAAGAAGGCCATGTCCTGCTCCAAAACGGTCCTGCAGTGCAGCTTCTCTAGGAAGTAGAGGGGTGTGTCGACAGGGTTCTCCTTGTTATGCCCCATCTCCTCCTCCAGGGCCACATAGATGTGGTTCAGGGAGGCCATGACCAGCTTAAAACCATCTCGGGTCACCTGGCCCTTCTGAAAGTTCTTCATGAACTCTACATTCTCTGCCTGGGCGTTCCCCTCCTTGGTGGCCTCCTTCAGGACCTCCGACAAATCCTGGGGCATGCTGCTGGGCTGCGGATGTTCCACGTGGCTGGTGTCCTTACAGTGGTGCTGGTGGCTCCGGAGGCTCTGGAGGCTCGGGACTGGCTCCAAGGTGGCGGTAGCTAACTCATTTTTCTTTTTTAAAGAAAGCATTTTATTGTGAATTGAGTGAAGGTCAACAGAAAAGATCATCAGCTGTACATTCAACAAATTATACACCTTATTTCATCTCAATGATTCAATCCCCTCCGTGCAACAACAGTTATCCTACTTCCTTCCTCCCTGTGCCTTCCCTTTTTGCATCTTGTATTTCAAAATTAAACAAAGCAAAAACATTTGATGTTCACATGTTGTTGTTGTTGTTGTTGTTGTCAGGTGCCATCGAGTCGGAACCGACTCATAGCGACCCCATGCACAGCAGAACGAACCAATGTCCGATCCTGGGCCAACCTCACTACCTCTGCCACACTTGAGTCCATCAATGATGCCACCTGGCCAATCCATCTCGTTAGAGGTCTTCCTCTTTTTCTCTGACCCTCCACCTTACTCAGCATGACATCTTTCTCCAACGATTGTTTCCTCCGGACAATATGTCCAAAGTATGAGAGATGAAGCTTAGCCATCCTGGCCTCCAAGGAGCACTCTGGCTGCACTTCTTCCAAAACAGATCACATACAAATGTATGTTCACATACAAAAGAAAAATATGTATTCATTAAAATGTCTTAGAGATATGTTCTGCAAGCCAGCCTTCTGCCCACAAGCACAGAGCCTTACTCTATCCATGCGCCTAGAGCCCACAGTTGCTTTCTCTCTCTCCGTGCCTCATGCAATAAGTCTTTAGGTTTCTTGATTGCTGCTTCCATGAATATTGATTGTGGATCCAAGCAAAATAAACTCTTTGATGACTTCAATGTTTTCTCCACTTATTGTGCTGTTATTTATTGGGACAGCTGTAAGGATTTTTTGTTTTCTTCACATTGAGGTGCAATCCATATCGAAAGCTGTGGTCTTTGAACTTCATCAGTAAGCATTTTAAGTCCTCTTCGCCTCCGGCAAACAAGGCTACATCACCAACATATTTCAAGTTGTTGATAAGTCTTCTTCCAATCCTGATGCCACGTTCTTTGCATATAACCCCGCTTCTCAAATTATTTGCTTGGCATACAGATTTAATATGTACGGTCAAAGAATACAGCCCTGGTGCACATTTTTTCCTGATTTTAAACCATTCTCTTCTAACAATTGTCTCTTGGTCTATGTACAGGTTCCTCCTGAGCACAGTTAAGTTTTCTTGAATATTCATTCTTCACAATGTTATACATAGTTAGTCATAATCCATGCAATTGAATCCCTTTGCATAGTCATTAAAGCACAAGTAAACATCTTTCTGGTATATCCTGCAAACGGGTATATCTAGTTCCCTGCTTTCAATCTTATGGTTTTCTTTTATTCTGTAAGATAAATACTGGACTTCAAACCACAAGGTCGGTGGTTAGAGCCCATTGGCCACTCTGAAAGATAAAGATAAGACTTTCTGTTCCTGCAAAAATTTATAGCTCCAGAAAACCTAGACAGGGTCTTTATGAGTCAACTGTTTGGAGTTCTTTTAACTTCCTCAATGGCTAACTTCTTGTCATTTATATTGGTGGTGGTGGTGGTTATGTGCCATTGAGTCCGTTCTGACTCATAGAAACTCTGTGTGTGGTTCCCACTGCTGGAAATCTTTACAAGAGCAGAAAGCCTCATCTTTCTCCTGCAAAGCAACTGGTAGAATTGAACTGCTGACCTTGTAGATAGCAGCACATCTCATAATCCAGTACACTTCAAGGGTTCTTTTTATGATATTGAGCAAGTTTTCTTCCAACAACTCTTGGACAATTTACTCTATTTTATTCATTCTTTCTCTGTTCCTTCCTTTCTTTTCTTCTTTGTTTCTTTCTCTCTTCCTTCCTTCCTTCCTTCCTTCATTTATTTATTGATTTATTGATTTATTTAGGTCTCCTTCTGTTCTGGAATTCCAATCACACATAAGTTGTTCCTCTTGATAATGTCCCAAATAAACCTTAGGCTTTCTTTGGACCTTTTAATTCCTTTTACTAATTGTTCCTCTCTAAGATGTGTATTGAGAAATTTGCCTTCAAGCTAGTTAAGCCTTCCATTGATTCAATTCTACATCTTTGCCTTTTCAATGTACTATTTTTGAAGGCTTATTATTAATCTTATGACTTTCTAATTGCTATTTTGTATGGTTTCCAATTTTTCATTTATTTTGTCAGATCATTCTTTTTGTGTTTTCCTGAATTCTTCTAAAATGTTTGTGTGTGTGTGTGTGTTGTTACCTTTATCAATCTTTCTTTCAATCTGTTGAAGGTATCTAAATATTATAAAATTCCCTATCAAGTAGTTCTAATAACATTTCTGCTGTTATATTTTCCAACTGTATTATCATCAGTTGTTTGAGGCATGATGTCTTGTTTCTTCTTATAAACTGATTTAATTGATGATTGTATGTTAGTGTGTTCTCAGGTACTCACCGCCTCTCCTGGTGGATGTGATAGAGACTGGAAGTATGAATGCAATTCTCTGTTCACTGTTTCTGTAGCATAGTTCAGGGCAGATTCATGTGTCTCTAGAAACTGAGCACACAATCTTAGACACAGCCAAGGCCACACAGGAGGGGGTGCCACTGGCCACTGGGTTGGCAATGGCAGGATTAGCCACTACCCCCAACTACCAGGAGGGCAAGGGAACAAGGGAAAACTTCATCCACCCTTTTCTTCCAACTGCCACATCTTGTGGCCCCAGGCTGCTGTATCAACAGCCATTTTGCAAAAGTTCAAGATGATCATGCCAATCCATGCCACCTTATAGCTCACCTATTTTGCTTCTCTCTTGCTGTTCTTGTTCAGCTTTCTCTTCCAGTCAGAACTCAAACCACCTCTATGTTCTATCCTCTGAATCTCAGGGTTTTAGGATCACCGTCTATATCTATTTCAATTGGTCTTCCATGTTATTGTTGCAGAAGGTCTGCTCAGTGCATCTGCCTACCCCATTATCTTGTCCCAGAACTCCTGGATGAGCATCTTTCGTACAAGCATAAATAAATAGCAGACTAGTGTTTGTAGATTTTAACAAAAGAATGTCTCCTCTTGTGTTTGTAGATTTTAACAAAAGAATGTCACATGAATAGACAATATGATTTTTCTACCACTTCTTTTGTCACTGTATGACTTTTCATGACTAAGAAAATTAAAAATATAACTTATACGTTCTCTTAGCTTGATTTATTATGCTAAAAGCATAGTGGGTAAAGATGAAGCAAGTAAAGGAGTCCTGGTGTGGTATTATGGGATAATGCGCTAGACTGTGAAGTTGATTTGAACTGTAAGGTTGGTGATTCAAGCTCACCAGTCACCCTTTGGAAACCCCATACAGGGTCAATATGGGTCAGAACTGACTCAGCGGCACTTAACAACAACAACAAGCAAGTAAAAGAAATATTCTTTGATGTTTTCCAGGAGTGGGAGGGAAGGGAGAGTAATTCACTGGCTAGAAGACATACACATGTTAGCTCGGGTGATGGGAAGGGCAATATATAAGTAGAGGGAGGTTGGCAGAAGAATGATTAAGATGGGTGAAGTCACAGGGACATACACAGGATTAAAGGGGATAGAGGGATATATTGTTAGATACACACCCCTGGAAGTGTTTTGCAGACAGATACATAGACAGATAAACAGGCTAAAGGGGTAGTGGAGGGAAAGTGGAAGTGTACCCAAAAAATGTATAAGGGTTTGACAGAAGATATTTGTACATGTTTTGTTTTTTACTTTTGCTGAAAACATACCTATAAATGTGGTAGAGCATACTAGGGTAAAATGATGAAAATTTCTTAGACATTAGCAAACATCTTAGGCAATGAGTTCCTGGGTTTTGGTAGTCAGGACCATAGCTCAGGGGACACCTGACATATGGTCAATTGATATAACATCATTCACAAAGACACTGTTCTACATCCTACTTTGGTGAGTAACAGCTGGGATTTTAAAAGCTAATGAGCAGCTTTTTAAGGTGCAACTATTAGTCTCTCTATGTGCAAAAAAAGTAAGAGTGATGAAAACTGAAGATGCTTGGAATCAACTAGTCTAGTAGACCAATAGAGCAGGTAAGCATAAGTCACCACAACCCTGAGACCAGAAGAACTAGATAGTGTCCAGCTACCACTACCAACTGAAAGGGATCACATTAGAGGTCCAGACAGAGTGGCAGAAAACAGGGAACATAACTCAAAATTATATATATATATATAGAGAGAGAGAGACAGAAAGAGAGAGAGAGAACCAGGATTACTGGTTCAGAGGGAGACTGGAGGACTATGGCACTCAACCACCCTTCAGGTCTGGAATGCAACTCACCCTTGTGGCCCAATTTTCTGCCAAGCAGTAGCTAGGGAGATAACACCAGTCAGGTATGCTCACCAAGGTTCAAGATGGTTGTGCCTCATCTGGTCAACCGTTTACAAGTCTGTTGCCCTATCTTGCTCAGCTTCTACTCCCAGAAAGTATTCAATTCACTCCTCTAACCCTTTCTCTGAAGTTCAGTGTTCCAGAATTTTCTTCCATTATCTTTGTTGCAGAGGGTTCATGTAGCACAGTTGTCTAGTCTTCTTGCCAGAAGTCTTCAGCTTGAGTTTTTAAGAATGAATAAACCTTCCTATTTTCCCCATTTTCCTAATGAACTCTTCTGAATCTTTTATGAATAATGAATTTTTGTTTACATGATAGGATATCAAGTTGGGATTTTTTCCCCAGTATATCAAGATACAATGGTTGATATTGTTAGATGTCACTGAATCAATTCCAATTCATAGGAGCTCTATGTACCATGGAACAAAACATTGCCTCGTCTTTTATCAGCCTCACTGTTATTACTGTTTGAGCCCATTGTTGTAGCCTCTCATTGAAGGTCAATTCATCTCATTGAGGGTCTTCCTTTTTTTCACTGGCCTCTACATTACCAAATATGACGTTTTTTCCAAGGGACTAGTCCTTCTTGATAAGATGTCCAAAGTGTTACCATCCTTGCTTGTATAACATTCTGGCTATTCTTCTTCCAAGACAATTATTTGTTCTTCTGTCAATCCAAGGTTATTTCAATATACTTTACCAACATCATAATAGCAATGCATCAGTTCTTTGTTCTTCCTTTTTCATGATCCAACTTTCACATGCCTATGAGTGATTGAAATTACCCTGGCTTAGGTTGTAGTTGTTGTTAAATGCCTTGGAGTCAGTTCCAACTCATAACAACCTATACAGCGTTTCCAAGGAGTTGCTGGTGAGTTTGAACTACCAATCTGCAGTTAAAATGACCTTGCAGTCCAGTGCTTATTGTGCAGCACTACACCAGGATGCCTGACTTGGGTTGTTGTTGTTGTTAAGTGCCTTTGAGTTGGTTCCAATCCATGGTGATCCTGCAGAGGATTTCCAAGGAGCAGTTGGTGGGTTTGAACTGCCAATCTTGTGGTTTGCAGTCTAGTGCTGATCCTACAGTGCCACACCAGAAGTCCAGGTGCACCTTAATCTGCAAGGTGACATGTTT
The DNA here is from genome assembly GCF_000296735.1 of Chrysochloris asiatica. Taxonomy (NCBI): domain Eukaryota; kingdom Metazoa; phylum Chordata; class Mammalia; order Afrosoricida; family Chrysochloridae; genus Chrysochloris; species Chrysochloris asiatica. The sequence continues at coordinate 25,316,742 of NW_006408520.1, read as the reverse complement.
GCCCTTTAATGCTTTAAAGAAGTCTGTTGTAGCAGATTTGCTCAATGCAATACATGATTTTTTGACTGTTGTTTACAGAAGCATGTTTCATAGATTCAAGTAAAATGAAATTTTTGAGAACTTCAATATTTTCTCCATTCATAATGATGTTGTTTATTGGTCAAAGGAAGAAGATGCAAAGATATCAAAATCCAAAGTGAGATATTTAAAATTTTAAATAAATTTATAAGAATCAGTTTTGGTATCTTTGAAGCTTCTCACCCACTTCAGTGATATAAAAGTTTGAGAGGAGAATTTGAAAGTGGTTTATAAAGTAATTTTACCTATTGAAAAGAGCTTTGCCCTGATTAGTTATATCCTTTCTTCAAGTGAAGTGTGGGCATGAGAATCCTGCCTTCTAACTGCAAGTAAAAAAGGAACCACTGGATATATTAGAAAGTGTTTCCTGCAATTATAGGGCATTGGACTAGTAGTGTGTGATGCAAGTCTAAGGTCTCTAAAAGCAGGATGCTGTGACTATTTGCTTGAGGTATGAGAGCAGAACCTTTCAAAGCATTTGCTGTTATTTGTTTTTCAATGGAGAATGAGAGCTGAGAGAATCTCAGCAGGGAGTAAATATAAACAGGAGGATTCTCCTGGTGTGGCGCTGTGGATTAAAATGCCAGACAGCAAAGCTGTCTGAACTGCAAGGTCAGCGGTTCAAGCTCACCAGCCGCTCATTGGAAACCGGACACAGGGTCAGAACTGACTCGACGGCACTTAACAACAACTTGTTCAACAGGACTTACGTGAGGAGGCAAGAAGATCCTAATAGTCTGGGGCTTGGAGTTGTTGTTGTTAAGTACCGTGGAGTCGGTTCTGACTCATAGTGACCCTGCACAGGGTTTCCAAGACTGTACATCTTTATGGGAGTAGAAAGCTTCATCTTTCTGTTGTGGAACGGCTGGTAGTTTCGAACTACCGATCTTGATGTTAGCAGCCCAATTCATAACCACTACGCTCTCTGGTAGCGTAATGGTTGCGAATGGGGCTGCGAACCGCAGTCAGCAGTACGAAACTACTAGCTGTTCGGTGGGGAAAAGACTAGGTTTTCTGCTCCCATAAAGATTTACAGCCTCGGAAACAAGCTTGTACAGGGTCACTATGAGTAAGAACCGACCCCATGGCACATCACCACGACCACCACCAGAGCTCCTTGTGGGGGTGGAACATTGCAAATCCGGAAGTTAAGGGGGCAGGCCAGTAGCCCACAGAATGAGGGTCACTGTCCAATGAGAATTGTGGTCACAGGGACCCAACTGAGAAGCTGTCAAAGAATCCAGAACATCCTCTGCGTTGAAAAATATCAGACCAACCGAATAAAGACAGAGTGAAAGTACCAGTTTTGTAAGAACTCTCTGGACACTCCCCTCATCCCTTCCAGCGTTTCATACTAGAAGAGAGCTGATGCTTCTTAGAAAGCTAGGAGAAGCTACCCACACCCAGTTCCTGTACAGTCAAGATGGAAAGGAGCGGAAAGGAAAGGGAGTCTTACCTTTAAATGAAAACAAAAATGTGTACTAGACATTCTCATTTCTGAATCAATCTCTGTTTTACAAGTTAAAGCAACCATGGGACTTCTGTCATTAAATCCCCTGAGTTTTTATTCAGCAGCAGGAAAACCATTTATCCTATCTTTACACTTTAATGTGACAGTGGGAGGCAAAAAGAGAATTGTTCTTTTTTATCACATCCTTCACACCATGCTTATTCAAAATTCCAGTTATTCTTACATTAATGAGAATATTATTCAGACCAGATTATAGATAAAAACAAGAATCTAAATAGCAACTTTAATCCCTATCATAAAAAGGTATCATTACAAATAATTACCACAATGCTTCACATTTTAAAATGTTTTGTTTTAAACTTAAAAAGTACTTTTATAACTATTATCTCATTATCTCTAGAAAAGTTTATAATAGTAGCAGAATATAATATTGGCTAAGCACCACATCAAAAGAACAGCATTTATGTAACTATCTAAATTCTTAGAAATTGTAATGTAGAAAGATTAGATTTATAAATGACCTGATATCCAGCTCACCCTGGCTTGTTGTTGTTGTGAAGTGCTGTCGAGTAGGTGTCGGCCCATAGCAACCCTGTATAGGGTTTCCGTGGAGCAGCTGGTGAGCTTGAACCACTGACCTTGCAGTTTAAGTGGCTTTGCAGTCTGGTGCATTAATCCACAGCGCCAATTTATCCTCACCCAGAATCACTGGATCTGGATCTAGCTGCTCCTCACTGGCTGGCTCAGTCCCCAGACCTAGTCCTGACCTGAGTAGGCTGTTATGCCATGCCTGAGAGCGCCGTAACCTCTCCCTTGTTTACAATCTGACACTTGTCTGATATCTGCACCTTCATTGCTTTGATGAGCATCTACCTCTGGACTTTACAGCTGACTTCTGCTCATCTGTGAAATCTTGATAACCTGCCTTTATCCCAACGCTTTCCCAAGACTCTTTATAAGTCAGCTTCTACGAACTGGAGGTCTGTTCTGGACATCAGGCTAAGAAATTTATCCATCATGTCCCTTGACAAATATTTCTCAAGTCTTTGACGTTCTGCTCTGCCTAAATGCCAGCACTCCCTGCAGAGGTGTATCTATGGAAAACAGTATCTGTGAAAGGCACTGAAAGTGTGCTCCTGTTCAAACACCTGTTACCATCTTCTAGATAATTCTGCCATAATATTGTTAAGTGCTATTGAATCAATTCTAATTCATAGTGAGCCTGCACCATGTATAGTGTTTCTGTGGAGCAGCTGGTGGGTTTGAACTGCTTATCTTGCAGTTAGCAGTCTAGTGCTTATCCTGCAATGCCACACTACTACTCCTTTACCATAATATCAGCTCCTTAATCTTTCACTTAACACATTACAGCACTACATGAAAATTAGTGCCATAATGTGTTAAGTGAAAGACATGATTACAATATACCTTCTTAGCTTTCCCTGATGAAAACTGGTGTATGATGTTGTGGTACAGTGAATTTACTTGATATGGCTATTCTATGAAGTTTTATAGCTCCCATCAAATAATTGGATGCAAATAAGTGTACAGGACACTAATGAGGAGATTGGATGTTTTTCCATCCTGTGAAGTATAAAAAGAACTATCTCAGAAGCAGGAACAGATGACCCCAGGACCATCAAGAAGGAATAGCCTCAAGCAGAGCACTTTGGACCTCGAGATCCCTGCACAGAGAAGCAGTGGTGGCATGGGGATATAGAAATGGACTGGCGTTGGACATTTTAAATCAGACAAACATATAGCTTACTATGCCAGGAATGATAAATTGAAGAAGAACAGAGTTGTATTCATCATCAAAACAAGCATTTCATTATCTATGTTAAAGTACAATGATGTCTGTGACAGAATGATTTCCATATGCCAACAAGGAAGACCACTTAATACTACTATTATTCAAATTTACACACCAACGATTAAAGCCAATGATGATGAAATCAAAGAATTCTATCAACTTTTTTAGTTTGAAATTGATTAAATATGCAATCAAGATGTATTGATAATTAATTATCAGTAATTAGAATGTGTTTCAAGTCCTCTTCAAACACATTCTAATTACTGATAATTAATTATCAATACATCTTGATTGAAACATTTACTTATGAAGATTAAAGAGCACAGCCTTCGATATGGATTACATCTCAATGTCAAGAAAACAAAAATCCTCACCACTGGACCAATAAACAACATTCTTATCAATGGAGAAAAGATTGAAGTTGTCAAGGACTTCATTCTTCTTGGATCAACTATCAACACTCACGGAAGTAGCAGTCAAGAGATCAGACGACGTATTGCACTGGGCAAATCTGCTGCACAGGAACTTTTTAAAGCTTGAGGACTAGGGTGCGCCTGACCCAGGCCATTGTGTTTTCAATAGCCTCATATGGATGCGAAAGCTGGACAGTGAATAAGGAGGATCGTAGAAGAATTGATGCCTTTGAGTTGTGGTGTTGGAGGAGAATACTGAAAGTGCCAAGGACTGCCAAAAGAACCAATAGATCTGTTTTGGAAGAAGTGCAGCCAGAGTGCTCCTTGGAGGCCAGGATGGCTAAGCTTCATCTCTCCTACTTTGGACATATTGTCCGGAGGAAACAATTGTTGGAGAAGAATGTCATGCTGGTAGGGTGGAGGGACAGAGAAAAAGAAGAAGACCCCCAACGAGATGGATCAGCCAGGTGGCATCATTGATGGACTCAAGTGTGGCAGCGGTAGTGAGGTTGGCCCAGGATCGGAAATTGTTTCGTTCTGCTGTGCATGGGGTCGCCATGAGTCGGTTCCGACTTGATGGCACCTGACAACAACAACAATTAGAATGTGAAAGGTGGAAAGAGGCAGAATCTGTATGTGGAAAACATGGCCTTGGTGATAGAAATAATGGTAGAGAACACATGATAGAATTTTTCAAGACCAATGATTTATTCATTGCAGATATCTTTTCAATAGCATAAGCGGAGACTATGCATGTGGACCTCACTAGATGGAATATTTAAGAAACAAAAGGTCTGTGTATATGGGAAGAGACAGTACTGAAGCTCAATATCATCAGCCAAAACAAGTCCATGAACAGACCATTAATTGCTCATATACAAGTTCAGGATGAAGCTGAAAAAAATGAAAACAAGTTCACAAGGGTCAAAATATAACCTTAACTATATCCCACCTGAACTTAGAGATCATCTCAAGAACAAATTTGATTCATTAGATACTAGTGACTGAAGACCAGGAGAACTGTAGAATGACAAGATACAGAAAAAAAAACAAAAGGTCATTATAAAGACTGGGAAGGAAGAAAGAAAAGACCAAATGAATGTGAGAAGAGAGATATATCATTGCTGATGTCAGATGGATCTTGGATGAAAGCAGAGAATATCAGAAACATGTTTACTTGTGTTTTGATGACTATGCAAAGACTATTTATTTTATTTATTTATGCAAAGATTTTCAACTGCATGGATCTTGATTAACTTGATGAAATCGAAGAGTGAGATGTTGATGAAGATCAAAGACTTCAGTATGGATTACACCTCAATGTAAAGAAAACAAAAATCCTCACAATTGGTCTAGTATTGTTATGATAAATGAAGAAGAGATTGAAATGGACAGATTTCAGTTTGCTTGGATCCACAATCAACACTCATGCAAACAGACAATGAATTGCATTTCTCTTCAAGAAATCAAATAAGACCTCCTTAAAGTGTTCAAGAGCAAAAATATCTGTTTGAGGACTAAGGTATGCCTGACGCAATCTATGGTATTTTCAATAGCTTCATATGCATGTGATAGTTGATCAGTGACTTGTTAAGTGCTGTCGGATTGGTTCCAACTCATAGTGATCCTATGTACAACAGAATGAACCACTGCCCAGTCATGTATCATCCCCACAATTGCTGCTACCTTTGACCCCTTTGTTATTTCTTCTGTGCCAGTCTACCTCATTGGAAGTCTCCCTTTTTCTCTTTCCCTCCACTTTACAAAGTGGACTGAGACTGGCACCTCCTGATAATATGTACAAAGTATGAGACAAAATCTGGTCACCTTGGCTTCTAAGGAGCACTCTGGTTGTACTTCTTCCAACACAGATTTGTTTGTTCTTCTGGCAGTCAATGGTACCTTTAATATTCTTCTCTAACACCATACCTCAAATGCATCAATTCTTTGACAGGCTTCCTTATTCATTGTCCAATTATCATATGCGTATGAGGCTATTGAAAATACCGTGGTTTGCAATTGTTGTTGTTAGGTGCCATTGAATTGGTACCGACCCATGCGACCCTATGCACAGCAGAACGAAACACTGTCCGATCCTGGGCCAACATCACTACTGTTGCCACGCTTGAATCCATCGATGCTGCCACTTGGCCAATCCATCTCATTAGGGGTCTTGCTCTTTTTCTCTGACCCTCCACTTTACCAAACATTATATTGTTCTCCAGTGACTGGTCCCTCCTAACAATATGTCCGAAGTATGAAAGACAAAGTTTGGCCATGTTTCAATAAGAACAAACAAATATGTCTTGGAGTAAATACAGTCAGAGTGGTCCTTAGAAGCCAGGATAATGAGATTTCTTCTCTCATACTTGAAAGATGTTATCATGAGGGACCAGTCCCTGGAGAAGCACATTATGCTTGGTAAAGTGGAGGGTCATTGAAAAAGAGGAAGATGCCAATGAGATAGATTGGCACAGTACCGGCAGCAATGGCCTCAAGCATAATAACAATTGTAGGGATATAGCAGGACTAGACAATGCCACTCCAGAAATCCATTTTTATGAGTAAATCGTGCCAAATATAGGATCATTTGAGCCTTTGATGTCTGTCTTGATGTAAATAGACACGTACTTTCATTTTTGCTATCTCCAGCAATACAAATTAGCTATTTTTTACATGGTGCCAGCCCGTAGAAGAGGAGCTCTGGTAATGTAGTGGTTACGAATCGGGCTGCGAACCTTAAGGTCAGCGGTTCGAAACTACCAGCCGCTCCACAAGAGAAAGATGAGGCTTTCTACTCCCATAAAGATTTACACCCTTGGAAACCTGTACAGGGTCGCTATGGGTTGGAACTGACTCGACGGCACTTAACAACAACAAGCCCATAGAAAGGATTCAGAGTACTGGAGATTGTTCCTCTGTTTGAGTTGGATCTGTCCCAGATATCATATGATGATTCAAGTCAGCTATTTGGATAGTCAGTCTTCTTCATTAATATTTAGTTTTGATCTGAGGTTTCAGTCCTCACACAGAGAGGAGGTCCCTGAAAGCATCTTGTTTCCTCCTTCTATATAACTGGCCTCATGTATTTTATTAATTGTAACATGAGTTGGCCCTATTCACTAGTTTAAATATCTCTTGAAATGCCATCTGTATAAATAATTATTTGTTCCTTCTTTATGAAAGGATTACAAAGGCTTAAAATCTCTTGTCTATTTTGATATAGTGTATTTTATTTTTCAGATGGAGGAAGCATCACCAATCTCTCACAAGGTGCTAAAAAAATCTTTGTTTTCTTACATGGTTTAATTCTACACTATCTTTACTTTAATTTGCCTAGATTACTCCTGGCATTTCTTCTATTGCCTCTCCCCAACTTTCTATTCTTTTTTGATGTAAAAGATGTCACATATATGCCAATTCAGAAATTTCATGTATTTAATGAATCTTTTTCTAGGCTTTTCTCTTACTCTGGAGTTAGATTGGGTCAGAAAATGATGATCCTTTCATTACATAGCATAGATCCCTCATTTATCCAACCCTTTGGCCCCTTTTATGGATTAAATTGTGTCACCCCCAAAAGATGTTTAAATTCTAATCCTTGGTATATGTGATTATAGCCTGGCTTGGAAATAGGCTTTTTGACTATGTCATCAATGAACAAGAAATGACACCAGAGTAGGGTGGACCTTAATTCAGTCTGAATAGTGTCCTTATAAAAATGACAGGCATGAGTAAATATGGCCATTTGAAAATGCATCTACAAGCCTAGGAGTATGAAGAAATGCCTGAGGCTATCAGAAGCTGGCAGAGACAAGGAAGGATCTTCCTCTAGACTAGACAGAGCGAATGCCTTTGGATTCCTAGCCTCCAAAATTGTGATACAATAAATTTATGCTCTTACATGCTGCAGGAAACTAATACAGTCCCTATTCAAATAAAGGTGAAAAGGGAGTAATTTCTGTGGTATATGCCTCATGGGACTGTAAGTGTTAAAGACTCTAAGCAGGGTCCAGGGCTGCTGCCACACTGGGATGTTGCAGGACAACTCTAATGCTTTTCTTTAGCACATAGGATACCCTCCCTTAAGCAAAAGACAATCTGGGCCTTGAGATGGAGTCACTAGGATTCATTCTTTCCTTGCTTTAATTTATTTATTCATTCACTAAATATTTATTGATTGCCTACTATGTGCCAGGAATTCTATCTGGATTTAGGAATACAGCAGTTTAAAACAATTAAACTCTCTTCAGAGCTCTTGTGATCCTTTTCTTTGAAAGAAAGATGATGGCCTTACCTCCCGTTCCCCTCCACCTATCATAATAGTACTGTTGTTTGGATTTCGCCAAACATTAGTCTTGTCTGTAGGAGTCCTGGTGTGGCACTGTGAGATACAGCACTAGACTGTAAGATGTTGCAGTCAAGATAGTCAGGGTCTCTATGAGTCAGAACCAATTCAATGGCACTTAACAGTAGCACAGCAATAGTAGTTATGTAGGTATCTCTCATCTTAATCATAATCTTGCATATTTTTGAGTTTTGTGTTTACATATTCTGCCGCTTTATCAAGGACCTTCTAAGGAAGATCAGTTGATAGTGGTAGCCAGGCACCATCTACTACTTCTGGTCTCAGAATCATGAAGACTGATGTTCACATGCTCCATTAGTCCATTGGACTCATTGATTCTAAGCCTCTTCAAGTCTTATCACTCCTCATTTTTCTGCATATAGAGAGTCCTATAGCTGAAACTTAGATGGCTGCCTGTGAGAGTTTAAGATCCCAGATGTTACTCACCAAGGTAGGATTTGGAACATTGCCTTTGTGGACTATGTTATGCCAACTGAACACGGTATTCCCTGAGACTATGGTCCTGAAATCCTAGGCTCAGCTACTCATTGCATTAACATGTTTGAGAACATCTAAGAAGTTTTCATCATTTTGCCTACAATATGTTCCACCATATTCATAGTTGTATTTGCAGAAAAGGTAAATACCCATATACCAATATCCTCTTTTAAACTCTTATATATATGTATATGAATGTTGTTGTTGTCAGGTGCCATTGAGTCGGAATTGACTCGTAGCGACCTCATGCACAGCAGAACGAAACAGTGTCTGATCCTGGGCCAACCTCACTATTGTTGCCACGCTTGAGTCCATCGATGCTGCCATTTTGCTGGTCCATCTCGTTGGGGTTCTTTCTCTTTTTCTCTGACCCTCCATCTTACCCAGCATGATATCCTTCTCCAGCGACTGTTCTCTCCTGACAATATGTCCAAAGTATGAGAGACGAAGCTTAGCCATCCTGGCCTCCAAGGAGCACTCTGGCTGCACTTCTTCCAACACAGATCTATTGGTTCTTTTGGCAGTCCATGGCACTTTCAGTATTCTCCTCCAACACTACAACTCAAAGGCATCAATTCTTCTACGATATTCCTTATTCACTGTCCAGCTTTTACATCCACATGAGGTTATTGAAAATACCATGGCTTACTTTAGTCCTCAAGCTGACATCTCTGCTCTTCAACACTTTAAAAAGTTCCTGTGCAGCAGATTTGCCCAGTGCAATACGTCGTCTGATCTCTTGACTGCTGCTTCCACGAGTGTTGATAGTTGATCCAAGAAGAATGAAGTCCTTGACAACTTCAATCTTTTCTCCATTGATAAGAATGTTGTTTATTGGTCCAGTGGTGAGGATCTTTGTTTTCCTGACATTGAGATGCAATGCATACCGAAGGCTGTGCTCTTTGATCTTCATCAGCAAATGTTTCAAGTCCTCTTCACTTTCAGCGATCAAGGTTGTATCATCTGCATATCGCAGGTTGTTAATGAGTCTTCCTCCAATCCTGACGTCACGTTTTTCTTCATAGAACCCAACTTCTCATATTATTTGCTCAGCATACAGGTTGAATAAGTATGGTGAAAGAACACAACCCTGTCGCACACCATTCCCAATTTTAAAACATTCAGTGTTCCCATGCTCTGTTGGAACAACTGCTTCTTGGTCCAGGTACAGATTCCTCAGAAGTACAATTAAGTGTTCTGGAATGCTCATACTTCTCAATGTTGTCCATAGCTTGTCATGATCCACACAATCTAAAGTCTTTGCGTAGTCAGTAAAGCATAGGTAAACATCCTTCTGATATTCTCTGCTTTCAGCCAAGATTCACCGGACATCGGCAAAGATATCTCTCATTCCATGGCCTCTTCTGAATCAGCTTGACCCTCTGGAAGTTCTCTGTCAATGTATGATTGTAGCCGTTTCTGTATTACCTTTAGTAAAACTTTACTCGCTTGAGATATCAAGGAGATTGTCCAATGATTTCCACATTCATGTATATGAATGATTATATGTATATCCCACTCTTCCTTCCATACCCATTCAGCCTGTGTCTCTGTTCATGTATCTACCCACAGAACATTGTTGTTCCAAGGAGCACATATCCTTCTAGGCTTTTACCTAAGCAGCTCTGGTAACATTAGTGATTACGAGTCAGGCTGCTAATCTCACGGTCAGCAGTTCGAAACTATCAGCAGTTCCACAGGAAAACGATGAGGCTTTCTGCTCCTGTAATGATATACAGCCTCAGAACTGACTCCCCAGCACTTAACCACCACCACCAGTGGCTAATGACCGTGAATATATCTTCATGTGTTTGTTGGCTGTCTGAATGTCTTTCTTGGTGAAGTGTCTATTCATGTCCTGTATCTAATTTTTAACTGGGTTGTTTGTCTTTTTCTTGCAGAGGTGCTGTAGCTTTCTATAAATTTTAGAGATTAATCCCTTGTCTGATATGTCATTGCACAGATTTTTCTCCCAGTCAGTGGGCTCCCTTTTTATTCTTTTGGTGTTATTTTTTGATGCATGTAAGTGCCTGACTTTTAGGAGGTCCCAGTCATCTATTTTGTTTTCCACTGTTTATGTGTTTTTAGTAATGCTTAATAGTGTATTTATACCATGTATCAGAGCTCATAAGTTTGTCCCTATTTTTTTACTAATTATCTTTATAGTTCTTTATAATGGAGCATGTGAACATATGCTTTATAGTTCTATGTTTTACATTTAGGTCTTAAATCCACATTGAGTTTGTTTTTTGTATATAGTGTGAGATATAGGTTTTGTTTCATTCTTCTGCAAATGGATTTCCAGGTTTGCCAGAACCATATGTTGAAGAGAATATTTCCTCCCCATTTAATGTGTTTTGGTCCTTTGTCAAAACTCAGTTGACTGTATGTGGATGGATTTACTTCTGGGTTCTCAATTCAGTTCCATTGATATATGTATCTTTTGTTTTACCAGTACCAGGGTATTTTGACCACTGTGGCTGTGTAGTAAATTTTGAGATCAGGGAGTGAGAGGCTTCCAATTTTGTTCTTTTTCTTAAATAATGATTTGCTTATCTGAGCACTTTTTCTTTTCCATATAAAGTTGGTGAATTTTTCCATCTCTTTTAAGAATGATTTTGGAATCTGGATTGGGGCTGCATTATATCTCTATACTGCTTTGGGTAGTGTTGTCATTTTAACAAGCTAAGTCTTCCTATCCGTGAGCATGGTATATTCTTCCAGTTTTGTAAGTCTCTTTTGTTTCTTGCAGTAGTATTTTATAGTTTTCTTTGTATAAGTATTTTGTTTCATTTGTTAGATTTATTTCATTTTTTGAGCAATTATTGTAAATGATATTGTTTTCCTAATTTCCCTTTCAGAGCTGCCTTTATAAGTATAGAGAAATACAACTGATTGTCATATATTCATCTTATACTCTGATGAATCATTCTATGAGTTCCAATAATTTTCTCACTGAGCCTTTGGGATTTCTATGTGTAGTATCATGTCATTTGCAATAGAGAGAGTTTTACTTCTTCCTTGTCTATTTGTTGTTGTTGTTGTTAAGTGCCATTGAGTCGGTTCCAACCCATAGCAATCCTATATAGGGTTTCCAAGGAGCTGCTGGTGAGCTTGAACTGCTGACCTTGCAGTTCAAACGGCTTTGCAGTCTGGAGCATTAACCCACAGCACCACACCAAGACTTCTCCGTGTCTATTTGGATGGCTTTAATTTCCCTTTCTCGTCTTATAGCTCTGACTAAGATTTCCAAAACAATTTTGAATAAAAGTGGTGATAAAGGGCATCCTTTTTCTGGTTCCTGTTTGCGAAGGGCATACTTTCAGTTTCTCTCTATTGAATGTAATGTTGACTGTTGGATTTTGTCAAATGCCTTTTCTGTATCAATTGATAAGATCATGGGGTTCGTTGCTTTTGTTTTATATATATGGTGCATTACATTGGTTGTTTTTCTAATATAGAACCATCCTTGCATCCCTGGTATGAATCCCACTTGGTCATAATGAATTTTTTTTTTATATGTTTTTGAATTCTACTGTCTAGAATTTTGTTGAGAATCGTTGCATCTATGTTCATGAGGGATATTGGTCTATAATTATCTTTTCTGGTGCTGTCGTTCCCTGGCTTTGG
>NW_006408520.1:25293975-25304361 GCF_000296735.1 Chrysochloris asiatica | reverse complement strand
ATTCTTCTTTTGTTACAGATCTGTTCAGGTTTTCTACTTCACTCTGAATTAGTTTAGGTCACGTTTTCTCAAAATTCATCCATTTCTTCAAGATTTTCCATTTTATTTTCAGTCAGTTGTTCTTAATATTCTGTTATTATCCTTTTTATTTCCATTGTCTCTGTTGTGATGTCACCACTTCATTTCTATGTGTGTGTATTATTTGTATCATATTCTTCTTTTCTTTTGTTAGATTTGCCAATGGCTTGTGAATTTTATTATTCCTTTCAAAGAATTCACTTCTTGTCTTTTTATTTCTATTGTTTTTCTGTTTTCAAATTTATGTATTCTTGCACTGATTTTTATTATTTATTTTCCTCTTGTGGGAATAGGCTTACTTTGCTGTTCCTCTTTCTAATTGAAGACGTTGGGTTAAGGTGCTGATTTTAGTTCTTTCTTTTTGGATGTGTGCATTTATTTCTTTATGATGCCCTTTAATTACAGCTTTTGCTGTATCAAAAGGTATGTTGTGTTTTCATTCTTATTTGATTCAAGGAATTTTTTTTATTTTTATTTGTCTTATTACCCAGTAGCTTTTAAGCAGGGTGTTATTCAATTTCCATGTATTTGATTTTGTTTTCTTGATTTTCCTAAAGTTGATTTCTAATTTTATAGCATTGTGATCTGAAAAGATGTGTTGTAGTATTTTAATGTTTTAAAATTTATTGAGGCTTGCTTTGTGACATAACATATGACCTATTCTGGAGAGTGTTCTATGTGCACTAGAAAAGAATGTGTATTTTGCTGTTGTTGTATTGAATGCTCTGTGTATGTCTATGATGTCAAGTTATTTGATTGGGTTGTTTAGGTCTTCTGTGTCTTTGTTGAGTTTCTTACTAGTTGTTCTGTCCTTCACTGAAAGTGGTGTATTAAAATTTCCAGTTATTACTGTGTTGTTGTTGTTGTCAAGTACCTTCAAGTCAGTTCTGACTCATAGCAACCCTGTGTGTAGGGTTTCCTAGGAGTGGCTAGTGAGTTTGAACCACTGACCTTGCAATTCAAACTGACCTTGCAGCCCAGCACATTATCCTGCAGCACCACACCAGGACTGCAGCTATTATTGTAGAGTTGTCTATTTCTTTCTTCAATTCTATGAGAGTCTGATTTATGTATTTTGAAACTCTTTCATTGGAATCATAGATATTTATTATGGGTATGTTCTCTTGTTCAATTGACTGTTGACTACATTTAATAATGTCCTTCTTCGTCTCTTATTCTGGTTTCTGCCCTAAAGTATCTTATCAGAAATTAATGCTGCCACTCCTGCTCATTTTTTATTGCCATTAGATTGATATATTTTTCCATCCTTTGGTTTTTAGTCTATTTTCATCTTTTTGCATAAGGTGTATCTCTTGTAGATAGTATGTTAAATGGTCCTGTTTTCTTATCCATTCTACTATTCTCCGTTTCTTAACTGGTGCATTTAATCCATTGGTACTTAGTATAATTATCGATAGGTATGAATTGATTCAGTCATTTTGCTGTGTGTTTTTCTGTGTGTGTGTGGTGCTGCTGATTTCTTTGTTCCATATTCTTTTCTGTGTTGAGTTAATGTTGTGCATTTTCTTGTTAGTTTTATCATTGCTGTTGTTTTAATGTTTACTAAGCCTTCAGTGAAGGAGCTCTGGTAGCGTAGTGGTTACGAATCGGGCTGCGAACCTTAAGGTCAGCGGTTCGAAACTACCAGCCGCTCTGCGGGAGAAAGATGAGGCTTTCTACTCCCGTAAAGATTTACACCCTCGGAAACCCTGTACAGGGTCGCTATGGGTCGGACCCGACTCGATGGCACTTAACAACAACAACAACAACAAGCCTTCAGTGTTTTTTCTTTTTCTCAATGTGATATAAAGGTATATTACTTTTCTTGAGGTTACCCTGTAATTTATGAATTTCTTATTTAGTTTAAAACAATCTATTTTATCTGGTAATCTATTTGACTTCCTTGTCATTTAGCAATTTTGTAACTATACTTTTCCTTCCTTTTGTTTTTTAGTTGTCGTCATTATAATTTGATATCTCTTTTTTCGTTCACAGTCTTTCTGGTTTGTTTTACTTTGGATGCTTCTCTATCTGGATTGAATTCAGGGTGTCCTTGCCATATATGTCACTTTCAGGGTGTTGTCTGCTGTTGTTGGGTCTCAGTCCAAAAGACTGTGTTTGGTATTTTTGTATATTTGATCTAGTTATTACAATTTCCTTTCATTTCTGTTTAGCTGAAAATATTTTAATTTTCTCATCATATTTGAGGGACAATTTTATGGGGTATATAATTCTTTCTTTTTTTTTTTTTACATTTATAATATTCTCTCAAAAGTTTATTACAAACTAGTTTTGCAGGCCACAAGGAAACACAAGGACTATGTACAGCCTTACAGGAAACAGGCAAGGAGCTGAGGAGGGCCAAGATGAGTCTAGGGCCTTGGTGGGTACATTCCTGGGGGAGGAGGCCCTCACATCCCTGGGTTGGTGGCCGCATCCCTGGAGAGGGCATGCCCATTGGAGTCCCTCATCTAGGTGGGATTCCCATTGGGGGACCCATGGGAGGCCTCATACCAGGAGGTGGACCCATCATGCCTGAAGGGGGTGCCCCTCGGCCCATAGGTGGTGGAGGACCTGCATGGCCAGGTGGGTACTAGGTTGGGGCCCCTGTTATGCTGGCTGTGGCAGCAGCTGCAGCAGCTGCAACAGTGCCTCTTCCTTGTGGGGTCATCACCTGTTGGGAAGGCCCAACAACTCCTCAGACTGGTCCAGCAAGTCCTGCGGGAGCCTGGGGCATTGGAACACCAGCTGGAATGCTTCTGCCTGCGGCCCTGCCAATCCCTGGGCCTCCAGCCGCTCCAGCAAGTAGTACTCGGACAATGCCAGTATCTTTGGGAAGAGACCCTCTATAGTCATCGAGACCAGGTTCTCTCCTCGCAGCAGCACCAGACCGAGGACTCGCTTCTCTTCCCTTTCTGCTTGTTTTGAATTCTTTGACTTAATCTTCCTGAATTCATCACAGTCACAGAGGATCAAGTTGTTCATGTGTTCGTCAAAGACCTTAAAGGTGCCGTTGAAGATCCGGCCGTCTTGCAGGATGCACCTCATCATGTAGTCAATGTCCAGCAGCATCTTGCTGCTCTTGCGGATAGTCATGGTGGCGGTTCTGATGGCTAAGATAATAGCTGGATTCGCCTCCGCAGAGGCCTAGACGCCACTTAGAGTCGGATTCCCACCACCACTACCGGAAATGCCGGGGTATATAATTCTTGGTTAGCAAATTTTTCTCTCAGAATTTTGTGTATGTCGCCCCATTGCCTTCTTGCCTGCATGGCTTCTGCTGAGAAATCAGAATTTAATCTTATTGGTTCTTCTTTGTAAAAAAACTTTCCATTTTTCATGAGATGCTCTCAGTGTTCTTTCATTATGTTTGATTTTGGAGAGTATGATTATGAAATGTCTTGGTGATTTTCTTTCAGAGTCTATCTTGTCTGGGACTCATACAGTTTCTTGAATGCTTATCATCTCATCTTTCATGATGTTCACAAAGTTTTCTTCCAAGAAGTCTCTGACTATCTTTTCTATGCTTTCATTGTCTCTTCCTGTTCTGGAAATCTGATCACCCATAGTTATTCCTCTTCATGGGGCTCCACATGAATCCAAGACTTTCTTTGGATTTTTTCCTTCTTTTTTCTGATTGTTCTTCTAGCTTACTATTATTGATAGATTTAGCCTCAATCTCACTAATTCAGCTCCACTGATTGCCCTTTCAATGTATTGTTCATTTCTAAAATCCTAGCCTTCTGGATTTTTATCTGCTGGCTTTGTATTTTCTGCAATCCTGTATTTCTTTTGGTTGTTTATTCCTGTAGTGTTATCTTTAATTGTTCCTGTTTTCCTCAATCTTTCTGTCAAAATTTTGGAAATACCTAAATATCATTTTCTGGGATTCTTTTTCTTGCTCTGCTTCTTGGTCCCTCATTTGAGCCATTCTATCTTATTTCTTCTTGTGAACAGAAATTGTCTTTTGGTTTTGAGACATTGGGATGTTATTTTATCTGTATTAAGTTGATGATGGTATGTAGAAGATAATCACCAACTGCCTCCTGGTGGGTTGTTTAGGGGATGAAAGCTTGTGCACTCCTCTCTGTTCACTGTTCATGTAGCTTAGTTTACGGTGGGTTTGGCTGATGTTGGTTGTTGTCGTTGACTCAGTTTATAGCAGTTGGTATTGGCTTTTGCCTGGTGGGTTGGGTCACAGAGTGTATGGTTGTGGTTGGTATATATAGGCACACTTGTTTTCTACTGTCAAGTGAGTCAAGAAGAAAAGGTACACACACAAGAGTGAAGGAAATCAAACAAGGAAACAATAGCAGAAAAAGCAAATAGTAAAGAGGAGGGGAAGCAGGGAACAACTAGAAAAAGAATACACACATAAAAAGAGAGAAAAGTCAGAGAAAAAGAAATTTATAAGGTGAAAATAAAGAGAAAGAAAAACTAAACTCAATTAGGGAGAGAAATGTGTAACAGGGAAGGAAACCAGAGAGTATTAAAGAAAAACAAAGAAAGAAAAGCAGCAGTAGTTGAGAAAGGGAAGTGGGAAGCAGAAAACAGAAGAGAAAATGAAAGCGGAGATACCAAGGATAGAAAGCAAGGAAAAATAAAGAGAGGAAGAGAGAATAAACAAGCAAAAACAATCAACGGAAAAAAACTGGACAAGAGCCAGACCCTGAGAGTAGAAAATTCTGGGGTCTCCTGCCAGCCAAGGACCTCACATACTGGGTGGGAAAGGGATGAGATGGTAGCATCTCAACACTAGATGGAGTTCTTGTAGGGAAGTTTGAGCATACCCCAAAGCATCTGGGAGTTCAGGGTTATTTCCATGTCAGAGAGCAGTTGAGGTTCAGAGGCCCCACTGGTCCTGGACTGGCTAGAACCGGTTCTGCAGGTCTGATTCCCAGTTGGTATTGCTAGCTCTCCACTCACTTTGAGGAGGCTCTGACTGCTTGGAGAGCAGGGGCTTCACTGAGAGTGTACACCATTTAACAACTACTTTTGTTGACTACTTACCACTTACTTAAAGCTTTGCACTTTCATCTCTCATTCTCATAACAATGCCTTTAATTAAGATAGCATTCCTTCATTTCACAGATGAGATCTGTAACTCAGCTTGATGCTCTAATGTAGCCTCTCTGACTCTATTACCTACCCACCACCTTCCAAGAAGAAGGAAATGAAAGAGGAAATAAGGAATATAAATAGAAAAGAGAATGAAGTAACAAGTGAAAATCAGAGTGCCAGGGCAAGAACAACAGTTGCACTACTGGCTATTTGGTAGTGGTTATGTACCATGGAGTTGGTTCAAACTCATAACGACCCTGTACAGGGTTTCCAAGGCTGTAAATCTTTACAGGAGCAGAAAGCCCCATCTTTCTCTTGCAAAACAGCTGGTGGTTGTGAACTGCTGACCCCCATTGTGATTCAAATGAGAAGTATTTCTTGCAACAAGAAAATCAATTTAAACAGCATGCTGAAATGATTTCTTCAGAAGGAACTATATATTTTGTGAATAGAGAGTACAATGTGATATATATCAATAAGCAGCAAGTGAAGGAAAACTGAGAGACTGAGTCATACCTCCTATTAGTTTTATAAGTGTTCTCTTCTCTCATTGAAGAAGTTTGGTGAACTATGTCCCAAAGACTATTTCAAAAGCTTCTGCTTTTAAAGATCAGGTTAAATAGACATCACCAACCAGTTGTAATAAGAAAAAGAAATTAAAACTAAATTGATATATGTCAGTAAAAGTATACTTTCAAGTGAAGAATCACTGTCTCACTTTATCTTGTTCATTTAAAAACAATTACCAAATAAATAACTCTTTCAAAGTAGTCTTTAGGAATACAATCCAGACTGCCATCTGAACACCACAGAAATAGTTGAAAGTAGTGATTTTAATTATAAAACAGTAACTTTCTGATACTTAACTGTCCTGAAGGAAGATATGATTTCAGACTCAATTATCAGCGTAATCGGACAAATTAATAATTTCAGCAACAAAATCACAGAGATCCTGCTAGCATATGATAATTCTGGGAGGCTATCAAAAAGACATTTGGGGGAAAATTAGTTCTATTATATGCAAATGGAATCTTTTCTAAAGTTTCTTCTACCATCTGCTTTTTCAATGCCAGCCAAAGAATAGTAATATGATTAAACCATAATTTTAATCTCTTGGTTTTCACGTTGTTTAAATTTGTCAAACCAGATATTTTTCAGCAGATGGCAATTCAATCTTTGTTTCAGGTTTCTTAAAGAACTTTCTAGGAGAGCTTAGAACTAAATTCTCTACTGAGCTGTACACATAGAAACTATTTAAATGGCAAACGTTTTGTTAATTATATGTTCACCACAATAAAACAAAAATTTTAAAATAACCTGTTCTGTTTAGGAAGTGAGTCTTTATCGGTAGCAATATAGATTCATAGCTATGTATATAAAGCAGTAATACTAATAATTGGTGTTGTTGTTGTTAAGTGTCATGGAGTTGGTACTCTATATAGGGTTTCTGGGGAGCAGCTGGGGAGCTTGAACTGCTGACCTTGAAGTCCAGCGCATTCATTCATAGCACCACATTCTACTGCCAAATGATCATTTATGATCTTTGATTCCTACAAAATCAGATTGTTGTTATTGTTGTTGTCAGGGGCCATCGAGTCAGAACTGACTCATAGCGACCCCATGCACAGCAGAATGAAACAATGTCTGATCCTGGGCCAACCTCACTACCACTGCCACACTTGAGTCCATCAATGATGCCACCTGGCTGATCCATCTCGTTGGGGGTCTTCCTCTTTTTCTCTGTGCCTCCACCCTACCAGCATGACATTCTTCTCCAACAATTGTTCCCTCCTGACAATATGTCCAAAGTATGAGAGACGAAGCTTAGCCATCCTGGCCTCCAAGGAGCACTCTGGCTGCACTTCTTCCAAAACAAATCTATTGGTTCTTTTGGCAATCCATGGCACTTTTAGTATTCTCCTCCAACACCACAACTCAAAGGCATCAATTCTTCTTTGGTCTTCCTTATTCACTGTCCAGCTTTCATATCCATATGAGGTTATTGAAAATACCATGGTGCACTTTAGTCCTCAAGCTGACATCTCTGCTCTTCAACACTTGTCTGTAGTTTATTATTTTTTGTGTGTGGGTTTTGTTTTTATTGTGAACTGAGTGATAGTTTACATAGGAGAACATCAGTTTTACACTCATCCTATTGTATTTCGTTTCATTGTAATGATTATATTCCCCTCCAAGCATCATCATTCAACAGTTTCTATGATTCCCTCTGTTGTTGGTTTTTTTTTTGGATGTACATCAAAACACTCAGGTGTTTTCACAATCATTCAAACAACCAAAGGGCACACCCTGTAAGCCTACCTCCCAGCTGCCAGCACACAACCCTTCTCCCTCTATAAGTCTAGAGTCCTCAGCAACTCTCTCTCCATGTCATCATCTCTGCCTTCATCTCTGGCATCACCGCTTCTCTGGATAGGGTCCCACACTCCACTCCTGCTCTTCTCCCTTGATGGTCCCAGAGTCTTCTATTCCTGGATTGTAAGATCAACCACTCCCCCCTTTTAGCTACAAAATTTCTACCTTTACAGTTATAACAATCACAATTAGTCATTATAACAATGAGTCACTATTGAATCATAAAAATCTTATCATCATCTCCTTTCACCCAATACTATTGCCTTTACTATTATTTTTATTATGTGAAATAACTAGGAAATTCTAACCTATATTTTGTATATATGAATTGTTATTATTTCAATGTTTCTCTCATACATTCTATTTACAGTAAATTTTATTTTCAATGCTCAGTGTGCTAGGTGCTCTGTTTAGCTTCTGAACAATTTATGAGGTAAATATTCCTACTCCTATTTGCAGATAAAGAAAAGAGGTTCACAACTAACCATGTTTACACAGCTAGCTAGTAAGTACTGAGAATTTAGAATCTAGGTTCATATGACTCTGATAAAGGGATTCAGAAAATATATTCTTTTATTCCTCTCCTCTTTTTATTGGCCTCATTCTTACCTAGCTAGATGCTATAGCATCTCCAGTTCTTATGACTTTGTACTTCTGTGGGGAGAGTAAGAGTCTATGTATCAGTCATTACTAACAAAACAATTGTTGTGATTGGATCATGTGTCTGTTTCTGAACCAATTGCTGTGGTCAGTGGACATCTTATTAGTTTATGCCTTTGTTACTTGCTCCATCTTAATGGCAACAATATAGACTGAGACAGTGTGTGCCTGTGAGAAGTAAGGGGGAATGGAATAATTTGGTGCACCAAGAGGAAGGTAAATGAATTTTAGATATTAAAAATATAAAATAGACTAGGTTTTATACTTCAAAATACAATTTTTAAACAATGGTTTAATCAGCCATGGGGAAAAAAAACTGAAAAAACAAAACAAAAACAAACTCCAAACTCCTGACTTTGGAAAGAAACAATACTATATATACATTACATGATATATATATAATATAAAAAATTACATATACTTTAGTACAAATAAATAATTATACACACACACACATATAAATATACACATATACCACTACTCTCTATCAGTTTCTCATACTGTGCTGGTTTGTGTGTTGTGATGTTGGAAGCTATGCCCCTGGTATTTTAAATACCAACAGGGTCAGTCATAGTGAACAGGTAACATCAGAGTCTCCAGACTAACACAATTAGAAAGAAGGAGAAGTAGAAAACTTCTGAAAGTCTAATTATTGAAAACCTCATGAATAGTATTGGAGCACTGTCTGATGTAGTGCTAGAAGATAAGCCCCTCAGGTTGGAAGACACTCAAATATGACAAGGGAATCAAAATATGACAAGGGGATCACCATAGAAAGCTTGTAAGTCTGTCTTCTGCCTATAAGTGATAGGAATACCTAAAATGGGCCTACAACGTGACCAGTGAAGGAGGCTTCCTGCAGAGCCTCTGCATTACATAAGACTATAGGTGGAAGCCTGAACAGCACACAGAATCTTCAGAGGTTGGAAATTTCCACTTGAAAGGATGGGCAGACCAGCCTGGAGCAGCTAGAAGAAAAGAAGATACTTCTTAAAAGAAAGACTGACAGGAAAAATACAAAACAATATAGGCAGACCGACTAATTACTACAAGAACAAGCAAGTTACTCACCCAGGAGACATCAAGGCAAGGAGTCAGGTCCCCTCAGAGCAAACCCCCTTCAAAGACTAAGACACAATGGGAATACACGTTCTGATTGGTGACCACGTTCGTCACCAATAAGGGGAAGTGAGGGATAAACAGCAATGAAGCTGCGAGCTAAGCCCTACAATGTTCAATAGACTCCTGTGAACCCGGGTGGAGACCTGGTTGGCCAGCAGTGTAGCAATACCTGGGGACTCTTGGGCCCAGAGTCAGTGACATAGCCACAGTAGACTAGAGTGGAGAGTGAAGTGGCCAGCTGTTAAGAAGAGAGGGCATATTCACAAGAACACCCACACTTGCAGATAATACCCACTTGACCTGCCTTCAATGACTGGATGATCAGAGCTCAACTAGAAGAAAAAAGAAGAGGGAAAAAGAATAATCTGATACAATTTGATGAACTTGACCTATACCTATGAATGCAGTAGCACAAAAGAGGGAACAAGTCTTTACAGCAAGGATCATTCCCACTCCCTCCATACACAGAGAAAACAAGGATGGGCAACTTGAACATTGTCTACTCATAGTGGGTGTGCTACAAAAGCAAGAAGTGACTGGCTTACAATCTTTCAAGAAGGAACCTAGACATCAATGGAGAAGAGCCGAGAGCGGGACCCCACCCAGAGAAACAGTGATGCCTGAGATGGAGGCAGAGACAATGACGTGGAACGATGGAGCAGCTGGGGGCTTTAGATCCAGAGAGGGAGAGTGACTGTGTGCTGAAGACTAGGGGGTGGGAGAGAGATAGTGTAGGGGGCAGACTTGCAGGGTATACCCTTTGGTTGATCGATGATGCATGGAGGAGATTGTAACTATGGCAATGATATGATGCACGATAGAATGAATGTAAAACTAATGTTCTCCCATGTAAACTATCATATAATTCACAATAAAACACTAAAAAAAAAAAAGAGGGAACCTAGATTCAGAGGGCATGGAGCAAGGTAGAATCTCCACTGAGCAGTACCCAATCTGTCTAGGTGGGGCTGATGAAAGGAAATGAGGATAGGTCTCTTGTGATACAATAGTGAATAATTTTTACAGGACTGATTGTGAGGGTTGTAAATGTAAAGGTAGACATTTTGTAGCAAGGAAGGAAGTGATTAACTT
>NW_006408520.1:25291461-25293715 GCF_000296735.1 Chrysochloris asiatica | reverse complement strand
CTCCTCAAAGTAGAATTGACCTTAGCAGCATGGATGGAGCAAAGCTTTCAGGATCTTCAATTGCTGATGGGGCACAATGTAAAATGAGAAAAAACAACTGTATAATATATAACCAGAACATGGAATGTACTAAGTATGAATTTGGAAATGGGAAGTCATCAAAAATAAAACAAAATCATAAAAATGGATATATTGGGCATCAATAAGCTGAAATGAACTAGTATTGACCATTTTGAATCAGGTTATCATATGATTTACTATATTACAAATGACAAATTGAAGAGGAATGGTGTTGCATTGAAAAGAGCCTTTCAAGATCTATCCTGAAGTACAGTGCTCTCTGTGATAGGATAATAGTCATTTGACTACATAGAAGACCAGTTAATATGACTATTATTCAAATCTTTGCACCAACAACTAAACCCATGATGATGAAATTGAAGAATTCTACCAATTTCTTCAGTCTGGCATTGATTAAATATGCAATCAGTATATGTTGATAATTACTGATATTTGGAATGAGAAAGTTAGAAGAAAAGAGGAAGGAGCAGAATTACCTTGGTGATAAAAATGATGCTAGAGATCACATAATAATAATTTGCAAGAAGAATGGCTTCTTCATTACAAATATCTTTTTTCAGCAACATAAAGAACAACTATGCACAGGAATAAAGCTGGAATCAATTTTACAGATCACACAGGAATCAATCTGACTACATCTGTGGGAAAAGACAATGGAGAAGCTCAATATCATCAGTCAAAACAAGGCCAGGAACCTAATGTGAAACAGATCATCATTTGCTCATATGCAAGCAGAAGAAAAGTTTTAAAAGCTTATAAAAGCCAAAATATGGCCTTGAGTATATCCTACCTGAAAGAACTAAAGCTTCAAGTTTAAATATTGAAGGATTCTTTGGGCAAAACGGTAAATAACACAAGAAACATCAAAAGATGATGTGAGGAATACACACTGTATGAAAAAGAATTGGTTGATGCTCAAGAATTTCAATGAAAACATTTTGGAGAACAGCAGATTGTCAGATATAGTGACAAAATATAAACCCCTCAAGTTGGTAATCACTCAAAAGCTGCTTCCTCACAGTAGAGCTGACCATAATGACGTGAGTGGAGCAAAGATTTTAGGATCTTCGTTTGCTGATAGTTCAAAATATAACCTTGAGAACATGCCACATAAATTTAGAGATGATGTTAAGAGTAGATTTGACAAAGTAAAAGTATTATAAGGAAATATGCAAAGACCTGGAGTCTGAAAACTAAAAGGGAAGCACATGCTCAGCATTTCTCAAACTGAAAGGACTGGAAAAAGCCTCAAGCTTCAACTTGCAGCATTTAAAGATTGTATGGGCAAAATACTGAATGATACAGGAAGCATCTAAAGATGGAAGGAATACACAGTCAAAATATGCCAAAAAGAATTAGCTGATGTTCAACTATTTCAAGAAGTACCATGTGATCAAGAACCAATGTTACTGAAGGGAAGAAGACCAAACTGCACTGAAGCCTTTGGCGAATAGCAATGCTTTAGGAATCGATGAACTTCAAATTGAAAAATGTCAACAAACTGATGCAGTGCGTATGCTACCGCATCTATGCCAAGAAATTTGAAAGGAGTTACCTGACGAATCAATTGGAAGAGATCCATATTTTTGCCCATTCCAAAGAAAAATGACGCAAAGAAATGCAGCAATTAGGGAACAATATTATTAATAACAAGTGCAAGTAAAATTTTGCTGAAGATAATTTTAAAAGGATTGCAGCAATACATTGACAGGGTGCAGTTAGAAATTCAAGCCAGATTCAGAAGAGGACTTGGAACAAGGGCATTATTGTTGCTGGTGTCAGATAGATCTTGGCTGAAAGCAGAGTATTCCAGAAAGATATTAACTTGTATTTTACTGACTGTATAGATCATAACAAACTATGGATAACATTGCAGAGAATGGGTATCCCATAACACATAATTGTGCTCATGTTGTTGTTATTAGGTGTGATGGAGTTGGTTCCAACTCATAGCGACACTATGCACAATAGAATGAAACACTGCCCCGTCCTGCACCATCCTCACAACTATTGTTATGCTTCAGCCCATTACTGATGCCTGTGTGCCAAGTCATCTTACTGAGGTCTTTTTTTCTGACCCTCCACTTTACCAAGCATGATGCCCTTCTCCAGGAACTGGTCCCTCCTGAGAATATGTCCGAAGTATGAGAAACACAATTAAGTGTTCTAGAAT
>NW_006408520.1:25288898-25290171 GCF_000296735.1 Chrysochloris asiatica | reverse complement strand
AACAACATCATCAATATCATACGCAAGTAAAATATTGCTGAAGAAAAATCTTAAATGGTTGCAGCAGTACATTGACAGGGAGCTATTGAAAATTCTAGCTGAATTCAGAAGAGGATATGGAATGAGGGATATCATTGCTGACATCATATGCATCTTGTATGAAAGCAGAAAATATCAGAAAGATGTTTACTTGTGTTTTATTGACTATGAAAAGGCATTCAACTGTGTGGATTGTAGCAAACTATGGAAAACTTTGTGAAGAATGGGAACTACAGAACCCTTAACTGTGCTCATGTAGAACCTGTACATAGAACAAGAGGCACTCATTCAAACTGAAAAAGGCATACTGAAATCTGATCAACATCACAGGAACACAGAAGCCTCCAATGGGGGGCAACTGATAGGTACACACAAGGTACAATGACGACGAATTTTATAGAAAATTTTTCATTGTTCATGAGATACTCTCAGGATTCTTTCATTGTGTTTGATTTTGGGGAGTATGATTATGAAATGTCTTGGTGATTTTTCTTTTGTAGTCCCTCCTGTCTGGGGTTCATACAGTTTCTGCAATGCTTATCATCTCAGCTATCACTGCCCCATAATAGTAATATATATTAATACTTCACTAAATGCCAGACAGTACACGAAGTAATGTAGTATTTTATTTCATTCTTATAGCAACCCTATGAAGTAGGTACTATCATTTGCCTTTTACAAATGAAGAAATTGGTTACATAATTTACCCAACATTCTTTGCTAGTAAATAGTATAGTCCAGAAGTAGCCCAGTCACTTAGAGGTTTCTAGTATTACTGCTAATTTAATACACATTTACCAGGAAAAAAGCATTAAATTGATGCAGGAAATGACTGAAGAAAACTTATGCTATGTACGGGTAATGGCCAAGTGCATTTTAGAAAAAGAAAGACAGGAGAGAACAATTTATTTTAAATGTGTTGATACACAGGTGAGAACAGCTATCAGGAGAAAAGCAACACTTAACTTGCTTCTACTGACCAAGCAACTAGGGAAGGCATTTGGCTAGAGATACAAAATATGTTGTTGTTGTTAGGCCATCGAGTCGGTACCAACTCATAGCTGCACTTTGCACCACAAAATGAAACACTGCCCAGTCCTGGGTCAAAGTCACACTCATTGCTACACTTGAGCCCATTGATGCTTCCACTTTCTCAATCCATTTCACAGGGGGTCTTCCTCTTTTTCTCTCACCCTCCATCTTACCAAATATGATATCCTTCTCCAGTGACTGG
>NW_006408520.1:25230366-25288188 GCF_000296735.1 Chrysochloris asiatica | reverse complement strand
TTGAATAAGTATAGTCACAACCTTTCCTAATTTTAAACTGAAAGGGAAAAAGCAACCTGGCGTCGCTCATCAACCATACCGCACACCAGACAGCCTGTCTAGAGACTTTTATTCAGGGTGAGGAAGAGGAAGGTGACCTCTGCCTGAGAGAGAAGGCAGGAGGCAGAAGAAGAGAATGGCAACAGGAAGGGAATGGTCTTATATACGTTCAACAGGAAGGGAGTGGTCGTTGCTGGGGTGATTTAGCTCTGACCTATCAAAAGCCATGTTGCCTTTTAAACTACATGCCTTGTAGGTTAGGGCAGGGAAACAGAAACCTAAGATTACAAAATGGAGTTGAAGGGAGGGGAGAGGGAAGAACCCGGAAGGTACAGACTAAAATGGCGGACCTGATTGTGACTGACTGATTATTGTAACATAAACCATTTAACGTTTCCTTGTTCTGTTCAAACAACTGACTCTTGGTCTATGTACAGGTTCCTAATAAGCACAATTAAATGTTCCAGAATACTCATACTTGGCAATGTTGTCCATACTTGTCACATATATTTTAATATATTTAATGTGATGATATGTGAATTATATCTCAAAAAACCTACTTTTTAAAATGTTTTATTGTGTATTGAGTGAAGATTTACAGACAAGATCATCAGCTTTACATTTAACAAATTATACACATTGTTTCATTGCAATGATTACAATCTCCTCCCTGCAACAAGCTATTTTGTTTTCCCTCTATGGCTCCCCATTTACAAATGGACAAAGCAAAAATACTTAATGTACATATACAAAACAGTAAAAATATATATTCACTTAAATGTCTATAAAGCACATTCTGCAAGACAGTCTCCTGCTCACAGGCACATAACTTTACCCAGTCAATGGCTCTAGAGCCCGCAGCTCTGTCTCTCCATGTCACCACTTCTGTTACCATCTGCACTGTCAGTGATTTTCTAGGTAGGCATCTCATACTCCATTCATGCTATTCCTTCTTTTTTATTTTTTGTTTCATTGCAATGATTACAATCCCCTCCATGCACCACTGGTTAACAGTATTTGCTTCTATTCCTTTTTTTTTTTTTTTTAATGTACACAAAACCACACAGGAATATATAATTATTTAAACAAACAAATGGCACATTTTGCAAGCCAGCCCCTTGCCCACCAGCACACAGCCTTTCTCTTTCCATAACTCTAGACTCTTCAGCTGCTCTATCTCTCCATGTCATCACCTCTGCCTCCATCTCTGGTGTTGCTGCTTTCTCTAGTTAGGATCCCACATTCCCCTCATGCTCTTCCTTCTTGCTGGTCCTAGCATCCTCTGTTCCTGGAATGTAAGATTAACTACACACCCCACCCTTTTTTGTCATGCAACTTTCACCTTTACAATTGTGACAGTCACGATTATTCATGATACCAATTACTCACTATTGAATCAAAAGAATCCTATCCCGTCTCCTTTCACCAGACCCATCTAGACAAGAAGAAAACTATCAAGTGGGGATTCTACCTTCCCCCACACATTCTTAAACTAAATTCCCTCTTGAAAACTTGTAAGCCAGCTATTTCGTGCCTTTATAGCCACCACCATCACCCCCATTTTAGGTAGTCAGTGTCTAAGTTGACCATCTCTATCAACCCTATGTACTGAGGGCATATCCTTGATCCTTGATTTGATGATTCCATCCCTATCAGTTGGTATTTTGTGCTACTAAGGAGCTCTGGTAGTGTAGTGGTTACGAATCAGGCTGCGAACCTCATGGTCGACAGTTCGAAACTATCAGCGGTTCTGCCGGAGAAAGATGAGGCGGTCTGCTCCCGTAAAGATTTACAGCCTCGGAAACCCTGTACAGGATCGCTATGGGTCAGAATCGACTCAACAGCACTTAACAACAACAACAACATCTATTAGTCATGGTCAAGGTCATCGAATTGTAGCAATTTATACTCTCTTCCTATATAAAATTTCTTTATATTCCTCTAGTCGAATTCTGATCATCAAATCATCCCAGCTAGGTCAAATAGGCACTATCTGCAAGTTAGGACATTCTTAAGCACTTCCCCGCACTTCATATCATCTGGGCAGTTCACTCTTAGTTGTAGTCCCCAGTGGCTAGGTCAGTGTCCATGGGCTCAGGGGTTCCCAAGTCTCTCCAAACTTAGGACCAAACAGCCCTTCCTATTCTCTTTCTCATCTCAAGGTCAACAGGAGTTTATAGAACATGGTCAACTCAGCCCATGTCTTCATCACTACCTTTCCCCTACTTCCACTCACAAGTGGACCAACATGGTGACCAGTGAGCTTACTAGTCTGCTCGTGTGTTCCATTTGAGTTTCAGTCTTGGAAAGGGATTTGTCCTGGAGGGACTTGATAGCTTGCCTTGATGTCTCCCTGGTGAACAACTTGTTTGTTTTTGTAATAGCCAAATAGTCTGTTTGTTTGTGTGTGTTTTTTTTCCTGCTGGTCTTTCTTTCAAGAATTATTTTCTATTCCTCTAGCTGTTCTGGGTTGGTCTGCATGTCCTTAAGTGGGAATATCCCACCTCAGAAGGTTCTGTATGGGGTTCAGGATTCCATCTAAAGCCCTATAATCTACAAGACTCCCTATTTCACTGGGCAAGTTCTAGAACCACTTTTAGGTATTCCAATCAGATATACGTTGAAGACAGGCTTACAAACTTTATCCCACTCAAGTGTCTATTTACATTAGTATACAAGGGATAACAATATCCATAATACAATCAATCGCCTTAACATTATTTCCCCTCTTTTACCCATTCAGCTTTTGCTTTGATCCCTGTATCACAGAGCCCTGTTCCAAGGTTGAGCTATAACCCTATTTACCTCTGTCCCATTCAGCCCATGCAAGCCTTCCTTCAAGTTCTCCTGTCTTCCTTGTTCTTCCACCACCACCTCTTCTTGTGCATTGCCCTCCTCTTCTTCACCCAAGCTATGGTGTGACTTTCCCCAACCTGTGCCTTACTCTTCCCTCTCTTCCACCTATGGTAACCAACAGAGGAAAAAAAAAAAATTTTTTTTTCCTTTAGTATGGACATCTTTTCTTAAAATTTTACAATAATTATCTTGTTCAATATTTGTTCTTTTGTGAACAGTCAAATGTCTTATCATCATTTCCTTGCTTTTACCCTTTCAACCTGTGTCTCGACCCCTATATCATAGAGCCTTGGTTTTCAAGGCTGTGAAAATGTCACAGTTCACCTTTATTCCATTCAACCCATGCAGACCTCCCAGAGTCTCTACCCATCTTCCCTACGCCCCTCCCCTCCTCCTCACCTTGTGTGTTGCTCCCCTCCTATTTTCTGCCTTTCTTGTGTCCCAGGTCAACATGTGTCCATCCCCTGACCTTTGAGTTACTGTCCTCTTCCTCCTGCCCGTGGTAACCCTCAAACTACTCTTTTAGTGAGGAAATCCATACCATCCCTTATTGATGGTCTTAGAATCATCTGGTCCTGAAACAATTAACTACTCCCTCCTTCTAGTTACACATCTTCTTCAATTATAGTTGTGACTATCATAATTAATCCTACTAACAATTACTCACAATTTAATCATCAAATCCTATCACCATCATCCCCCATGTCCTTTTACCAGATGCATCTGGAAAAGAGGAAAATCATTCAGAGGGGATTCTACCTTATTCCCTCATTCTGAAACTAAGCACACTCTTGAAAGCTTTTAAGTCAACCACTTCATGCCTTTATTGTCCTAGACTGCCTGTCCTTACCAACCCAGCAGAACTCCTGGTATGGCGCTATGTCACCAGTATTTTAAATACCAGCAGGGTCGCCCATGGTGAATAGGTTTCAGCTGAACTTCCAGACTAAAACAAACTAGGAAGAAGGAGAGACAGACTACTTCCGAATATTTAGTCACTGAAAATCTTATGAATGTTGTTGTTGTTGTTAAGTGCTGTCGAGTCAGTTCCAACCCATAGCAACCCTGTATAAGGTTTCTGAGGAGCAGCTGGTGAACTTGAATCACCAACCTTGCAGTTCAAATGGCTTTGCAGTCTGGCGCATTAACCCACAGCATTAGTGGAACATTATTCAGAATAATGAAGATTGTTCAAGAATTCATGAATTTGAGTTATGGTGTTGGAGGAGAATATTAAAAGTACCATAGTCTTCCAAAAGAACAAACAAATCTATGTTGGAAGAAGAACAGCCAGAATGCTCCTTAGAAGCCAAGATGACTAGTCTTTGTCTTTCATACTTCAGATATATTATCAGGAGAGACCAGTTGCTGGAGAAGGACCGCATGCTTGGTAAAGTGGAAGGTCAGTGAAAAAGAAGAAGATTCTCAACGAGATGCATTGATACAGTGGCAACAGCAATGGTCTCAATTGTAGTAACTATTGTGAGATTGACACAGGCCTGGGCAGTCTTTCATTCTATTGTGCATAAGATCACTATGAGTTGTTACTGACATGATATCACCTAACAACTACAGAAAGTGTTTTGACTTGAGGGCTCTGAGCCATGTTAATATTATGTAGTTGTTGTTGTTAAATGCTGTTGGGTTGGTTCTGACTCATAGTGACCTTGTGTAGGGTTTTTAAAGAGCATCTGGTGGGGTTGAACCACTGACCTTGTAGTTAGCGCTGCAATGCTTATCCTTCAGCATCACACCAGGATTCCAATATCCTATAGTAAGTAGAAATGAGCCAGAATTGATTCAACAGCAATTAATAATAGCTCTGGTAGTATCGTGGTTATGATTTGCTCTGTTAACCTCAAGTCCAGCAGTTCAAAACTATGAGCCATTCCACAGAAGAAAGATGAGACTTTCAGCTACTGTAAAGGTTTCAGCCTTGGAAACCCTATGCAGGGTCACTATGAGTCGGATCTGACTCCACAGCCCATAATCACCACCACCTGTATCAAGGGATTCTTCTTATTATTAATTGCTATTGAGTCAATGCTGATGCATGGTGTTGCTTCATAGGGTTTTCAAGGTTGTGATCCTTCAGAAGCTGATCTCCAGGTCTTATTTCTGAAGCATCTCTGGATAGATTGAAATACCAATCTTCAGGTTAGTAATTCAGAGCTTAACCATTTGTGTCCTTCAAGGGATTCTAGTGGTCCACATACTTGGCAACATCCTTGCCTCTAGTTTTAAATATTTAAGATTTTAAAACTTCTCAATTTTTGAGGGTAAGAACCCAGTTGTACTTATTATATATACAAAAACCAAAACTTTATCAAGTAGAGTAGATTGGATGTAAAGAAGGATATGTAGATAACTAAGTAGATGAATAAATAGATTGGAAGGTATGTCAAGGTACTATGGCTGTAAGAGACAAGACCAAAGATCAAAGTATTATAGGGAAAGAACCATGACAGGCTGGGAAATTGGTTAATTTCAGTCTTCAATAATTCATCACAATTAGGATTGACATCCTCTGGAAGAATGCTGTGAGACAGCAGGCTTCAGGAGGGCAAAGCCACCCACGTTCCATAAATGAATGTATCCTCAGCATCTGGAATAGTGCTTTGCTCAGGGTTTTGTTTTTGTTAAGCGTCATCCAGTTGGTCCTGACTCATAGCAACTCCGTATAGGGTTTCGGAGGCTTTACATTTTTGCAGGAGCAGAATGCCTCATCTTTCTCCCACACAGTGATTGGTGGGCTTGAACCACAGACCTTGTGGTTTGCAGTCCAGTGCTTATCATATGGAGCAACCATACTCTCCTTCCACAGGGTAGCTACTGAAAAAATATTTAATGAATAAACTTGTTGTTGTTAAGTGCCATCAAATCAGATCTGACTCATAGTGATCTTGTTTAGGGTTTCCTAGGAGTGATTGGTGGGTTTGAACCACTGACTTGGAGTTAGCAGATCACTGCTTATCCTACAGTGCCACACCAGCATAAAATTAAATGAGGTATGAGATTTCAGAATAATTGGCTGCTCCCATATTCTCTTTCTTGTCTATTTTAGGATAGGAACTCTGGTAGCATAGTGGTTATGAATCGGGCTGTGAGCTTTAAGGTCAACAGTTTGAAGCTACCAGCTGTTCTGCTGGAGAAAGATGAAGATTTCTGCTCCCGTAAAGATTTACAGTCTCTGAAACCCTGTACAGGGTCACTATGGGTCGGAATCAACTCGACAGCACTTAACAACAACAACAATGTGCACATAATAGGGAATAGAAACTTCATCTTGTATTGTTAGTGATTTAACCCAAGTATAGCCACAATAGGCATCATTAGAACCAAAGATAAGCCTCCAAGCCCAGTGCTCTTTCAAGCATGCATCTCTTTCTTCACCAGCTCAGAAATGTTCTGACTCTTGTTCTCTTACAGTTATTTTGATTTAAAAAAAAAAATTCTTAATAATCCACACACATGCACATCTCAGTCCTTAAGGAATCAGTTTAGTCGGAAATGAAGCCAGAATTCAACGTGTATCATAATTAACAGATGGCTTTATATTAGGCTAGGGGTGGGAGGAAACCACAGCTGCTGAGGGGAAAAAGAGGAAATCAAGGTCTGCCTGGTGTTAGCACTGGATTACTCCAAACCAAAGAAATAGAAGTGTTTACTCTGACAAACCTCAGAAGTCAGCAGCCAACAGGTTACATCAGGAAACCTTGTGCCCAGATTTCAACATGGCTCAGAGATTGAATTCTTGTGGGGTTGTTTTTTTTTTCTTTTTTGTCTCAGTCACTAGCAGAATTCATCAGGGCTTTTTTTAGACCACTTCCCAGGAGTTAGGGAGTGCAGTTCTTCTTTAATTCTGGGCTTTCTGCCTGGCTTCACTTGAAAATATTTTCTTAGAAGTCACCTCCTCCTTTGTGGGTAGGAAAAGCACAAGAGTCAATATCTGGCTGGCTGCAGTATGGTGGATTCCAATATATGACCCAGATGGCAGCATGTATTCTTTAAATGGGATGCATGAGAAACTTTCAAAGAAATATTTGGACAACTTCCCAGAAGACAGAGCCACTGGGAATGACAAGCATCCTGCTACTGAAATTGTGCTTTTTTTTTATAGAAGGGGTTTGAAGGTTACCTTCCTAACATGTGTCTGATAGGGAAGGGGCAGAGAGTAGTTAAGGCAAAGGGGCAGTCAGCACAGAGGGTGAACGGAACACAGAGTAACTCAAACCAACATAACCACTGCCATTGAGTCAGTTCCAACTCATAGTGACCCTGTAGGACAAAGCAGAATTATCCACTGGCTTTCCAAAGAAATGTAGTCTTTATAGAACAAATGTAAATCTTGACTGAAGCTGAGTGTCACATCTTTTTTCCTGCAGAGCAGTTGGTGTGTCCAAACCTGTAGACTTTAGGTTAGCAACTGAGCAATTTAACCACTGCACAACCAAGGTTCCTACACAGTAACTGTTATTTTTGTATTGTCCAGTTACTTCTGACTCATAGCAACCCTGGATAGGGTTTCTGAGGAACAGCTGGTGGATTTGAACTGCTGACCTTGTAGTTCGCAGTCCAGTGGTGATCCTACAGTGCCACACCATGAGTCCACAGAGTAATTAGTTCTGAATATTTTGGATTTGGGCCTTTCAAAGGCATCTACTATGCAGAAATCTACAGCTGGCCTTGCACAATTACAGTTTGGGTTTCTAGGTCAAACTAACTTGTTCCAAACATATGAGCCTATTTATTCTGTCTCAGAATTCTCACCACTGAGCTCATTCTCAGCGATCATTCTCAGAATGACCAGGTCCAAGTAAAGGTCATTTTAAACCTCTGCCACCATGAAATTGGGAACATCTGGAAAGCATGGTAAACTGGCCAAAAATCATTTAAAAAAAAAAAATCCTTTCAATGACAACATACTTGATCATACACAGCTCAACAAAGAGGATTCTGGCAAACTTTTGAGAATGCAAAAATATGAGAGGTTCCTAAATTTTGTTCTTTTCTCATTTCCTGACACCTCAGTAGAATAAACAAACTTAAACCATGATACTTAAGAGTAATGTGTACTATTAGAATAACATCCCAATTTAGAAATTTGAAGCTGGCTAAACGTCTAATCTCAGACCCATATATGACTTTCAACCCTATATTTCTGCTCATGGTTAAGATGCTATATAACATCTGAGAAAGGTTCATGGATGATGCCATGGCTACTGAAATGCAGTTAATTACTTAATATAGTTCTTCTACCCATACTCCTCCATTCAGTGATGTATTGTAAATCCTATACATGCAGTTAGGGTCCCATTTTGGAGTGAGGTGTTATTGAGGCAGGAATAAAGTGAGATTAAAATAGGATTAAGAATTAAGGTGGTAATAAGAGACATACATTTCTCTGTCAGTGTGTCCTGTTGTGGTGGTTTGTGTGTTGGTATGATGATGGAAGCTATGCCAATGATATTTTAAATACCAGCAGTGGCACACATGGTGGGCAACTTTCAGTTGGACTTCCAGACTAAGACACAAGAAGGAAGAGAAACTGACTACATCTGAAAGGTTAGCCACTGAAACAATATGAATATCAGTAGACCACTGTCTGATATACTGACAGAAGAAGATTTCATCAGATTGGAAGGCACACAAAATATGAATAGAGAAGAGCTGCTTCCTCAAAGCAGAGTTTTGATGGAGCAAACCTTTTGGAACCTTCATTTGCTGATAGGACACAACTCAAAATGATAAAGACAGCTGCAAACAACCATCAGCAATCTGTACTTCAAAAGCACAAATTGTGAATTTACAAGATTGTTGTTGCTGTTAAGTGCTGTCGAGTCAATTCTGACCCACAATGATCCTGTATAGGGTTTCCAAGGAGCAGTTGGTGAGCTTGATCCACCATCCTTGCAGTTCAAATGAGATTGCAGTCTGACACATTAGCCCACAGTGCCACACCAGGACTCCACAGATTGGAGTACAAAGATTGGAAGTCATTAAAAACAAAATGCATTAAGACTGATGTCCTAGGAACTCATGAGCTCAGATAGACTGGTAATGGCCTGTTTGAATCAGGCAATCTTACGGTTGTCTATGCCAGGAATGACAAATTGAAGAGAAATGGCATCACAATCTTCATCAAAAAGAGCATTTAGAGATCTATCCTTAAGTAAACTCCTGCCTATGATAGTATAAAATTCATATATATGCTTACAAGGAAAATCAGTTAATATCACAATTATTCAAATTTATGCACCAACCACTAAAACCAATGATAAAGAAATTGAAGAATCCTACCAACTTCTTCAGTCTAAAATGAATCAAACATGCAGTCAAGATGCATTGGTTATTTCCAGTTATTGTAATGCAAAACTTGGAAACAAAGAGGAAGGTTTGGTGGTAGGAAAATATACCTTGATAATAGAAACAATACTGAAGATTGTATGATAGAATTTTGCAAGACCAATGACTTACTCATTCCAAATACCTTTTTTCAGCAACATAAATGGTGACTATATCCGTGAAACTTCCCAGATGGAATACACAGAAATCAAATTGACTACATCTGTAGGAAAAGACAATGGAAAAGTTCAGTGTGATGAGCCAAAACTAGGCCAGGGGCTGACTGTGGAACAAACCATCAATTGCTCATAAAACAAGTCCACAAGAGTCAAAATCAAATTTTGATTTTATTCCACCTGAATTTAGAGATCACAAGATTTGATGCATTAGACATTAATGATCAAAGACCAGAGATGTGGGATGACATGAAGAACAACATCATACAAGAAGAAAGCATAAAGTTAATAAAAAGACAGTAGGTACATAAAACAACAAAATAGATGTAAGAAAAGCTAAAGCAACTAGAAGAAATGATTAAGTAAAATAACTGAGTAGAAAATCTCAAAGGGCAACCCGAGAAGACAAAGTAAAGTATTATAATGAAATATTCAAAGATCTAGAGTCAGAAAATTAAAAGGGAAGAACACGCTCAGCTTTCTCAAGGTGAAAGAACCGAAGAGAAAAAAAATGCTCTGGTTTCAATATTGAAGAATTCTATGAACAAAATATTCAACGATGCAGGACGCACCAAAACAATATGAAGGGAATACCTAGAACCACTATACAAATAAAGAATTGTTTTGACAGAGGCAATGGCATAGAGAGACAGAGCAGCAGAGGACTATAGATAGACACACGGACTGAGAAAAGCAGCATGCCTGTGAGCAGGAGGCTGACTCAGAAAATGTGCCCTTTGGGCATTTAAACGAATATGTATTTTCAATGTGGTATGTGTACATAAAAAAAAAAAAAGTTAATAGAGGTAAATACTGTTGATAGCTGAGGGTGCATGTAGGGGATTGTAATCATTGCAATGATTTGCTGGATGTAACAATGATCTGCCCTCTAAACCTTCACTCACTCAATTCACATTAAAAGCTTTAAAAAAAAAAAAATTGGTTGATGTGCAACCATTTCAAGATGTGACATATGATCAAGCATTAATAGTTTTGAAGAAAGAAGCCAAAGCTTCCCTGAAGGCTTTGGTGAAAAACAAGGCTCTAGTAACTGACAGAATACAAATTGTAATGTTTCAACTAACTGATGCTGCGCTTGAAGCACCTAC
The DNA here is from genome assembly GCF_000296735.1 of Chrysochloris asiatica. Taxonomy (NCBI): domain Eukaryota; kingdom Metazoa; phylum Chordata; class Mammalia; order Afrosoricida; family Chrysochloridae; genus Chrysochloris; species Chrysochloris asiatica. The sequence goes on along the minus strand of NW_006408520.1, from coordinate 25,277,663 downwards.
TCCTCTATGCCAAGAAATTTAGAAGACAGATACCTGACCTTAATTGTACCCATTCCAAAGAAAGGAGACCCAACATAATGCAGAAACCCTTGAACAATATAATTAATATCACTTGCAAGTAAATTTTTGCTGAAGATAATTTAAAATCAGTTGCACAACTAACTCAACATGGAGCTGCCAGAAATTCAAGCCAGATTCAGAAGAGGACATGGAATTAGGGATATCATTGCTAAAGTCACCTGGATCTTGGATGAAAGCAAAGAATACCAGAAAAATATTTACTTGTATTTTATAACTATGCACAGGCATTTGACTGAGTGGATCATAACACTATGATTACCATTGTGATGAATGGGTGTTCCAGAACATTTCATTGTGTTCATAAGAAGTCTGTCCATAGACCAAGAGGCAGTCATTCAAGCAGAATGTGGGGATACTGACTGGTTTAATTGAGAAAGGCGTGTGTCAGTGTTGCATCCTTTTGCTGTATTTATTTAATCTGTTTGCTGAGCAAATAATCTGACAAACTAGATTAAATGAAGAGGAGCATGGCATCAGGATTGGAGGGAGACTCATTAACAACCTGCAATATGCAGAGTACATTGCAGGCTGAAACCTTTAATGCAGAGACCTTGCATGCTGAAAGCGAAGAAGGCTTGAAATATTTACTGATAAAGATCAATGAGTATAGCTTCAGTGTGGATTGTACCTCAATGTAAAGAAAACAAAACTCTTCATAACTGGAACTATAAATAACATCATGTTAAATGGTAAAACGATTGAAGTTGTCAAATATTTCATTAACTTGGATCCACAATCAATGCTCATGGAAGCAGCAGCCAAGAAATCAAACAATCAAATTTTCATTAGGTAAATAAATCAAGTTTACACTAAGCATATCTGTTGTAAACAACCGCGTTAAAGTGTTAAAAACCAAAGATGTCACTTTGAGGAACAAAGTGCACCTAACCTTACCATGGTATTTTGCATGCCTCATATACATGCAAAAGTTGGATAATGAATAAGGAAGACAGTAGAAGAACGGATGAATTTAAATTATGTTGCTGGTGAAGAATGTTGAAAGTACCATGGACTGCCAGAAAAACAAACAGATTTGTTTTGGAAGAAGTATGGTCTGGTTGCTCCTCAAAAGGGATGATGGTGAGACTTTGTTTCTTGTACTTTGCACATGTTGTCAGGAAGAACTAGTGCATGGAGAAGGATATCATGTTTGGTAAAGGGGAGGGTAGGAGAAAAAGAGGAAGACCCCCAACAAGATGGATTTACACTGCCCCAGTAACAATGGGCTCAAACAACAATTGTGAGGATGGTGCCATGTTTCATTCTGTTGTACGTAGGGTAGCTGTGAGTTGGAAACGACTCCATGTACCTAACAACAACAATAAGGATGAAACATTAAGGTGAGACTAAGGATTAAGGATACTCCACCTTACTATAGGGAGTGACTTGAATCACTACCCTTAGTTTCCTTGGAGGCATGGTTTTCCTTGGGGGCATTCCAATATATAGGACTGCTTTGGCAAAGTTTACTCTCTTGCTGTGGATCTTGCATCTGACTCATCTCCATCTGACCTCCAGTTTGTGGGACTTGCAACTTATCACCTGACCTGATTCATTAGTTCCTGCAGCCATGTGTACCAAAAGCCTGTAGTCTATCTGGTTGATTTGGATTCGTCAGCCCTGACCACAAGGGAGGGGAGAATCCTCCATACTGACATGTGAACTATGGGTTTGGGACATGCCCGCTATATGATAAGCACTGAGTTTCTAACTGCAAGGTCATTGGTTTAAACCTACCAGCTGCTCCTTGGAAACCCTGTTCAGGGTCATTATGAGTCAAACCCAACTTGGTGGCACTTAACAATAACAATAACAACAGTCTTCACAATTGACTAAGTCATTTCCTTGACAGTAAGTTATGTGTGGCCTTGCAGAGTTGCAGAATCCTGGGATGTGAAGAAGGAGAGGAGCGGTGGTTAATAACAGGGATTATGGAGTGGTACAACATATTGGAAACATCAGATATTTGGGATATCTATAACCTCTACTTCATGGGGACCAGTCTCTTGCTGATCCTCCTAAAATAAATTATTCTAGCAGTTGGCACCAGCTGGGTTTGGTTTCAATGGCTCCAGACACATTCTACATGGATTTTGTAAAATAAAGAAGAAAGGGGCATGGGAAGTGAAACTTTTGATTCTTAGATCATTATTTTGGTGGTTATTACCTGTACTGGCTGAAAGAAATGTGAGTGATCTACTACTGCATCTGAGGGTAGAAAAATCATTTTGGAGTTTCCTTGGGCAAAAGCCAGGCTGGTTACCACAGATAGACAACTGACAGGGAGCTAGTGCCTACTGGATGTACCGTGCCAGAGACTCAAGGCCATGTGTATATGAGTGGGATATAGTCCAGGGGTAGAAAAGAAAAGGTTGAGCTTGAGTGATTCAAAAGGATTATGTATTTAGGTCTATGTGTTTGACTATGCAACCTATGGATATTAGTTTCTCCTGCCTAATATTGTAAAATAAGGAGCCCTGGTATCATAGTGGTTACAAGTTGGGCTACTAACCACCAGGTCAGCAGTTTGAATATGCAAGCTGCTCCAAGGGAGAAAGATGAGGCTCTGAGCTCTCATAAAGAGCCACAGCCATGGAAACACTATATAGGTTCACAATGAGTGGGAACCAATTCAATGGCATACCACCACAACCACCACCAGTATTGTAAAATAGAAATATGTCTATAGATGTATTTTCCATATATGTGATAGAAATGAATATTGAGAATCAGGATTACAGAGAGTTTGTAAGCCTAATACTTGATTGGATTTGTTTAAAGGAATAGAATTTACCTGGAAGAAATAAACATCTTTGTGCTAAACCTTTGTAAAATATGGGGCCTTAGGTGGAATCCTGAGCCCTATTCAGAACCTTCAGAATTAGGACATTTGTATTTGAAAACACATACAGACCCACCCATATTTACAGATAGGAGATTTATGGGTCAAGGAAAGGCCTGCAGGAAAAAAAACAAAAACAAAAACAGACTATCATTGAAATAAATTTTGAGCAAGCAGTTTGCCCTTGGATGCACTGAAGCAGGAAAATTTGTGCCCACCAAAAAAAACCCTTTTCTAGAACTGAAAGTAATGGGAGTCAGTGAGCAGATAGTCTGGTATGTTTGCTGGTGACCTCCTGGTTCCAATTGTTGAGTGGAAGTAGAGGACATGCAGCCATGGAGAGACAGTCTGAATTTGGACATGGTTCATTGGCCTGAATCACAGGAGTTAGGGCAAACACAGGAGAGGAAGGGCTGGCTGGTTTCAAGTTTAGGGAGTCCTCACACATGAGGACTAGGATGGAGAGAGTGAGTGAAGGGGCCAGCCTATCTCAAGTACAGGTAGGTATGTGGGAACTGCCAAACTTGAAGCTGTTGCTCATTTGCACTAGCATGAACGGCTAGGGCTGAATGAAGTGAAAGATGCTTGATATTGTCAGTTGGTATAACTTGCTACAATTTGATGAACTGAACTTTGCTTATGGGTTGCAGTTGTTCAAAATTCCAACTGGAATGGAAAGTTCTTCAGATCAAGGTGCATTCTTGTCTTCTCAGAGTATTGTGAGGATAGAGAAGGCCAATTTAGAATTGATTATCAGAAACAAAGGGTGGTGGGTGCTAGGGAGATAAAGGCATGAAGTGGCTGGTTTACAAGCCTCCAGTGATGTGCTTAATCTCAGAATGAGATTCCCTCTTTTCTAGGGAAGAGAGAGTGAGGAAGATGTTGGTAAGATTATATGACCCAATTGTAATTGTTAATATGGTTAATTGTGATTTTAAAAATGAATCTTAGAAGATGTAATTGTGAAGGAGACAATGGCTAGAAGAGCCAAGGGATGGCCTATGGTACAGAGAATTATGGCTCTTGTACCATAATCTTGCCATCTTTAGAAAACCAAAAGGAAAGTACATGCTCATCATTTCTCAAACTGAAAGACCTGAACAAAAATTCAAGCTTCAGGTTGCTATATTGAAGGATACTATGGGGTAAATACTGAATGATGCAAGAAGCATCAAAAGAATATAGAAGGAATACAAGGAGTCACTCTAGCAAAAATAATTAGTCAATGCTCGACCATTTAAAAAGGTAGCATCTATATGATCAAGAACTGAAGTACTGAAGGAAGAAGTCCAAGTCATGCTGAAGACTGGTGAAAAACAAGGCTCCAGGAATTAATGGAATACAAATAGAAATGTTTCAACAAACTGATGCAGTACTGGAGGTACTCACTCATCTATGTCAAGAATTTGGAAGACAGCTACCTGGCAAATCAATGGGAAGAGATCAAATCTAAAGAGAGATGACTCAATGGAATGCAGAAATCATTGAACAATATTATTAATATTCAAGGAAGTAAGATTTTGCTGGAGATAATTTGCTGAAGCAGTACACTGACAGATATCTGCCAGAATTTCAAGCCGGATTCAGAAGAGGACATGAAATGAAGGATATCTATTACAGACATCAGATGGATCTTGGATGAAAGCAGAGAAAAACAGAAAGATGTTTGTGTTTTATTGTTGACGCAAAGGCATTTGACTGTGTGGATCATAACAAACTGTGGATAACATTGCAAAGAATGAGTATTCCATAACACACAATTGTGCCCATGAGGAACCTGTATGTAGACCAAGAGGTCTATGTACTTTGGACTTGTAATCAGTAGGGAGCAGTCCCTGCAGGAGGATATCATGTTTGGTAAAATTAGAGGGTCAGAGATGAAAAGAAAATCCCTCAGTAAGATGGTTTGATACAGAAGCTGCAACATTGGGCTCAAACCTAGAAATGATTGTGAGGATAGCACAGGACTGGTCAGAGTTTTGTTGTTTCGTTCTCAATATGAGTTAGACACAACTCAACACTTAACAATAGCAATGATTTCTAGTTACTAAATATCCTCTCTTCTTTATGGTCTATATTGTGGACACAGAATTTTAAAAGTTCTTTGGGAATTTGAGATTATTCCTCGTTTTATTCACTGTAATGCAAGTGTGAGCTTGTATGATGCCTCATAGAAGGAAGATGAAACTAGAGAAACACACATTTGATGCTCATTTGAAAGCAGTATTCCTGAAAGCAAAATTACAAATTCAGAAGGCCTCTTTCTTCAATATCAGTAAGAAATGTCACTCTCAAGAATGATTTTGTTAATGAGAATTAGGAATAAAACTGCAAGTACAATAATAAACTACATATCTGAGGTTAATTAGAGATGTGGTGCTGTAGTATAAGCATTAGACTGCTAACTACAAGGTTGACTCTTCAAACCCACCAGCCACTCCTTGGAAACTCTATAAAGGGTCATTATGAGTCAGAACTGACTTGATGGTACAACAGTGGTAACCTAGGTTACCAAGGATTGTTGTTGTTGCTAAGTACCGTGGAGTCGGTTCTGACTCATAGTGACCCTTCACAGGATTTCCAAGGCTGTAAATCTTTGTGGGAGCAGATAGCATCGTCTTTCTCTGGCGGAACAGCTGGTAGTTTCGAACAGCCGGCCTTGAGGTTAGCAGCCCGATTTGTAAGCACTACGCTACCAGAGCTCCTTATAGAAGTCACTTATTTTTCATAACATCCTGGGTCATCTAGTATATAATCTCTCACTTTTTAAATGAAGAGACTGACTTGACTCTCAAGGATGGTATGTTGTAACTCATCCTAAATCACATTGGTTGTGATGATGTTGTTGTTGTTAAGTGCCATGGAGTAGGTTCCAATACATGGCGAACCTATATAGGATTTCCAAGGAGCAACTGGTGAGTTTGGACTGCCAATTTGTGGTTAACAGTACAGTGCTTATCCTATAGCAGCATAGCAGGACTCCTTGGTTGTGAAAGGAGAATGAATTAACGGATTGTTTTTAGACTTGAACTGGGGAAATGGAGAGGAGACTATCTCTTTTCAAACATGCAAAGATACAGTTGAAATATTGGGCACTGTCAATCTTTTAATGACATAACTTTATAATCTGCATCTCTTATAGCACTTACTGTTACTTGGTTTTAGTATTACTACTATGTATTTTTTATCTCCCTCTAGAGAGTCAAACCCAAATCTAAATTTGTTGTTTAGTTGCCGTTGAGTTGCATAGCAACCCTCTGTATAAAAGAACAAAAACATAGTCTGGTTCTGTGCCATCTTCGTGACCATTGGTCTGTTTGAGTTTTTGTTGGAGCTATAATGTCAAATCTTAATTAGTTTACACAGTGTCACACACAGAAGCTCAATGAAAAGTTGTTGAATAATGAAGGAATGCTCTTTCTGCCTTTCCTCTTAAGACTCAGGATCAAGACAGCTGCCAACACAGAATGGAGCAGACAAAGAGAGAGTACAGCAGTATCGATCGCACAGACACACACATGCGAAAGATCAAAACCAAACTCATTGCCATTGTGTCAGTTCCCAGTCAATGAGTGACCCTATAGGACAAAGTAGAACTGCCCTATAGGTTTCCAAGACTGTAAATCTTCATGAAAGTAGAGTGCCACACATCTCTTTCCCATGGAGCAGCTGGTGGGTTGAAACAACTGACCTTTTGGTTAGCAGCTGAGTGCTTAGTGTGTCACCAGGGCCCTTTACTATCTATCACAAAGACTGCCTTTTTATTCCCTTTCAGGATGATTCATGTTGTCCTCCCAATCTGAACAGTTTTTCTGTGGGACACAGCTTGGTTTCATAAAACTCAGTAGCGTCGTTTTCTTTACTCCTCTACACAAGCTGATTAGATGCCACAAATGCGGAGTCTGTTACAGTTTTCATTTCCTTTGGAAGATCCCTGGACAAACTTTTTTTTAATGGGATGTGAACACCGTAGCTGCCTAGAGATATAAATCTTGACTAATTGAATCTCTGTGTTGGAGATGATAGCCTGGACAAAGAGAAAACGTTAAGGAGGTGGAGATGGGAGTAGGGACTAGAATGATAAAAAATATTAAATCCCATGAGTTCCTGGATTTGAAGCAATGTTTTGTAAAATACATCGCTCCGTTTTAAACGTAGGGTCACAAAAAGGGTGGGGTAGAAGATGGAATCGACCTGAATTTTCTTAGTGAAAATGCTGGGTATGAACACGGGGATGGTCCCTGTACCATATTGTTACCTCACCGGTTGAGAGTGGTTGATTTTAGAGGCCCAGAATTCTAAAGTAAGCAGCTTAGTTTGGTCAAACTGTAACCCCATAGCCCAGGGTATCGCCCTGCAACCTTTCTAAGCCTGTATTGTAAAGAAAGGTAAAGGCATTTCTGTTAGGAGGTGAGTTCCGTGTGCCCCATCAAGCTTTCCCTTTAGCGTCCAACATACATTATGTAAATAACAAGTTACTCAAGAATGCACACGTGAGAAGACAGGGATTGGACACACAAATAATTACTTTCAAAGGCACTAGCGTGACACGCTTGTGGGGCAGTCTAAACCTCTCTCCCTTGCCGCGGTCTCTTGAAAACAGCCCCCGATCTTTCCAGCACCCCCGCAAGATGCAGATTTGCACGGCTGCCTGCAGACAGGAGGCTGGGCTAGGGAGCCAAGACCAGCACATGGCGCGCTCCGGGGTGATGGCAGCAGCGCTTTGTTTTCAGCAGCGCGGGGTGAGTCACTGGCCCCCGCAGCCTCAAAGCTGGGCAAACGCTGGGGCCAAGGCTGCTGCAAAATTAACAGCAGGAGCAGCTACCGAAGTGGCTGCAGCCTCTTCCTCCTCCTTCTCTACCAACGCTGCCGCCGCCGCCGCCTACTGCCTCCGCCCTGTCCCCTCCTCCTCCTCCCGCGAACTTAGTCAGCGGTTCGCGCCGCCGCGCCCCCATTGGCCGGCGGAACGCGCCGCGTCACAATGGAGCCGGTCGGAGGCGGCGAGCCGGACAGCGCTGGGGCTTCCCGCTGAGCCCGCAGCGGCCGGCAGCCGGCAAAGTGCGGGCACTGGGGCTGCCGCCGGCGCGCCGAAAGCGGCGCGGGGCGCAAGCCTCGGGCAGCGCCGGCGCCCAGGGCTGAAGTGGTGCAGGTAGGTCGGAGCGTGACGCCCCCAGCTCACGGAGGAGGAGCTTAGCCGACCGAAGTGGCGGAGGGGGACGAGCGGGTAAGGGGGCGCAGCAGGTGGGGTTGAAGAGCAGGTGGGCTTGGCAGAGCTGGTGGGGTTACCTGTCCAAACCTCCCCTGCGGGCAGGTGCCCGACCCGAGAGATGAGCCGCGGCTTTGTTGCCCTCCTGCTTTCTGGAAAGAGGGAGTGGTACCCCTGAGAGGACCTCGCCTGAGTGCTGGGGTTATTTGGGGCAAGAGGAGTGTGTGGCCGCAATGAGGCGGTCCCTTCCTTACACGAGCAGTCGAGGCACACTACTGAGTGTGAGTCTTGCGGGCTGGTGCGGGGCTAGAGGTTTCCCAGGTTAGAGGTTTGCCTTTCCCAGGTGAGCAGAACCCCCACCCCCACTTTTCCCCCATCCTGTTTGCCCCATGCTCTGGAGCTGCTGCTGGCAAATGCTTGCTCCTTGGATACTCGTTATTTGCTTATAAATTTGAGGGAGGTGTTTGACATTAATTTGTTTGAGGGAGCAGAGAACAGCCGATATCCATTTAATGAGCGAAGCTCAAGAGTTTCCTCCTCCTGGGCTGCAGTGGAGCAGGTGTTGAGAGGTCAGAAGGGAGGGGTTCCGTAGTGTTGGCTCTTACGCTGTGTCCTCAAGTGACTTCCTAAAGTCCATAGGTTGCCTTTAGTCAGATGACATTTGTGGAAGTCTTTTCTTTGTAGTCAGAATGAAAAATTCCCTCCAACCACCATCCCCCGCAAAGGGATAATCCTAAACTTAGAAACACAAAAATGTTTGTGTTAACTTCCTTGAATACATTTCATCTTGCCTAAAAACTTTAAAGCTACTCTGTAAAAAGGGTATCAGTGTGAAGAATTAATTGGAAATATATTGTTGTTGCTGTTAAGTGTTGTCTAGTCCTTGTAGTTAGCAGCCCAATGCTTATCTTACAGTGCCAAACCAGGATATATAACCAACTTAAAATAGGCAATTTGTTCGGAGAGATGAAATGGCATGCACCTTTATCAGATTGTTCCATCTCCTAAACCTAAGTATAGGATTGAAGTACACAGAAATCAAACTACAGTATAATTATTTTAGCAATTCTAATGCCCTCGATGTATTCATTTTATACCTCCTTAGAACCCAAACTGCCCTTTGGGTTGTTGGTGCTGGAGTGATTTTCTTTTGCCCCTGGCTTCCTAGTCAGAAGTTCCACTCTGGAAGAGTATATGAAAATGACAGATAATCCTCTAGGTAATTGTGCCTCTGTGATTTAAGAATATATGCCCTAACATGTCCAGCAAGCCTGTCAGGTAAAAAGAGTGCTCTGAGTTCAAGTAGTGAAGGAGGCAACATTTTCACTGAGTATACAGTTAAGTCATAGCGTTTTCATATACCTATAAGGAGCTCTGGTAGCGTAGTGGTTACGAATCGGGCTGGGAACCACAAGGTCAGCAGTTCGAAACTACCAGCTGTTGCATGGGAGAAAGATGAGGCTTTCTGCTCCCGTAAAGATTTACAGCCTCGGAAACCCTGTACCAGAGTCGCTATGAGTCGGAACCGACTCCACGGCACATAACAACAACAACAACAGTCTGAAAAAATTTTTATATTATAGGAAAAACAAAAACCTCTACATGTTCGATTTAAGTTTAATGTTTTTTGAAATCAGTTTCATTTAGTTACTATCTTTCATTTCTGAATTTTGTTACATGACTTTAACATGACTGTTTTCTCTAGGGTTTAAAATAATACCTACAGCAGCTATAATACCTAATTTTTCTTCTTTTGGATCATTAAGATTAATTTTAAATAAAATTAGGCCTAAAACAGAATTGTTGTTAAGTACCATGGAGTCAGTTCCAACTCATAGTGACCCTGCACAGGGTTTCCAAGGCTGTAAATCTTTACAGGAACAGAAATCCTCATCTTCCTCCCGCGAAACAGCTGGTAGTTTCGAACTGCCAACCTTGAGGTTAGCAGCCCGATTCGTAACCACTGCGCTACCAGAGCTACTAAATTCTTATCTCTACTGTTCATTTAGAAACTGAACAAAGGATAATGATAAACTCCCTATTCTATATGGCATCTTTTCATTTTGGATTCTACTCAGTTTCAGCACAATTTAAATTCACTTCTCCAGTGCTATTGTGAACCCTTGTGACAGAAATGAATAAAAATGAGTTGTCAGAGCTTCAGCCTTGGCCTTTCCTTTTGGCCTTTTGGCCTTTATACTGTCTTTGATATGGGTCACATGATTCTGCTTGTCCCTTTCCAGACTGTTGACTTTTGAACTTCATCTCCTGCTTCTTCAGTTTCTGAATCCCTTGTAATTCTTCCTTCTCGTCTCTCTCATCCTGTGACCATTCTCCAGGGCTCTGTTCTGAAATATCTACACTTCAGCCAACAGCATCTTTGACAGAAACTGTCAGCTTTTGTTTCCAGCTTCATACACATGACTGAGATCTTCCACTGCACCTCTGTGATGGACACTGAATTCTTTACTGTTGAGTAGGATATTTCTTTTAATTCTTTTTCAAGTATGCAGATTTAAAAACAGATCTGAAACTTCCTTCTTTTCTTCTGCAAATTCCTTTTCAGCATTTAATACCCCCCATGCACACACACACACACACACAGAGAATATATATATATATATATATACTACAAACTATAAGCACATGTTTTCAGCATGGAGTTAAAAGCATCGATTTTCCAGACCAATGAGCCTGGATTTGAATCTTGTGCCATCACTTTGGATCAATTGCTGAACTGGTTAAGATTCGCTGCCAGTTACAGAGACACCCTCCCCCCCCCCCCAAAAAAAAAAAAAAAGAATAACCACTAGTTTAAACAAGATGCTGTTTCTTTTCTCCCTCACACAAAAAATAGGTTTATAGTGGGACAATCCAGGGCTGGTATGATGGTTCCACATTCTTCTGAGACTTAGGTGGTGGTGGTAGTTACATGCTGTGGAGTCAGTTCTGACTCTTAGAGACCCTCTACAGGGTTTCCTAGGTTCTTGGCGGGAGCAGAAAGCCTCCTCTTTCTCCCACAGAACAGCTGGTAGTTTTGAACTGCTGACCATGAGGTTCGCAGCCCGATTCGTAACCACTATGCTATCAGAGACTTAAGTAGGTTCCCGATTTTGGCTCCACTAGTTATAAAATGATAGATACTTTCATCCTCATGATGAGAGTATCCATCACTTCCAAATTCCAAGTACAGGAAGGAGAAGAGTAGGGATAATGGGGGAAGACAGGAGGCCTATAGTCTCTTAAAAAAGTTTCCTGGAAGCTATCATACAACACTTCTTCTTCTATGTCATTGGCCACAATTTAATGGCATGGCCTTACCGAGCTGCAATAGAAACTGGGGAACTTTGTCTTTACTCTAGGCAGCTTTGTGCCCTGCTACAAAAATGGAGAGATTCTCATTCTGAGGAAGAAGGAAGAGGTTGAAATGAACATTGTGATGTCCAAACACCACAGTTATTTTGAACTTTCCTTCCATCAGAGTCCTGGTGTGGCACTGTAAGATAAGCACTGGACTGCTAACCACAAAGTTGGTGGTTCAAATTCACTAGCCACTTCTTGGAAACCCTGTACAGGGTCACTATGAGTCAGAACCAACTTGCAAGAACATAATAACAATGTTACCTATCTCACAGGATTCTTAAGATTGAAAGGAATATTACATAGTAGAGTATCTAATACAGTATCTGGCATAAACTAATCCTTCAGTAAATGTTATTTCATATTTTTCCTTTTTCCTTTTTCATGAATTGTCTAGTTTCCCTGCTACCACATCTTCATCCTCCAAATTTTATCTTAAATGCTGGGACATTTGCCTTGAACTGTGGTACCAGATTTGTTCTTGTACATTTTTAATGGTTTGAGTGGCAAGGAGTAACACATTATTGCTCAATGTCTGTATTGCTTTCTTAGCTTATAAATATGGTTTAGATTAAAAATATGACTCTTTAAATCAAATATGCCCACTTTGTATTAATTGACCTGGTTAGGTTCCATAGGTCAAGTTGTTGTGTGAAAATTGGTATTATACAAAAATGGAGGACTTTCATTTTTGTTTTCAGACCACCCATTTGTTTGAATTTTTAAAGTTAGGACATATGATCATAGAAATAAAATAATCTGAGGAGTCTTGATGTGGGGCTGTAGGCTAAGCACTACATTTGTGAACCGTAGGTCAATGGTTCAAACCCATGTCATTCCTGGAAAACCCTATACAGGGTCACTATGAGTCGGAATTGACTCAACAGTACTTAACAACAACAACAGCAATCAGGTTTAATGGTATGATTGCCATTATGATGAGTCCAGCTATGGATAATTCCTCTGTGGAGAGGTGGTTTGGAGGAGACAAAGCTGGATAAAGCTAGGCTGAGTGACTGGAGAGCCCACAGCTTAATCACTTCACCCTCCTGTACTGGTTCAGAGCTTCCTTGGTGGAACCACCTCCAGGGCTCCACTCCCACCATTGCAAACCTTATGTTCTTGATCTGAGTCAGCCCTGCCCTCCAGGTCTGGAGAGTTGCTAAGGCTTTGGGCTTCTTCCAAGGGCTACAGGGTCTCAGGCCGATAGGAGCTAGGAACTCAGAACAGGTACCAACTAGTTAAGTGCTGCCTGCGTGTCTATCTCTGTGGCGGTGGCCACAGAGGAAGCTAGTCCCATGTGACAGCTGGACATGGTGCTCCCACTGGCAGAAGGCAGCAAAGATAGGGCAGTAGCCCAGCTTCTCAGAGGCCACCTTAAGGGAGGAGATGCTCTGCAGCTATTGCTGCTATACCCATATCTCATTCATGCACAAATGCACAGTTTTCGATAAAGGAGAGTGGATATGTGAGGCTGGGTACAGACCTGATTGCAATTCTGGCTCTGCGACTTACTCACTATGCAACCTTAGCCTCTCCTAGTCTCAATTCCCTCATCTGTAAGTGAGGGTAATAATTGGGTATGAAGATTAAGTGAAACAATGTATATAATGTACTTAATATGGTACTTGATGGAGTGATAATTTTTCTTAGTTTTTTTAATTTGGTCTAATCTGTTGTGTTTTTTTTTTAAATATATATTTTAAAGCTTTTATGGTGCATTGAGTGATAGTTAGCATGGGAGAGCATCAGTATTTCATATCATTGCAATGATTACTATACCCTCCATACATCACCATTCAACAGCATTTGCTTCTATTCCCTCTGATTTTTTTTTTTTTTTTTTTTTACACAAAAACACTCAGGAATGTATAATCATTTAAACAACCCAAGGGCACATTCTGCAGGCCTGCCTTCTGGCTGCCAGTACACAGCCTGTCTCTTTCCATGAGTCTAGAGTCCTCAGCTGCTCTCTCTCCATGTCCTCATCTCGGCCTCCATCTCTGATTCTCTGGATAAGGTCCCATATTCCACTCCTGTTCTTCTTCCTTGGTGGTCCTAGGATCCCCTGTTCTGTTCTGGAATGTAAGACTAACTCCTCCCCCACCCCCTTATGTTACAAAACTTCTACTTTACATTTGTGACAATTGCAATTAGTCATGATAACTATTATTCAATATTGAATCATATGTTTCTTCTCCCCATATCTTTTCTATCTTCCCCCACACACTCTGAGACTAAACTCTCTCTTGAAAACTTGTAAGCTAGTCACTTAGTGCCTTTATAACCCCCCACCCCATTTTAGGTAGCCAGTTCCTAAGTTGCCCATTCCTAACAACTCTGTGTATAGAGGAGATATGTTTGATCCTGGATGTGAAGACACCTTCACTCTCGGTTGGTATTTTGAGCTTCTACATCCATAAGTATAGGTCAAGCTCATCAAATTGTAGCAATTTACATTTGTTTTCTTTATTAAATTTCTTTATCTTCTTCTATTTGAGTTCTGATCATCAAGCCATAGAACATAGGTCAAATGGGTACTATCTGCAAGTTTGGGCATTCTTATGCATCTCCCCTCACTTCATATCAGTTGGATGCTTCACTCTTGGCTCTAGCCCTCAGTGGCTTAGGGGTCTCACCACACTTTAAAAAACCAACTAGCCCTTCCTCTTCTCTCTGTCATCTCCAGGTCAGTGGGAGTCTATGTGGTTGCCAATGAGCTTACATGCTTGCTTGTGTGTTCCCTTTGATTTTCAGTCTTGGAGGGGGATTTGTCCTGAAGGGACTTGATTGCTTGCCTTGATGGTTCGCCAGCAAACAACTTGCTTGTTCTTGTAGTAGATAATAAGACTGCCATTTTTGTTTTTCATTTTTCCTGCTGGTCTTTCTTTTGAGAAGTATCTTCTGTTTCTCTAACTGCTACAGGCTGGTCTGCATGCACTTTCAAGTGGGAATGTCCCACCTCAGAACATTCTGGATGGGGCTCAGGATTCCACCTAAGATCCCATACACTACAAAGGCACCACAAGAAGCCTATTTCACTGGCAAGTTCTAGGTATTCCAATCAGTTATAGGCTGAAAACGGGCTTAAAAGTTTTCTGTAATTATGTTTCCGTATATTCCTTTCTATCCTACTTAAGTGTTTATTTTACAGTGGTAGGCAAGGGAAACCAACATTCATAAGGCAGTCAAGCATCTTAACACTATTTCTCCTCTTTTACCTATTCAGACTGTGCCTCAATACCTGTATCACAGAACCCTGTTGTTCCAAGGTTGAGGATACATCACTGTTTACCTCTGAACCATTTAGCTCATGCAAACCTGCCTAAGTGTTCCCCTATCTACCTTGTTCTTCCATTCCCCTCCCTCTTCTTGTGTATTCCCCCCCCCCAACACCTGAACTATGATGTGTCTATCCTCTAACCTGTGTTCTACTGTCCCCTCCATCCCCCCCTTGGTACCCAACAAATATTTTTTCTTTCTTTTAGTATGGGTATCTTTTCTTAAGCTTCATATTTCCATGTTCTTCTTGGATTTCCATTTTTTTTGGTATGTTGTGAAGTAATAATTTTATTTGAGGCTACCCTATTTTCTATTAACTTTTTCCTCCATTTAAAATAGTATTTTACCCTGCAGTCTACCTGACTTCCTCATCACCTGGATCTCTGTTCCTAAATTTTTACCTTCTTTCACATTTTAGTTGTTTTGATCATAGACTGACCTCCCAGATCTTCTGAATTCGTTCTTGTGGTTTGTTGTGTTCTGGACTCTTCCATCTGTTGATTAAATTCTGAGTGTTGTTGCCACATAGGTCCATCTCTGGTTGTTGTCTGTTCTTGTTGATTCTCAGTCCAAAGAAGTCCATGTAGGATGTTTTGAAGCACTGGGTTGGCTTTGGCAAAGTCCCTTAGCTTCTGTTTATCCTGGAATGTTTATATTACACCATCATATTTGACTGATAGCTTTACAAAGATCGGAGCTTAATCTTATTTGCTTGCCTTTGTAAGTAACACTTCTCTTTTCCCTAGCTGCTTTCAGGATTCTCTCCTTATCTTTGATTTTGGAGAGCTTGATAATGATATGTCTTGGTGATTTTCTTTTGGGGTCTATCCTTTCTGGGGTTTTGAGCTTCTTGAATGCTTATCTTTTAATTTTTCAGGATGTTAGGGAAATTTTCTTCCAGAAGTTCTTCAACTATCTCCTCTGTGGTCTTTTGTGATTCTTCCTGTTCTGAAATTCCAGTTATCTTCAGATTATTCCTTTTCATGTGTCCCACATCTTAAACTTTCTTCAGATGGTCTTTTCTTTTTGTCTGCTTGCTCTTCTGTCTTAGCAGTATTGAGAGATTTGTCTTCCAGCTTGCTGGTTCTGGCTTCCATGTCTTCAGTTCTACTTCCTTGCCCTTTCAGTGTATTGTCCATTTCTGTTATTTTTTAATTAATCATTTGGACCTCTTTTTTTCAGATTTTTAATTGTTTCCAATGCTAATTCTATATTATTTGATTATTCCTGTAGTACTTTCCTGACTTCTTCCTTACTGTTCTCAACCCCTCTGTGGAGCATTTGGATGCACTGCAGTATCATTCTCCTGAATTCCTTCTCAGCCAGTTCCTTCCAATGGGAAGTCTAGGTCTGTCTGCAGCTCATTTGTTTCAGTTACTCTATCTTGTTTCTGGATGTATACTGCAATCTTCAACTGTCTCTTGGGCATTTTCAATAATTAGATGTGTTTTCAATAATTATGTTGATGTATTATTAAGCTTTCTGATTGCCTCCAGGTAGATGTGATCAGGAAATATGGTTCCCTTTTCACTTTTCTCATTACTCAACTCATAGTAGCTGTCAGGTGTTAGCTGTCTCTCTGGTGTATAGTGGTGGTGGTGTGCTGTGGAGTCGGTTCCGACTCATAATGACCCTGTACAGGGTTTCCGAGGCTGTAAATCTTTACGGGAGCAGAAAGCCTCATCTTTCTCCTATGGAACAGCTGGTAGTTTTGAACTGCTGACCTTGAGATTAACAGCCCAATTGGTAATGAGCTGGTATTGGCACTTGCTTGGATGGTGGGATTTTATAGGGTGTGATTGTAGCTTGGCTACACACACACCAGTGTAGCAAAATATGAGTATGACTTTAATGCCCTCACTCAGATGGCTAGAGCCATTCTGGGAGACTGTACAGTTTTAAGCATTTCCTGTTGACTTCTTCCCCTTCTTAGATTCTGTGCACTTTGGTCTTTGCTGAAAAAATCTTTGCGTATGTGTAGTAGAACCCTCGGGGGTAAGGGGAGTGTCCATTCACTCAGGCATCCCCTCTAGTCACCAGAGTGGAGGCACGCAGACAGAGATAAATGAACAGGAAAAATATTCACACCTTGATCTCCAATGACTGGTCAGACCTCTGCAGTGGGAGCTCTCCTCTGATCCTGCTCCTGCTTTGTCATGCCCAGATGGTTGTCCCGGGTCCACTGGCAGCCACAGATCAGAAAATGCCACCTTTCTTGTCTCTGCTACAAATCCCACTAGCAGTAAGCCTTCAATCCATCTAAATATTCCTTTATGTGTTGTTCAGAGTTCTGGGACTGTCCCCTGAACCTGCTTCTTCTGGTATTCTGTATTATTACTGGTGGAGGTCTGCACCATGCTTCTTCCTAATCTGCCATCAAGTCCCGCCCCTCTGGGTTGTTCTTTTTAAAAATGAACTTTTATTTAACTTTTCAAAAAATCATAAAATTATCACCATTCATATCTAAAGGAGAGTTGTTAAACTGCTGGCCAAACATTTTGAGGATTGTCTCAAAAATCAGTTCATAACCCAAATAGCATTGAAATCTTCCCTGCCTCTTTTGATTAAAAACAGAATAGGTTGGTCTGATGACTTATCTTTCTCAGGCTTCAATTGAGTGATGTTTCTTACTGATCCACTCTAAAAAGCTGAAATTACACCATTGAGTATATATTATAGTTGTTGTTAAGTGCCACAGAGTCAGATCAGACTCATAACGACCCTGTGTATGGTTTCTGAGGCTGCATATCTTTGCAGGAGCAGAGAGCTGTATCTTTCATAGTTTCAATTCAATACTTTGTTTGCAGTGATTGATTCACTTCCCAATAACCTGCAACCTCTATGGGGCAGGGACCATATACATTTTTGCTTATCATTGCATCCCCAGTCTCAGCACACAGAAGTTACTTAATAAATGACTGTTGAAATATGTACTCAGTACTTTAATATAGGGAATGTGGTGGCTTAGTAGAATAAGCATTGGACTGTGAACCACAAGGTCAGCAGTTCAAACTCACTAGCTACTCCTCGGAAAATCCTATACAGGGTTGCTGTGAGTCAGAACCTATTCTTTGACACCTATCAACAACAGCAACATAGTGTATTTATGCTATACAGGCATCTTGAAATCCAGATACATTTTTGATACCCAAAGCAGATTAGTCTGAAAAAGTTGGTTGTAGTGGGGGGACTCTTTTCAGAGAGAGGACAAAAGGTTGATCTGCACCACTCTTAGCAAGGTGTAATTTGAGGCCAACTTTTCTGAAGGGAGACCAAATGAAAGACTCTTTTTAGAAGACCCAGTACCAGTGGCCATCAAATTGATTCTGACTCATTGTGACCTTATGTTTGTCAGAATTGAACCATGCCTTTTTCCCAAGAGACCTCTGTTGTTATTGTTAAGTGCCGAGGAGTCAATGCCAATGCATAGCGACCCTGCATAGGGTTTTTCTGAGGTAGCAAATCTTTGTTGAAGCAGAAAGCCTCGTCTTTCTGTGAAGCAGTTGGTGGGCTTTAAATGCCGACCTTGTGGCTCACAGTCCAGTACTTATACTACAGAGCCACTGCACTCCCTAAGATACTTCTGGGTAGACTCTAACCTCCAGCCTTTTGGTTAGCACCCAAGCACATTAACCTGTTGCATGTCCCAGAAACTGGCATAAGAATGTGGTTGTTAAGTGCCGTAGAATTGGTTCCAACTCTTAGCGACCTTTTCTAGGGTTTCCGAGGCTATGAGTCTTTGCAGAAATGGACAGCCTTTTCTTTCTCCTGTGGAGCAGTTGGTGGGCTCGAACTGCCAACCTTGTGGTTTGCAGTCCAGTGATTATCCTATAAAGTCACCATACTCCTGACATAACAATGTTGTTGTTAGGTGCATTTGAGTTGGTACTGACCCATAGCGACCTTATGCACAGCAGAACGAAACACTGTCTGATCCTGGGCCAACCTCACTACTTTTGCCATGCTTGAGTCCATCGATGCTGCCACTTGGCCAATCCATCTTATTGGAGGTCTCCCTCTTTTTCTCTGACCCTCTACTTTACCAAACGTGATATCCTTCTCCAGCAATTGGTCCCTCCTGACAATATGTCTAAAGTATGAGAGACTAAGTTTGGACACCTTGGCCTCTAAGGAGCACTCTGGCTGCACTTCTTCCAACATGGATCTATTGGTTCTTTTGGCAGCCCACGGCACTTTCAATATTCTCCTCCAACACCATAACTCAAAAGCATCAATTATTCTATGGTCTTCCTTATTCACTGTCCCAGCTTTCGCATGCATATGAGGTTATTGAAAATATTATGGCTTGGCTCAGGCACACCTTAGTCCTCAAGCTGACATCTTTGCTCTTCAACACATAACAATAGGCAGCCTATAAAGCAGCAGTGAAGAATGACACAGGATAGGAGAACACAGGGTTCTGAGGCTGCCTGGACTACTGTGCTTGTGAGACCCAAACATCCAGTAGGTAGCCTCAGCCTTATTTCCCTCCTTGGAGTCAGGGTTGCTTACATTGGAAACCAGCTTGGCGCATTGCTGTTGTTAAGAGCCACTGAGTCGATTTTGACCCATAATGACCCTGTATAGGGTTTCTGAGGAGTGACTGATGAGCTTGAACTGCCAACCTTGCATTTGAAACTGACTTTGCAGCCCAGCGCATTAACTCACAGCTCCACATCAGGACTCCTTGGCACAGTTGTTGTTGTTAAGTGCTGTTGAGTCTATTCCGACCCATAGCGACCCTGTACAGGGTTTCCAAGGCTGTAAATCTTTACGGGAGCAGAAAGCCTCCTCTTTGTCCCCCGGAACAGCTGGTAGTTTCAAACTGCTGACCTTAAGGCTGTCAGCCCGATTCATAACCACTACGCTACCAGAGCTCCTTCCTTAGCACACTAGGATACCATTTATCCTTGCTTTGCCCAGGTGAGTTAGTGGGGGTGGGAAGAGGGGTGGGGTGGGGACTGTTGGGAAATGTGTTCTCTCTTAATCCTAAACAGCCTTGGTGGAGGCAGGAGCATGATAGAACAAGACTGAGCCTCTGGGGACAGAGCCATCAGCCATTGGACTGCAGGTTCTTTCTTGCTTTCAGTGGTTACACTTAAGATAAATTCTGTTCATCTAAAGATTTTTAAAGTTCATATCTCTAGGCAAAACTAAATGAGTTTGTTCCTGGCCCTGTTTCAATGCCAGAATAGGCAGTCCTCGACTTAGCAATGACTTGTCTTCCAAAAGGCTTGTGAGTCATAATGCAGTTTCTCTGAGGCAGTGTTATGCATAGTAGTCAGGTTCGAAGACTGCCCTGAGAGTTTGTGCTATACCACACCTGCCCTGAGGTGGTCTGAGGTGGTAGACATTTTTCACTTTTACCCTAACAAGTTACCCTTATAACTTGACTTCCTCTTGCTTTCACTTAACACTAAGTGTTTGGAATTCCTCCCTCAGTTATACACCAATCAGGTTCCAGACTCAGGGATTCTCTATGGCTGTTTTCCCTTACCTTTTGCATTTCCCTGACTACCTCTCATCAGTGAAGACTCAACTCAATTCTGACCACCCTAGCTAAAGTACATTATATCCCCTATACCTATCTCCATCATAATCTTTCATAGTCCCTTGGTTTATTGTTTACTTGCTTTGTTCTCCTCCCCCCACTACACCAGAATTTAGTTCTCCGGAAGAAAGGCATTTGTCTCCCTTGTTTTCCGGCTCATAAGCCTGTTAATTTGGTGGTGTTAGTGGTTACGTGCTGTTGAGTCGGTTCTGACTCATAGCACCCTGTACAGGATTTCAGAGGCTGTAAATCTTTACGTGAGCAGAAAGTCTTACCTTTCTCCCGTGGAACAGCTGGTAGTTTCGAACTGCTGACCTTGCAGTTTTGGTAGGTTTCCCAAAACTGGTGTATGTGATCTTGGACAGATGATTTTACTCTGTTGACCATAATGTTGTGAAAGTAATACCTGTGTTATCTACTTCCTAGAACAAATGAGGTCCTAAAGTCAGTGTTTCTTTTTAAACATACCCAAAACCAAACCCACTGACGTTGAATCAACCCTGACTCATAACAACCTTGTGTAGGGTTCCCGAGACTGTAAATCTTTCTCCCTGGGAGCAGCTGGTGGATTTGAACTACTTACCTTGTGATTAATAGCCCAAATGCCTACCCCACAGGACCACCAAGGCTCCTTTTAAAATGTAAGTGGCTTAGAAATCTTGCTACATAACTAGATGGGAATGAAAACAGCAACAAAAGCCCACTGCCATTGAGTCAATTCTAACTTACAGTGTCAGAGTTGAACTGCCCCATATGGTATCCAAAGTTGTAAATGTATATTTTAAACACCTGAGTTATATGCCCAATATTATATAATGATTTGTCACAAAAAGTTCCCCTGTAGTGTTCAAAGAAATGGAAACTTTCACCTGACTCCCAGAAGGATTTGTTTCTATCATGAAATTGATTCACTTTTTCAACATCAGTTATTGTTGTTGTTGTTAAGTGCCGTTCAGTAGTGTCAAACTCATAGCAACCCTATATAGAGTTTCCAAGGACCTTCCAGTCCAGCACTTATCCTACAGCAGTTACATCAGTAACCTGTTTTTGTTAAGTGCCATCAACTTGGTTCCCACTCATAGTAACCCTGCATAGGGTTTCCAGGGAATAGCTGATAGGTTTAAACCGATGACCTTGTGGTTCAAACCAACCATATGGTCCAGTGTTTACCCTACAAGATGCACCAGGACTTATATAGGTATTTCAAAGTGGAACTCGGAGGCAATGTAGATTTTTACACTTAAAGGCAATACCTCAGAAGATGACTCTGGAGAAGTGGTTTGTTTGCTTTCGTTTTGTAATGTGGGAGAAGGATAAACACGAAAGAGAACTGAAAAGAACCAGCAGGCTGTGAAAAACCATTCGTTGGGAGTTGTTTGTGGTTTATGGTTACTTTATTTGTCAGAGTAAATTATGCTTTGTAGAGTTGACAGCGAAGTTTTGGAATTATATCGCCAGACTTTTTTCACAAGGTGCCTCTGGATGAACTCATACCTCCAACCTTTAGATTAGCAGGTGAGCATATTAATAGTGTGCACCACATACGTTTAGGCAAGGGTTAGCTGATACCTGGAAATGGCCAACTATGCTTTCTTCCACCCCCTTTTAAAATGAGCCCTCAAACTATATACCACCATTGCTGCTGTTGTTAAGTGCCATCAAGTTGGTTCCTTCCCGTAGCGACCCTGTATAGAGTTTCCAAGAACAGCTGGTGAGCTTGAAACGCTGACCTTGCTGTTCAAATGGCTCTGCAGTCTGGCACATTAACCCACACCGCCACACCAGGACTCCATTAGAGGTTCACAATGTTTGGGTGCTAAAGGAAACTTTTTAGTCAAATTAATTATTAATTATAAGGGTTGTTGTTGTTATTATGTGCCGAGGAGTCGGTTCCAACTTACAGCGACCCTGTACAGGGTTTCCAAGGCTGTAAATCTTTACAGGAGCAGAAAGCCTCACCTTCTCCCACGGAACAGCTGGTAGTTTCAAACTGCTGACCTTGTGGTTCGCAGCCAGATTCGTAACTACTACGCTACCAGAGCACCTTAACTGTAAAGGTAAAGGCCTCTAATAGGCCAATTTAAGGATTCTCTCTTGGTAGACAAAAACATTTTATAGGAAAACCCGTGGTTAAAGCACATTATTCTTGCAAATCCACTCAAAGATAACTAATTTGAAAATAAAATCATTTTAATCCCCATAATCCCATATTTTAAAGACATGAACGGACTCTTATAGGACATTCATAAATTGCATATAATTTTTTTTTTGGATATCCCTTTTTAGACTGGGTACAGAAAGAATATTAGTTAAAGGGAACCGGACTTTTGACTTCCAGTAAGTTGGTGAATTGGTGGCTGGATTCTAAGCCTCTCTGGTCCTGGATGTTCTAGCTTAGTGTGATAGGACAGTGTCCAGCTAGTCCCTGATCTTTTGAATTATCCCAATACAGTACAGCAACCCTCTCTTGAAATATTCTAAAGGAACCCCTATCGTATCATTTATTATTTTTAAACATCTATTTGTCAGTTCTAACATACTAAATTACTTTTATATATCCACATTTATTTTCTTTTTCTTGTTATCAATGGTGCAAGTATTGCAATAATATATATATGTAACAATATCCATTTGGGGCAAGTATTATGCTATCATACAAATGTGGAAGCTTGAGTGTAAGTAGCTTGTCTAAGCAAACCTCACAAGTTAGTGACAGATTTAGCACTCAAATCCTGATAAAGTGACTTTTTAAATAATTCTTTGCTTCCTTTTAAGTTTGCATTACTTTATAAAAGACTCTAAGGATTGTAAAACTTGCTATGTTGTTATAGTTAGGTGCCATTGAGTTGGTATCGACTCATAGCAACCCTATGCACAACAGAACGAAACACTGCCCAATCCAGAGCCAACCTCACAATCATTGCTACACTTAAGCCCGTTGCTGCTGGCACTGTGCAAATCCATCTCGCTGGGGGTCTTCCTCTTTTTCTCTGACCCTCCACTTTACCAAACATGATATCCTTCTCCAGTGACTGGCCCCTCCTGATAATATGTCCAAAATATAAGAGGTGAAGTCTGCCATCCTGGCTTCCAAGGAGCACTCTGGCTGTACTTCATCCAACACAGATCTGTTTGTTCTTTTGGCAGTCCATGCACTTTCAATATTCTCCTCTAACACTGTAACTCAAATGCATCAATTCTTCTACAGTCTTCCTTATTCACTGTCCAACTTTCACATGCATATAAGATTATTGAAAATACCATGACTTGGATTGTTGTTATTGTTATTAAGTGCTGTTGAGTCAGTTCTGATCCATAGCAACCCTGTATAGGGTTTCTGAGGAGTGGCTGGTGAGCTTGAACCGTCGACTTTGCAGTTCAAACTGACCTTGCAGTCTAGCTCATTAACCTACAGCACCACCTCAGGACTCCTATGGCTTGGGTTAGTTTGAATTAGATGCACCTTAGTCCTCAAACTGACATTTTTGCTCTTCGGCACTTTAAAGAAGTGTTGTGTAACAGATTTGCCTAATGCAATGCATCCTTGGATTTCTTGACTGCTGCATCCATGAGTGTTGATGGTTGATTAGAGTAAAATGAAGTCTTTGACAACTTCAATCTTTTCTCTATTGATATGGATGTTGTTTATTGGTCTAGTAGTGTGGAGTTTTGTTTTCTTTACATTGAGGTGCAAACTGTACCAAAGAAGGCAGTTGTCTTTGATCTTCATCAGTAAATATTTTAAATGCTCTTCACTTTCAGCAAGCAAGGTTGAATAATCTGCATATTGCAGGTTGTTAATGAGTCTTCCTCCAGCCCTGATGCCACATTTTCCTTCATATAATCTAGTTTTTTAGATTATTTTCTCAGCATACAGATTGAATAAGTATGATGAAAGAATAAAATCATAATGTACACCCACACACCACAACTCCATGTCAAGTTCATCTTTTGTTCAATTTCAATTTTTTTTTTTTAACTGATAAAACACCAAAGTTGAGAGTAAAGTAAAATTGCCCACAGTGGCTACTCATACCTGAATCAAGGTCCTAAGATTCCCACAAAGTTGTCTATTGCATTGTTTTTTTCATAAAAATCTATACATTGCCAGTTGTAATTCTATAAATAGTCAGTGACTTTTCCCTTTGAAAACTAGAACAAAACAATTGTAGTCCATAAAGCGACCCTTGCTTTCTTTGTATATGAACTGCTATTACTTACATAGAATAAAACCACCTCAAGTAGTTTATGGGGCTGGTGTGGTTCCTGCTTCTATTTTCTGACAGTAGGCATAATTTAAGAACCATCCCAAGGTATCCAAATATCCTTAAAGAAATGGAGATCTTGGAGTATGAAGATTTATCTTTTCTTGCAAATGTAACTTTCGCAAGTAATTGTTTTAAAAAAATGGATGGGAACTGACACAGCCTTTGAAGAAGGTCCCTGAGGAACCAACACTGAAGGTTGGGATGGCAAAGGTTTTGTTTGCCCAATTTCAACAAGGGCAGTGACCCCACAGAGTGAAATAACAGAACTTCCCCTTTGACACTATCCCTCCCCAGTGATTTCCTCTTGGGATCTTTAGACAGAATAGTACTTGGAAGATAAACTTGTCACTTTCAGGAAACTTCATTGTATCAACTTATCGTCCCAACCCACACTTCCTTAACAGATGTCTCAACTTTTAGTACTACAAAATAACCAAAATATTTAAGTAGTTGATGGCTCACAGTATGGAATGAGTATATAACATCCAGAATTGGATTTCAATTTGCATCTTCAAGATTTTTGTAATGAAATACATCGACTTTAAAACATCATAAGCCTAACAATTCGCCTTCCAAGAGACATGGATACTTATTCAATTTTTGTCTCCTGTCTATTGCTCTCTTAAAGGCAAAGATAGCTATTTTTTCAGCTATAATTGCCTCTTAATGCACTGACAACTAGAATAGAAGAAATTCTAGTTATTTTCTTCATATCCTTCCCACACCCCAAACTTTTTGGGTCTTTCCAGCCTACTTTTTCATCTGTGTGCTTTGTTACTATGGTGATGGGCACCATAGAAATAAAGAACAAAGCAGACGTAATAAGCATATCCTACGTAGTTTAGCATGCTAAAAAGGGATCTAAGTTTTTCAAACATAGCTTGTTCTTTATTGTGGAGTCCTGGTATGGTGCTATGGGCTAAAGCACTGGACCTCAAGGTTGGTTTGAACCACAAGGTCAGAGATTCAAACTCAACAGCTGCTCCTTGGAAACCCTATACAGGGTCATTATGACCCGGGACCAGCTTGATATGGCACTAAACAACAACTATGAAACAGACTGATTTGATCCTTATGACTACCATTGTCTTACACATTACCAGTTCTTTCTCTATCCAGTACTCATGAAAGTGTAAGACAGATGGGAGCCAGTGGAGAATTTGGGGCCCCAGAAATTGCCAACCCATTACTAAGGATCAATACTTGCATGTTAAATGGGATAGAATCTTGGGCCAGTTTTAAAATTTGCTGTTCTGCTAAGAAGTCTGTTCCAACTCTTGGTTACCTCATGTATTGCAGAGTAGAACTTCTTCATAGGTTTTTGTTGGCTGTAATGTCAATAGATGCAGATTATCAGATCCTTTCTTCTATAGTGTGCTTTTGTTGTTGTTATGTACTGTTAAGAATTAGTTCCTACTCATCACAACTCTATATAGGCTTTCCGAGGAGTAACTGGTGGGTTTAAATCACCATCCTTGTGGTTCAGTCCAGTGTTTATCCTACAGCACTGGCGGTGATAGTAGTTATGTGCTGTGGAGTCAATTCTGACTCATAGCTACCCTGTATAGGGTTTCTGAGGCTGTAAATCATTACAGAAGCAGAAAGCATTATACTTCTCCTGCAAAACTGCTGGTAGTTTCGAACTGCTGATCTTGAGATTAGCAGCCTGACTCATAGTCTCTACACTACCAGATCTCCTTTCCTACAGCACTAGGTAGGTTCAAACACCAACCTTTCAGTTACCTATTGTTTGTACCACTCAGTCATTAACTCTATTGCTTGATTTTGTGTTAAATTAAAACTATACATTAGAGAATGTTTATCAGATTAGAGGTTTATTTTCCCTTTTCAAAGTATGTAGTTTATGCTAGACTTGAAATGAATATCTTGATTACTCTAGAATCCTGGTAGCATTGAGGATAAGTACTGAACTGCTGATCGCTAAGGTCAGCAGTTCAAACCCATCAACCACTCCTATACAGCAGGATTTGTTGTTATGTGCCATCAAGTCAGTTCCATCCCGTAGTGACCCTGTATAGGGTTTACAAAGAGCAGCTGGTGAGCTTGAACAACCCTGTGGTTCAAGCTGACATTGCAGTCCAGTGCATTAACTCACAGTGCCACAGCAGGGGTGGGGAATCATTTTTCTGCCAAAATTTATAACATCATTTACAGACCATGCAAAATTATCAACTTAAAAATTAGCCTGCTAGGCTTGCAGAATGTGCTCTTTGGTTCTTTAAATGATTATATATTACTGAGTGTTTTGGTGTACACCGCCCCCCCCACAAAAAAATTAGCCTGCTATATTTGGTTAAACATTTAATTAACTCACCCCTAAGGTCTGTGTGAACTGCAAGGTCAGTGGTTCAAACTTACCTGTATAGCTTTTCCGAAGAGTAGCTAGTGAGCTTGAATCACAAACCTTGTGGTTGAAACTGACTTTGCAGTCTAGTGTATTAATCCACAGTGCCACACCAGGACTCCATCTTTGCTGTTAAGTGTGGTTCAATCAGTTCAGACCCATAGTGAACCTGTCTAGGATTTCTGAGGAGCAACTGGTGAGTTTGAACTGCCAAACTTGCAGTTCAAACGGCTTTGCAGTCTGGCGCATTAACCCACAGTACCACACCAGGACTCTTATACTTCTTTAATTACCCAAAGTTTTTTTTTTTTTAATTTCCGTTGCTCATTTCATCTTACGAATAATTTTTTTTCTTTTTCATTGCTCTTGCGTATTATTTATGTTTGAGGGCAGTTTAAAATAATTTAACACTGTTTTAGAATATCAAGTTACAGCAAATGAAGTACGTTTTTGGAGCTAAATAAGCTGAATGTATACATGCTTACTGCACAGTGGCATGAACACCTGAAGTTCCATCCAGCTCCAAAATCTTTCTTTGCCCATGTAACTCCATTCCTTTTTCCTAAGGAACCTGCGTTTTGCTGAATTTGTTATCTGCTACAATGGCTCTAGGAGTCCTGGTGTGGCGCTGTGGGTTAATGCACAAGACTGTAAAACTGTTTGAACTGCAAGGTTGGTGATTCAAGCTCACCAGCTGCCATTATGTTATTGTTGTTAAGTGCCATCAAGTCGATTCTGACCTATAGCAACCCTGTATGGGTTATTACTGTATTACTGTAACTTCTGACTTTTCAGTACTTTTCTTTCAGAGAAAGAATGGATTAAATCCTCTTACACAAATTTACTGGGTTTCCTGAACTCTCAAATTTTAGGTTACCAGTGAATATTCATTGTGTTAGAACAACAATAAAAATCATAGCTTCTAAGCATGAAGGTCTTCTGACCCATAATGAAAAAGGCTGGGAGAAGTAGTGTTTGTTCTATGTGAAGATTCATCACTCCTTTTACACAGAAGACATTTGCTGCAACTGGGTGATCACTACATGCAGGGTACAGTCTTGTCTTTCCAAAGGCTTGAAAGCTGCCGACACATTGGGTAGATTCCCTAACCTGAGAGAACAGAGCATTCATCTGTGAGTACATTATCATGGATAACTGTCCTCTTTTTCTTCCTGGACAGAGGAAGTTTCCATCATTTTTGATGTTATTGTCAATGTGAAGGTAGAAAGTAGGACAGGTAAAATCATTTATATTTTTACCAATTAAGAAGTTGGCATTCTGTGAGTCTTCCTACGCTGGCTAAAGCTAAGGTAGATCACAGACAGGACAAGGGTTCCATCTCTTCTGTCTTTTCTGCTGACTTCTATACCATGTGGTTCAGCTAGCAAACTTCATGCATGCTTTTTAACACAAAGGTTTGGCTATGTTGTTGTTGTTGTTATGTGCCATCGAGTCGGTTCCGACCCATAGCGACCCTGTATAGGGTTTCCGAGGGTTTGGCTATAGTGAGCCCAATTTTCGTGATCATTTTAGCAGCTGTTCTCTTTATATTAGGAGCAGGAGAATTCTTGCCTTTCAACCCTGGATTCTATTTCTGACCAATGTACCTTATGCACGGCTCCCACCCATCTATAAGTGTGGTCTTCTGTGTTGCATTGATGTTGAATAGGTTTCAGTGGAGCTTCTAGACTATGAAGAATAGCCCGGCAATCTACTTCTGAAAATCAACCAATGAAAGAAAGCCCTATGAATCACAACAGTCCGTCCTGTCTACAACCAATCATGTGGTTGGTGCACGACCAGACAGTGGTTTGTTCTGTAATGCATGTGATCATTGTGAGTCTGAGGGCTGACTTGATGGCAGCTAGTGATAAAAACTTCTGATATTAACAATATATAATTTATATCTGTCATTTATAATTTAAATATGATGTATTGAGTTTAATAAAATGGGCTAAGATGTGGGAGCATTCAAAATTTCAATATAGGTGACTCCCATGAACCAAAGAGATGGAACTGGACAAAGATCTCCTAGTCTTGAACATGGCTGTATGGTTATTTTCTATTTGATGATTCAATAGCCACCTTTTAGGTCAGTGACTAGAGAAGAGTGTCATCTGCTAGGACAAACTTTGAACTTGGTTCAGGTCTCATAGCGAGCCAGGCCTACTTTCTTTACAACTCCTATGGGCTTTAGGGCCTTAGGGTGGTCTTTCTGCCTGCCTTGGTCCTCTACACAGCCATCCGTTGGTGTTATTGTAAAGTGCCATCGAGTCCATTCTGACTCATAGTGATCCTGTGTATTGTTTCCAAAGAGTGGCTAGTGAGCGTGAACTGCTAACATCTTAGATAGCAGTTCAGTACTTACCCTAAAGCACCACACCAGGACTCGAGTTCTGCTTAACTTTGCCTTCACAGCCAGATACCACAGCACTTCTTTTGATTATAAAGAAACAACTGTGTAACTGTTTGTTTAATCTTTGTCTCAATTGCCAGACTCTAATTCCACAAGATAGAAATGGCATCTGCTAAAAAACTTCATTGGCTTTGCATAGCACTGTTGGGTCTCCAATAACAAGCATAATGTTGGCCAAATAATACTATATGTCATAATGAATGAATAAATGGGTAAATGAATGAATGTCTGTTTATGTTTAGCCTGTTCTTAATGTCATTGAGTCAAGTTACTTTATATTATCCTCAAAGACTTCTTTGAAGAGTATTCACAGTGAGGCGAGTTGTACTATTACTGTGTAGGACTAGTGTGTGCAACAAAGAACCTAATTTGGCCTTTTGCCACTGGTTTCTGAAAATAACCCTAAGAATTCCTCAGAAATCCAAGGTGTCTTGGTTTTTCTAAAGCAACAAAGCAACACTTGTTGTTGTTGTCAGGTGTCATCGAGTCGGAACCGACTCATAGCAACCCCATGCACAGCAGAATGAAACAATATCTATTCCTGGGTCAACCCCACCACCGCTGCCACACTTGACGCCATCAATGATGCCACCTGGCTGATCCATCTCGTTGGGGGTCTTCCTCTTTTTCTCTGACCCTCCATCTTACCCAGCATGACATCCTTCTCCAGCGACTGTTCTCTCCTGACAATATGTCCAAAGTATGAGAGACGAAGCTTAGCCATCCTGGCCTCCAAGGAGCACTCTGGCAGCACTTCTTCCAAAATAGATCTATTGGTTCTTTTGGCAGCCCATGGCACTTTTAGTATTCTCCTCCAACACCACAACTCAAAGGCATCAATTCTTCTTCTGTCTTCCTTATTCACTGTCCAGCTTTTGCATCCATATGAGGTTATTGAAAACACCATGGCTTGGGTCAGGCGCACCTTAGTCCTCAAGCTGACATCTCTGCTCTTCAACACTTTAAAAAGTTACTGTGCAGCAGATTTGCCCAATGCAATACGTCATCTGATCTCTTGACTGCTGCTTCCATGAACGTTGATAGTTGATCCAAGAAGAATGTTGGATGTAAATAAGGTGTGAGAGCCCCAGGACCACACCTGGACAATTAACTTCAGGAAAAGTAGGGGAAAGGAGGCATGATGGGATCAGTCATACATGTTCAGTGGTTCAATAAGCCATTGGGTGTGCATTAATGAAGGAGCTCTGGTAGCGTAGTGGTTATGAATTGGGCTGTGAACTGCAAGGTCAGCAGTTTGAAACTACCAGCTGCTCCATGGGAGAAAGATAAGGCTTTCTGCTCCTATAAAGATTCAAAACCTCGGAAACCCTGTATAGGGACACCATGAGTCGGAACCGACTCCACAGCATATAACCACCAATCACCATGCATTAATGCTGCAGCCATTCATTACATTGAGACCCAAATAACTATTATTAAGGGATCTTGATTCTTTGTTGGTGTTGTTAATCCATCGAGTCACTTCCAACTCATAGCAACCCTGTATCGGTTTTCCAAGGAGCAGCTGGTGAGCTTGAACCACCGACCTTGCAGTGCAAATCAACTTTAGACTTCCTTTTTAGATTCCGATTGATGATACATGAGGACCAGTGCATCTCTGGAGACATGAAGCTCCAGGCCAAAACTCCAGACCTTGCCTGTGCATCTCATTGTGTATATCTTTTTGTAGAATAAGCGCTGAACTGCTAACCACAAGGTTTTGGTGCTTCAAACCTACCAGTCGCTCCTTGAAAATCCTATACGGGGTCACTATGAGTCAGAATGACTAGACAGTACACAACATCAACAGTGAGGTTAGCCCACTCCAGGAGGTCTGTCATTTTAGCAAATTATCAAACCCACCGGGGCCAGGAGGGACAGTCTGCCACTTGGCCGTTGAGAACCTTAACTTGTGAAGACCCCAGCCTTAGGTGACTGGTGGTCCGAAGAGGCTATGCAGACAGTTGTTTTGTAAAGACCTAACTCTGGTGGTTAGTGCCACTGAGAGAGTAAATGTCACATGGTTAGCTGGTGTCAGAGATAGAGAAGTGAGAAAGTGGGGGTGTGAATTATCTTCACATTGTGGAGACTACTAGCCTTGTGTCCATTATTTTTAAAACACACTTAATATATAACTCTGCTTCAATACCTCATCTGTAAAGTGAAGATAACCCCTGATATTGTTGGGAGTGTTAAATAATTGTGTGACACATTAGGTGAATATTTCATACATGGTTATTTTATGGGGTACATCAGTTTCCATGATTATTACACCATATTGAGCATAGTTAATGACTCTAACCTCATATCAGCTACTTCTAGGGCAGAGGTGTCCTACACTGACCTTGCTTTATTTTCTCATCAGAACCATTAAGGCAGCTCTGATTTGTCTTGATAATTTATAATTTGTTCCCCCAGCTAACTGGGCTTAAAGTGACCTGTAGTCACAGTGAGTCCATAGCATAAGAACTGGACTGCAAACCACTGGGTTTGAGTCTGCCAGCCATTCCTCAGGAGAAAGATGAATTTTTCTGTTCTCTCAAAGGTAGAAAATCTCAGAAACCCTACACAGGATCTCTATGAGTCAGAACAAACTCCACAGCAGTAACAAAAGTGACCTATAAGTAATTTAAATCAAATTAGTTCATGCTAAATATTTAGGCTTGGGTAGTTGCTGGTCTAACAGGAAAATGAGGCTTGGGTAGTTGCTGATCTGATAGCAACACTAAAGACAAATTAGGAGAAACTAAACGAGTTCTGGCATGGTTCTGTAGGTTAAGCACTGGACTGGTAACACCAAAGTCTGTGCTTGGAAACCCTATGCAGGGTTGCCATGGCTTGGAATCAACTCGTCAGCACTTAGCAACAACAAAAAAGCTGTTTCAGGACCAAATCAGGAAAGCTGTTAAATATTTTTTATAGCCTGAAACTTGTTCAGTTTCACATTCCCTGAAATTCAACAATTTTCAACTAGTGAACAAGTTAAAAAGATAAATAAAGCAAGCAAAACTGTAGACTACCATATTTCTAAGGCATATTTTGAGGAATATAGACTTCGTCCTGGATATAGCATTCATGCTCGTTGATTCTCATGGGTAACAAGACTCAAATTGACACAAGCCTAGATGTTATAAATCCTCATTTTTATTTTAGAAGTCTCAGGACTCCTATGTTTCTTGTCCTGTTGTGAATGAAAGCTAACTAAATCAGCAAATTATAAATCTTGAAGAGAAGCATCTGAGAAAATGTATTCTGATATCTTATTTTGGAAAATGCAATTTAAAAAATCTTTACAAGGTACAAGATAGTGTGGATACATGCAGTTAACCTGGATTTTGGCAGTTATTTAATGATGTAATTTGGCAGTTATTTGATGATGTAATTTGATGAGAGTTAAGAGAGGGGAGGAAACTATTGTTCTGTAGTTTAGTCCTTTTCACTTTGTGTTTTTCCTCTTCACAGAGATGTTCCACATGGAGAAGTCTTATAAAAAGCTCTTTCTATACAAAATGTTTCCTTCCCTAATGGGATTCTGTTTGGGTACATTGTTGTTAGTGTGCTAGGAATTTTGAAATGTTCTCTGTGTGTATTTTTGTGATTTTGACCTAATAATCTCGTTTGGATTTACCAGGCTTAGCAGCTGTTGTTTTTACCAACCATTGTTAAGTTTTATTAATGTCCGGTATTGAAAAACCCTTTTTCCCATGTTGGCCAAAATTATCCTGAAGTTCACAAAGTGCGAGCCCTTTCCCTAGTCCGTGTAATTTTTATGTCCTTGTAAAACAACATATTATATTATTCCAGAGGGAAGTTTAGATAGACGGAGCCTATTTGCAGATTTCTCATAAAACATAACAGCAGTTTGCAGTGAGGTTTGTAGAACAGCATTTGCTTGGTAAAGCCTCCGGTCCTCTTTTCTGCTGGAGGGAAAGCAAAACAAAACATCAGTTCCATTGTAATTTAAATAGTATTCAAGGTGATATGAATTGTGTGCAGTTTGGTCGCATTGTTCTTCAGTAAAGCAGAGTGCAAAGTTGAGAATTCAAAGGCTTGAGAATACCATTCCCTGCCCATTGACGTCCAGTTCATTCCTATTCACCAGTGACCCCACAGGACAGAGGAGAACTGTTTTTTAGGGTTTCTGAGACTGTAAATCTTTACAAGAGCAGACAGCCTTGTCTTTCTATCATGGAGTAGCTGGTGGGTTAGAACCATTGACCTTGAGATTAGCAGCGAAGCTCTTGACCCAGAATGATGATGTTGTGCTGTCTAGTAGCTCTGACTCATAATGACCTTATGCATAACAGAATGAAGCACTGCCCAGCCCTGCGCCATTCTCATAATCGTTACTCTTGAGCCCATTGCTGCAGCCACTGTGTAAGTCCATCTCTTTTTTGCTGAGCCTCCAATTAATTCACCAAGCATGATGCCCTTCAGGCACTGGTTCCTTCTGATAATATGTCCAAAATATGAGAGATGAAGTCTGGCCTTCATGACTTCTAAGGATCCTTCTAACTGTCCAATTGTCAAACACAGATTTGTTTGTTCTTCTGGAAGTCCATGGCACTTTCTAAAAAATATATATTTTATTGTGAATTATGTGATAGTTTACATGGGAGAACATTAGCTTTACATTCATCCTATTGTATATAGTTTCATTGCCATGTTTACAATCCCCTCCATGCATCATCAGCCAACCAAAGGGTATATCCTACAAGCCTGGCCCCCAGTCATCAGCACCCAGTCCCTCTCCCTCTCTGGGACTAGAGTCCCCAGCTGCTCCATCTCTCATCATCGTCTCTGCCTCCATCTCTGGCATCACTGTTTCTCTGGGTAGGGTCCTGCTCTCCGCATTTCTCCCTTGATGGTCCCGGGGACCTCTGCTCCTAGACTGCAAAGTCAATTACTCCCCTTCTTTTCCAATCCTCACAGTCAGTCCTGATAGCAATTATTCACTATTGTGAATGATCCTCACTGTAAAGATGTGTTCCCTCTTTTTAGCTACTGCATCCATAGGTATAGGTCAAGTTCATCAAATTGTATCAGCTTTCCTCTTCTTTCTTCTTCTAGTTGAGTTCTGATCATCCAGCCATTGAAGCCAGGTCAAATTAGTATTATCTGCAAATGTGAGTGTTCTTGCTCATATGCCCTCACATCTTACCAGCTGGATGCTTCATTCTCCACTCTAGTCTTCTGTAGCTATATCACTGACTCTGGGCCCAGGAGTCCCCAGGTCTTGCCACACTGCTGGCCAACCAAGTCTCCACCTAGGTTCACAGGAGTGTATTGAATGTGGTAGGGCTTAGTTTGCTGCTTCATTGCTGTTTTTCCCTCACTTCCCTTTATCAGTGACCAACGTAGTCACCAGTCAGAGTGCATGTCTGCTTGTGTATTCCCATTGAGACTTAGTCTTGGAAGGGGGTTTGCCCTGAGGGGACCTGACCACTTGCCTTGATGTCTCCTAGGCGAGCAACTTGCTTGTTCTTGTAGTAGTCAGTCAGAAGGCCATTTGTTTTGTATTTTTCCTGCGTTCTTTCTTTCAAGAAGTATCTTCTGTTTTTCTAGCCACTGCAGGCTGGTCTGCTTGTCCTTTCAAGTGGAAATTTCCCACCTCAGAAGATTCTGCATGGGGTTCAGGATTCCACCTATGGTCTTATGTAATACAGAGGCTCCACAGGAAGCCTCCTTCACTGGGCACATTATAGCCCCATTTTAGGTATTCCAATTAGTTATAGTCAGTTGATGGACTTACACGCTTTCTATGGTGATATTTCTGGCTATTCCTTTCTCTCTCCCTCGTGTCTATTTTATAATGGTATGCCAGGGAAACCAAGATTCAAAAGATAACCAAGCATCTTAACATTATTTCCCCTTTTTTCCCCATTCCAGCCATGTCTCAATCCCTGTATCCCAGAGCCCTGTTGTCCCAAGGTTGTGCATACATCATTATTTACCTCTGTCCCACTTAGCCCATGCAAACCTACCTAATTGTTTTCCCATCAGCCTTGTTCTTTCATTCCCCTCCTCCTTCTTGTGTATTGCTCCCCTCCCCAGCACCCAAAGTATCCTGTGTCTGTTCCCTACCCTGTGCTCCACCTTCCCCTCCCTCCCCTCACCCAACCCCCCCACATACCGGTAACCAGTAAATAAACCCCCCACCCTTTAGTATGGGTTCTTTTTCTTAGTCTTTTACAATAGTGGGCCTGTGCAGTATTTTCTCCTTTTGTGACTGACAAATGTCACTTAAAGGATCTCTGGTAGCGTAGTGGTTACGAATCGCGCTGCGAACCTTAAGGTCAGCAGTTCGAAACTACTAGCTGATCCGTGGGAGAAAGATGAGGCTTTCTGCTCTTGTAAAGATTTACAGCCTCGGAAACCCTGTATAGGATCGCTATGGGTCAGAACCGACTCAACGGCACTTAACAATAACAACAACAACAATGTCACTTAACATAATGTCCTCAAGGTTCATCCATTTTATGTGATAGCTTACAAACTCCTTGTTGTTCTTTAAGATAACAGAATATTCTGTTGTGTGTATATATCACACTTTGTTTATCCATTCTTTAGTTGATGGGCACTTAGGCTGTCTTCATCTTTTTGCTATTGTAAATAGTGGCACTTTTAATATTCTTGTTTAACACTATAACTCAAATTCACCAATTCTTCTACAGTCTTCCTTATTCACTGTCCAATTTTTACATGTATATGAGGCTATTGAAAATACCATGGATTGGGTCAGGCATACCTTAGTCCACAAACTGATACCTTTGCTCTCAAACCCAGAATGATTGCTATTGAAGAAGTCTACATTTTTATTCAAAGAGGGAGTCAGATGTTGAAATTTGCATTTTCACTTAGTTCTTTAACAGGACATTGTCTTATGTAGCTGGCAACATAACTTGCTTCCTTTGTAATCTCTTTTTAGGTGCCTCCTTGATTGGTCTTAATTATAAAGCAATGATTTTTGAGGTCTGAACACAAAACCTAGTATACTAGTCTTTTCTCCCATATTAGTTGTGTGTTAGATCTGAATGCTGCCTGATCTCTCCACTCGTGCACCACATTCTCTTTTTCCTGTTGAGAGTTTCAATTCTTATATATTCTGGATGTAAAGCCACATGCTTCCTTGTTTACTCATCATTTGTCAATAGTTTCTGCATTTACAGGGAATGATGTGCATGAACAACAAGCGATCTCAACTACAAAACATCTTTGCAGTGAGGCAGCTTCAGAAAGTTCACGGGAAAATTGAATTGAAATATAATGGAATTTTTCCACATACTTTTTGAAATCCTCATACTTAATCACATTTGATTCTGACAGCCCAGTGAGGGAGAGAGGAAGGATGGGTTGCAGTTCATTCTTACTTCACAGGACTTGTAGACTCAGAGAAGTCGCACAATATATCGCACAATATATCAAAATGACACACAAACAGAAAGCCCAGACAAGAATCTAGACCTTTGTACTTTCCACCTGGTTTTACTGTGTCTTCCCTTACATGTGCCATGAAATATTTCCCAGTCGGCGTTTGGTCAATGGACTCCTGATGTGGTGCTGTGGAGTCAGCGCTGGACTATGAACCACAAGGTTGGCAGTTCAAACCCACCACCTGTTCCTTGGAACCCTATAACAGGGTCACTTTGAGTCAGAATAGACTCTAGGGCACTTAACAACATCAGCAGCAGGCATTTCATCAAAGAGCTGTGTGAAATTGTATCAAATTATAGTACAGTTTATAAAGCCAAATAGCTGTCTTTTAATTCTTTCCCTACTAAGCATGTATTATTGTACCTGGTGTGGCACTGTAGAATAAGCCCTGGAATGCTAACCTTAAGGTTGGTGATTCAAATCCACCAGCTCTTCAAGGTTTTCCCTCCTTGAAAACCCTATGCAGGGTTGCAATGAGCCGGAACTGACTTGATGGCACTTAACATATACAACATATATGCAGTGAGAGAAGTGTCTTGTTTTCCCAGCCAATGGCATTGTGAGCATACAGCCTAAGGTGACAACAAGCAGAGAGAGCTGTTCCAAGGAATCATATGACAAGTTCAGTAGAAGCAAGGTTGGCAGTTAGCAGTCCAGTAATTTGGATATGTTGTCAAAGGGATCAGTTCCTGGAGAAGGGCATCCTGCTTGGTAAAGTAGAGGGTCAGAGAACATGAGGAAACTCCTTAACATGGATTGACACAGAGGCTACAGCAGTGGACACAAACATAACACTGTAAGGATAGTGCTGGGCTGGGCGATCTTTCATTCTGTTCCATATAGGTTACTATGAGTTGGAATCCACAACTCCATAGGTTTCTATGAGTTGGAACAACAAGATAGTGGTTAATAATGTTGGGAGGGCAGTTTGGGACCAGACTTAGTGGTGGGTGGTATTCGTGAATGTACACTATGAAATCTGGGTGCCTTTTGGTGTGGACCCTGCTTCATTACCTGGACTTAAGAGTTTTACTTTAACCATGAGATCAAAGTGAGATTGCAGTTCAGTGTGATATCCTCATCACAGATGGCAGCAAACCCACTTCATCATCTCCATTGTTGTTAAATGCTATGGAGTCAGTTCCAACTCTTAGTGATCCTATGCATAGCAAAAGGAAGAACTGCCCGGTCGTGAACCATCCTCACAATTGTTGTTACACTTGAGCCCATTGCTGCTACCCCTGTGCCAGTCCATCTCATTGGGGGTCTTCCTCTTTTTTGATGTCCTTCCAGTTTGCCTAGTATGATGCCCTTCTCCAGGCACTGGTCCCTCTTGATCACATGTCCAAAGTATGAGAGATGAAGTCTCACCATCCTGGCTTCTAAGGAGTATTCTGGCTGTACTTCTTCCAACACAGACTTGTTCTTCTGGCAGTCCATGGTACTTTTATTATTCTTCTCCAATGCCACATCCATCTGCTTAGGCCTTACCATATCTGATGCACCATTTTCAGTTCTACAGTCACATTTTTAAGAGACTTATGTGGCATTGTGGAGTCCTAGTATACTCCAGACTGCAAAGCCGTTTGAACCGTGAGGTCAGCAATTCAAGCTCACCAGTCGCTCCTCGAAAACCCTATACAGGCTCTGTGGGTCAGAACCAACTTGATGGCATTTAACAACAACAAATGTGGTGCTGTAGGATAAGTACTGGACTGCTACCCACAAGGTTGGTGGTTCAAACCCACTACCTGCTCTTTGGAAACCTTAGACAAGGTCACTGTGAGTCATCACCAACTGGATGCACTTTACAACAACAAAACATTTACAAACCAAATAGCAATGGTGAGGTGCATTAAGCTTGGGAAGAGTACCATCTCACATCTTTATGGCAGTGCTTTTCCTCTTAGAATACTCCGTCAGCTTATGGTTATTTACCTAGGAAGAAGTTTTCCCTGTTTCTTCAAGACCCTTTTCTTACTCTTATTCAAACTCTCCTTTTCTTGGGAGCATAAAGATGAGCCAAAAAATAAATAAATAAATAAAAATATTGCTGTGATTTCTCAGTGATATGAAGGAATATGGTCATGATGGAAATTCATTTAACCCGGAATTAGTTTTTTTTAATAGCAGACAGAATTATACACAGAAAATACCTCTGAACCATTTGGAAAGCCCAACATTTGTGTGTGGCATCCCTAAAGCAAAGTTCCCTCTTCCTGTTTAAAATGTCTGTGTAAATTCTAAGCAGAGAGAAACACACACATCAGAGAAATCTGGATACGTAGTGGTTACGAATCGGGCTGCGAACCTTAAGGTCAGCGGTTTGAAACTACCAGCTGCTCCGTGGGAGAAAGATGAGGCTTTCTACTCCCGTAAAGATTTACACCCTCGGAAACCCTGTACAGGGTCGCTATGGGTCGGAACCGACTCGACGGCACTTAACAACAACAACAGTAATATTAAGGCATTGTCTGATTTTAATTTTAAAAATATATAGATATAACAACATTTGCTAGTTCACCATTTTTCAGGTATACAGTTTAGTGACATCAGTTACATTAATCATGTTGTGTAATCATCCCTCCATACATATATTTTTAGGTGTGATTTAGTAATGAGACTAATGTGGCAATTGCTACATTTTCAGGAATTTTTCAAGTTGAATATTAAACAGAACCATTAGAAAAACTTAAATGGTATAAATTTACAATTAAAGTATAATACTCAAAACTCATCAATTTTATAAAAATTATATAAATGACTATAATTTGCTATTATCTGTGCTGTTCAGGTTGGTTAGTTCTAATGTATCTGTATAGTAGTGATACTATGTAATGGTGTGTCAAAGCATCCTTTCCCAACTCTCCATTCAGTTGCATCATGTTTGCAGCTTGAAAGCTACTATCTGGAGATATTTACACAAGTCTTTGGCAAAAGTGCAAATCAGGGCCTCACCTACGAACTGAAAGATTAACAGTTCACACCCACCCTGTGGCTCCTCAGGAGAAAGACCTGGTATCTCATAAAGGTTACAGCCAAGAAAACCCTATGGGGCAGTTCTGTAAATTAGAATCCACTTGTTGGCATCCAATAGTAATAGCCCCATCCCTCCAACCCCACCCCAAGAAAGTAGAGGGGCGGCAAAAAAAGAGGAAGACCCTCACTGAGATGGATTGACACAGTGACAACAATGGGTTCACACTAGCAACCAACATTTGTGAGAATGGAGAAGACCAGACAGTGTTTTGTTTTGTTGGACACAGGGTTACTATGAATCCGAATCAACTTGACAGTGCCTAGCAACACTACCACCACAGTGCTTAATGTTGGAAAGACAGTTTGGGACCAGAAATGGTGGTGGGTGGGGTTGCATGAATGTACACAGTATAGTCTAATCTATTGGTACACCACTAGGTGTGTATTTATAGTTATATTTGATAAAGGCTCCTCATCTTTAAAATTTTTACAGATAGCATACTGAATTATTTACAGATGAAATGATATGATAGCTGGGGTTTGTTTCAAATAATTTAGTGAAAGTGCTGGGCTTGTTAAAGCAGAGTAATGGGTACGTGGGGGTGTTGTACCATTGTTTCTACCTTGGGTATGCTTTTAAATTCCTATTTTAAAAAGTTTAAAATAAGGAATATAATGAAAATAAATGAACTGCTTATGCCCAGTAGGCCTGGACAGAGAAACACAATCTGTTTCCTGTTGGTCCCCTCAAACTTAGATGCCCACATTTCCTTGATAAAATCTTTATGCTCTAATTTTAGAGCCTCAATTTTTGTAAATGGTCCACAAAGATCATTAAGTGTAAATGTCTGCTTTTCATTAAGTAAAATCAAGAAATCTGCACAATTTACTATACCTCCTAAGGGCAAACGAGTCCAGTAAGCCCTCCCTAGGATACTGAAAAGCTTTCTCTTCACAGTGGGGGAAAAATACATTTGTTAGACTCTAATCCTGTTTGTAGAACCAGTCATACAAATAGGGAAAAATGAATCAAGTTATTAATCAGCGGGCTACTGGGACTACATGACAGCTGTGTACCCTTTAGGTTTATTTTCAGGATAACTGATTTAAGTCATTGCCTGAGAAAGGAGTGCTGTCAAGTGAATCATCTTTTGTGCAGGTGACAAAATTATTTTTTTTAAGTGTTGTTCTGCATATACAACTGATGTGTTTAGAATTGCTGTTAAATTAGATCCAATCTGAGGACTTAAAAAGAGTCATGACCTAGGTTGTATACAAACTGCATTTTCACAGGGAGTTCTAGAGAGCATTGCTTTTTCCTAACATATTTGGGCATCAAACACAAATGTTGTTGATTGCAAACTCGCATATACTTACTTAGAATGCATCTTTTTTTTCCCTCTCCCATAAGGTTGAAGTCCTTTTGTTCTCATTGTTTTGTAATGTATTTTCAAAAGTTTCTATTGTCAAATGAGTGAAGGTTTACAGACAAGATCATCAGTTTCACATTTAACAAATCCTACACTTTGTTTCATCTCAGCGATTGCAGTCCTCCATGCAACAACAGTTGTCCCGCTTCCTCCTTGTGGTTACCCGTGTATACATATCCTCTTTCAAACTCACATATTTGAGGGATATATAAATATATATTTGTTGTTAAGTGCTGTAGAGTTGGTTCCAACCCATAGCAACCCTGTATATGGTTTCCAAGGAGCAACTGGTGACCTTGAACTACCTACCTTGCAGTTCAAACTGACTTCACAGTACAGCACATTAACAAACACATTAACACACAGTGCTACACCAGGACCCCATTCTTCCTCCCAAGACCCACTCAGTTTGTGTCTCTGTCCATGTATCAAGACGCAGAACATTGTTGTTCCAAGGTTGTGAATATATCACTATTTCCCTCTACCCCTTTTAGCCCATGTGTTTTCACTTATCTTTATCATTCTTCTGCCAAACTCCCATCACTCACATGTATCAACCTTCTAACCAGTGAATTCAACTCTCCCTGTACTTCCCGCTCTGGTAACCATCAAACAATGTTTCTTATAGTGTGAAAACCTTTTCTTGAGTTTTTGCAATAGTGATCTCATACAATATTTGTTCTTATGTGAATGATTTATTTCCCTCAACATAATGTCCTCCGGGTTCATCTGTGTTATGAAATAGTTCACAGATTAATCATCATTTTTCACTGTTGTATAGTGCTCCATTGTGTGTTTGTACCAACGTTTGTTTATCCACTCTTCCACTGATGGGCATTTAGGCTTTCTCCATCTTTTTGCTATTGTGAATAGTGTTGTGATGAACGTCAGTGTGCATATATCTACTTGTGTCCTGCCTGTATTTCTTGTGGATATATATCAAGAATAGAGATTGCTGGGTCATACAGTATTTCTATTTCCAACTTTCTCAGGAAGCGCCTTACCGCTTTTGAGAGAGTAGTTCAAACATTTTATAGTCCCACACAAGCAATGTATGGAGGGTCCCAGTCTCTCCACACCCTCTCCAGCATTTGTTGCCCTTTGTTTTTTTGAACTTCACTTTTAATGCTGGTGTGGGATGATGCTTCATTGTTCTTTTGATTTGCATCTCTCTAATGGATGTGGCTTTGTGGGTTAATGTGCCAGACTGCAAAGCCGTTTGAACTGCAAGGTCGGCAGTTCAAGCTCACCAATTGCTCCTCAGAAACCCTATATAGAGTCGCTATGGGTTGGAACAGACTCGATGATGCTTAACAACAATGGAGTCCTAGAGTCCTGGCATGGCACTGTGGGTTAATGTGATGGATGGCAAGGTTGGTTTGAACCACAAGGTGGTGGTTCAAGCTCACCAGGTATTCCTCAGAAACCATATACAGGGTCACTATGGGTTGGAATGACTCAACAGCACTTAACAACAGTGGAGTCCTGCTGTGGCGCTGTAGGAAAAGCACTGGTTTGGACCGTTAGGTTGGTGGTTCAGAAAACCTTACACAGGGTCACTGTGAGTAGAAACCTAGTCCTCTGCACACAACCACCACCACCAAGAGTCGGAACCGACTCGACTACACTTAGCAACAACAACAACAAATGAATAATGATCATTTATTCTTATGTTTGTTGGCTGCTGAAATGTCTTCATTGATAAAGTATCTTTTCATGTCTTGTGTCCTTTTTTAAATCGGGTTGTTTTTCTTTTTCTTGTAGAGGTATAGCAGTTTTCTATAGATTTTAGAGATTAGTCCCTTGTCTTATATGTCAGTGCAGAAAAATTTTTCCCAGTGTGTGAAATCCCTTTTTATTCTTTTGATGCACAAAAGTGTCTTATCTTTAGGAGGTCCCCGTTTTCTGCTGTTTGTGTGTTTTTAAAATATTTGATAGTGTTATTATGCCATACAAGGAGCTCTGGTAGCGTAGTGGTTACGAATCGGGCTGCGAACCTTAAGGTCAGCGGTTTGAAACTACCAGCTGCTCCGCGGGAGAAAGATGAGGCTTTCTACTCCCGTAAGGATTTACACCCTCGGAAACCCTGTACAGGGTCGCTATGGGTCGGAACCGACTCGACGGCACTTAACAACAACAACAACATTATGCCATACAGTTCTCGGCTTTACATTTAGGTCTTTAATCCACATCAAGTTGTTTTTGTACATGATGTGAGATATGGGTGTTACTTCATTCTTCTGCAAATGGAGTTCCAGTTTTGCCAGCATCATTTGTTGAAGAGACAGTCTCTTCTCTGGAGATTTAATGTGTTTTGACCCTTTGTCAAACCCATCAGCTGATTGGATGTGGATGGATTTATTTCTTGGTTCTCAATTCTGTTCCGTTGATCATTGTACCAGTCAGTACAAGACTGTTTTGAACACTGTGGCTGTGTAGTAAATATGAGAGCGCTCCAACTTTGTTCTTCTTAAGCAGTGCTTTGCTTATCTGAGGCCTTTTTCTTTTCCATATAAAGGTAGTGATCATTTTTTCCATCTCTTTAAAGAATGAGGTTGGAATCTGGATTGGGATTTTGTTATATCAATAGATTGCTTTCTGTAATGTTGACATTTTCACAATGTTAAATCTTCCTATCCATGAGCATGGTATATTTTTCCATTTTGGTAAATCTGTTTTGTTTGTTGTAGTAGTGTTTTGTAGTTTTTTTTGTATAGGCCTTTTGTTTCTCTAGTAGGTTTATTTTCTCTTTTGGTGGCTACTGTAAATGATCGAGACCTGGTATGGCACTGTAGGCTAAGCACTGGACTGCAAGGTCACTTTGAACCACATGGTCAGTGCTCAAACTCAACAGTGGCTCCCAGAAACCCTATACAGGGTCACTATGAGTCAGAACAATTGGACAGCACTTAACACAATAACATTGTGAATGGTACTGTTTTCCTAACTGCCTTTTCAGAGCTGTCTTTGTAAGATATAGAGGAACTCAACTGATTTTTGAATCTTTCAGTGAGTTCTAAAACTTTTCTTACAGTTGCTAGTTCTATGATGTTTTCTGTGTATTGTTGTTGTTGTTAAGTGCTGTGGAGTCGGTTCTGACCCATAGCGATCCTGAATCGGGTTTCCAAGGAGCAGCTGGTGAGCTTGAACTGCCGACCTTGCAGATCAAATGACTTTGCAGTTTGGTGCATTAACCCACAGCACCACACATACGGTCATATTATCTGCAAATAGAGTTTTTCTTCTTTATAAATTCAGGTCTTTAATTTCCCTATATTGCCTTATAGTGCTGGTTAAGACTTGTAACACAATATTGAACTGGAGTAGTGATGTGTCCTAGTCTGTTTCCTGTCTGAAAAGGGAAGGCTTTCAGTTTCTCTACATTGAAGGTAACGTTGGCTGTTTGATTTATATGTATGTTCTTAATTATGTTGAGGAATTTTCCTTCAATTCCTACTTTGTTGAGTGTTTTTTCAGGAATTGTT
This sequence comes from Chrysochloris asiatica, assembly GCF_000296735.1. Classification (NCBI taxonomy): domain Eukaryota; kingdom Metazoa; phylum Chordata; class Mammalia; order Afrosoricida; family Chrysochloridae; genus Chrysochloris; species Chrysochloris asiatica. Next base: position 25,232,964 of record NW_006408520.1, on the reverse strand, counting down.
GTTAAGTGCCATCCACTCAGTTCAACTCATAGCAAACTTGTATAGGGTTTTCGGGGAGCGACTGGTGAACTTGAACGACTGACCTTGTAGTTCAAACCAACTTTGCAGTCCAGTGCATTATTCTACAGCACCATACCAGGAATGGATGTTGGATTTTTTTCAAATGCCTTTTTGCATCAGTCTATATGATCATGTTATTCTCTGCTTGTGTTTTATTTATATGTTGGATTATGTTGATTGTTTTCATTCTTAATATGAATTTGGAGTGTAGGAATGGTCTATCTTGGATTTGGTTGTATATTAATTCATTTGACTAAATCCATATAACTGAAAGAAAAATGTAGTGAATGCAAGTGATTATACCATCAAACAAGGTGATGAGAAAAATATGTTTTATAAAGAGGACAGAGAAAGACAGTAAGGACCTTCAGTTCCGAATAGGTTTGTGATTCTGTGAGTCTGGTTTGTGTAAAGATACAGGCTCAGACTATTTTCTAGGTTTAGATCCCTGTCTCCCCTTGCCTCCCCCCTTAATCAAAGTATCAAGCAGTGAAAACAACAGATGTTAAACTCAGATAATTTGGGGTCAGAGATACCAGAGGGGTCTGGATTGAAACAGATTCTGCAAACAGGAATTGCTGTCACAGAAACCAAAAGTCAGAATAGTATGGGTAAGAGAAAAGTCCTTGTAATGCCTCACAGGACAGAGCAATAAAGAGAAATCAACAGGAGAACCTGAGGTCTTTGATACTTCTCCATGTTATTTCTGGTAACCTCCAATGCCACAATAATTTAGGGTTGAAAAAAATTTCTTTGGAATATAGAAATTAATTATAGCATGAGTGTTAATGAAAACCACATGTGAAGTTCTTGAAATATAGTAATAACAAGGCAGTGACTTATTCACTCAAAGGTATTTATTAAGCCCTTACTCTGGGCTAAGAACTTAGAATACATCAGTGAATCCTCCAGATAAAACCCCAGTTCTCTTGGAGCTTACTGCCCTAGTGGGTGGAGATAGTAGACCAAATCATTAAGGATAGATAGTTAAGTAAAAAGGAAATCAATTCTGTTGGGTGAAGATATCAAGCAGGAACAATTCTTCAAAACTCGCCTCAATGATAAATTTTTCAATTTTGCCAAAACTAGCAGAGAGACTTGATATTTACAAAAATACAAATATACCACATCTGAAATTCCTTCCTGTTTCCTTTTAATCCCATTGATAAGCTAAGTACATTCACAGGTAAGTTTAGAGCACAAATTGAAGTAGCTTTGGAGGGGTAACACCTTTTCACATTGAAGTAAAATAAAAAATATTTTCTTACATGTTTTGTTACAGTTGCTAGTTCATGAACAGGAAGACTGGAGGTTATTTAAGAGCAAAGTCTGTGATTGCTTCCAGTCCTAGTTATCTCTACTGTTATCTCTGCTCAACAGTCCTGTTGGCAGAATAGCAGAAGGCATTTGAATAGGTGCTGTGTGGGCACATCTGTAGTTTATAACTTGAAGACTTTGTATCTAACGTTAACTCCATTGTGTTCATAGTAATGACATTTCCTCACCTGTAGTCTTCCCAAAAGAAGATATTACAAGATTTCCTTCATATGGAATATGGTCCGAAGTTACATTTAATTCTTAATTATAAATAACTTTTCTTTTTCACTTTCAAATTACCATTAAACCCAACATTGGCTAGAGTCTGCGGTAGAAATGAGCAATTTAACAAATCCATTCATATTCTCTCTTCTCCCCAGGCCTCCAGTTTGTATTTCCAACTGCCTACTAGACCTCAACACCTTCATGGTTCACAGGTACTGCAAACTCAGACTTTTAAAATCAAATTTGTCACTGTCATGGTTTACATTGTGTCCCTCCCAGCCCTACCCAAGCCCCAAATGTGTATCAGCTTGTCGGGGCCTTGATCTCAGAGGTTTGCAGTTTTGTAATGATGGAATTTTACTGTTCTATGATGGGTAGCTCTCATAATGTAACCTGATGTGATCATCCAATTCATTGTTAGGGGTTTAGGGTGAGTTATAACACCCTTATTTGATACATCTATCAGTATATATCAGACTCCTGGTGTGGCGCTATGGGTTAATGTGCCAGACTGCAAAGCCGTTTCAACTGCAAGGTTGGCAGTTCAAGCGCACTAGCTGCTCTTCGGAAACCCTATACAGGGTCGCTATGGGTTGGAATCGACTCAATGGCATTTCACAACAGCAACAACATCAGTATATATCAGCATTAATATGTTAGCAGATAAATTGAACATGACCTCAGAAAAAATTGAAAGGTGAATTGAGAATTTGATTAGAAATGGAAGACTGGATGCTAATATTGATTCTAAATTAGCTCATGTAGTTGTAGATAACAATGTAGTCTCACACTATCAGCAAGTGATTGAACAGACAAGGAAAGATACACCAATAACACTATTGTTTCAAGTGTGGCATACATGTTAGAAACAACAAATAAAGTGTACATTTTGGGTGATTTGCATAGAATCTGTTGTTTCTCATTTGAAAAAAATAAAAAAGAGTGAGGAAAGCTAGAACAGCAAGCAGAGAAAGAGGCATAAGAGACGACTATACA
>NW_006408520.1:25218011-25225616 GCF_000296735.1 Chrysochloris asiatica | reverse complement strand
TGATCATATCATCTGCAAATACAGTTTTACTTCTTCCTTGTCAGTTTGGATGCCTGTAATTTCCCTTTCTTGCCTTATAACTATGGCTAAGACTTCCAACACAATATTGAATAGGAGTGATGATAAATGGTATCCTAACTGGTTCCTGTTCATAAAGGTAATGGTTTCAATTTTTTTCCATTGAGACTAATGTTGGCTGTTATTTTTGTATATGTGCTCGTAATTATGGTTAGAAATTTCTCTTCAGTTCCTACTTTGTTGAGTTTTATCAAGAATAGATATTAGATTTTATCAAATGTCTTTTCTGCATCAATTGGTCTGATCATATAGTTCTTTTTTTAAAAAATTTATGTGGTAGATTATGTTGATTGTTTTTCTATAATCGAATGAATCTCATTGGTCATGATGTATTATTTTTTTGATATGTTGTCAAATTCTATTGGGTAGTATTTTGTTGAGAATTTTTACATCTATGTTCATGAAGGATATTGAGCTATAATTTTATTGTTTAGTGATGTCTTTGCCTGGTTTTGGTGTGAGAGTTATGCTCAATTCATAAAAATGTATTTGAAAAATTTCCATCCTTTTCTATGTTCTGGAATAGTTTGAGTAAAATTGGTGTCAACTCTTCACTTGGATGTTTGCTAAAATTCTCTAGTGAAGGCATCTGGGCCTGAACTTTTTTTTTGTCAGGAGTTTTAAATGACCGGATCCTTTTCTTTGATTATAGGTCTGTTCAGGTTTTTTGCTTCACACTATGTTAGAGAGAGTCCTGGTGTGGCGCTGTGGGTTAATGTGCCAGACTGCAAAGCCGTTTGAACTGCAAGATCGGCGGTTCAAGCTTACCAGCTACTCCTCGGAAACCCTATACAGGGTCGCTATGGGTCGGCACCAACTCAACGGCACTTCACAATAACAACATGTTAGTTTAGGTAGATTATGTTTTGCTAAAATTTTATTCATTTCTTCTAGATTTTTGAATTTATTAGAGTACAACTCTTTATAGTATTCTGCTACTGTCCCTTTTATTTTGACATCACCCATACTGTTTCTTACACGTGTCATTTGCATCTTCTTTTCTTGTGTTAGATATGCCAGTGATTTGTCAATTTTATTAATCCTTTCAAAGAACCTACTTATTTTTCTTGTTACTGCTTTCTGTTGTTTTTCTGTTTTCTAACTCATTTATTTCTGCTCTAATCTTTATAATTTCTTTTCTTCTAGTAATTGGATGTTTACTTTTCTGGTCTTTTTGTAATGATGTTGGGTTAATTTGTTGATTTGGGTTTATTCTTCTTGTTGGATATGAGGGTTTATTGCTATAAATTACTCTTTAAGCACTGTTTTTGCTGTGTCCAAAAGGTTTGATATGTTGTATTTTTGTTCTCACGTGCTTCAAGAATTTATTTTATTTTGTTTTTCATTTGTTCTATTACTCAGTAACTTTTAAGCAGGATGTTATTCAGTTTCCATGTATTTAATTTTGTTTCCTTGATCTTCCTATTTTTTGTTGATTTCTAATTTTATAACATTGTGATTTGAGAAGATGGTTTACAGTACTTTAAGGTTTTCAAATTTATTAAGACTTCCTTTGTGGTCTAACATATGATCCATTCTGGAGAATATGCCATGTGTACTGGAAAAGAATGTGTATTGTGCTCTGTATAAATCTATGAGGTCAACTTAATTGTATTGTTTAGTTCTTCTGTGTCTTTATTGAGTTTCTTTCTGGTTCTGTTCTTTTTTGAAAGTAGTGTATTAAATCTACTATTGGTGGTTCAAGCTCACCAGTTTCTCCTTGGAAACCCTATACAGGGTCACTGTGGGTTGGAATTGACTCAACAGCACTTAACAACAACAAATTATTGTGTAGTTATCTATTTCTTTCTTACATTCTATTAGAGTTTGATTTATGTACTTTGAGCCTCTTTTAGGAGCATAGATATTTATTATGGTTAGGTCCTCTTGTTCAATTAACCCTTTAATTGTGAGGTGTTTTCCTTCCTTATCTCTTATGCTGGTTTTGACTAAAAATCTGTTTTATCAGAGATTAATATTGCCACTCCTGCTCATTTTTGATTGCCATACGTTTGATCAGTTTTTTTCCATACCTGAATTTTTAATCTATGTTTGTAATTGTGTGTAAAGTGTGTCTCCTGTAGACAGCATATTGAAGGATCCTGTTTTCTTATCTATACTGCTGCTTTCTGTCTTTTGACTGGTGTATTTAATCCATTATCATTTAGCATAATTATCAATAGGTATGAGTTGATTGCAGTCATTTTGCTGTGTTTTTTTTTTGTAGTGCTGTTGATTTCTTTGTTCCGCCTGTTTTCCTGTGATAAGTTCATTTTATATGTGCTTTTTCTTGTCAATATCTTCAGTTTTAATATTTACAGAAATCTTCATGGATTTTCTTTTTCTTGATTTGATGTGAAGGGATGTTAACTTTTTTGAGGTTTCCTTGTAATTTATTAATTTCTTTCCATTTTAAAACAATCTATTTTATCTTGAAATCTACTTGACTTCCTCACCATTTGGTACTCTTGAACTATGTTTGTCCCACTTTTTGCTTTGTATAGGGGTCTTCATTTTAGATTGATATATCTGATTCCTTATTTTCAATTTTTTGTTTTACTTTGTAGGCTTCTACATATGGATTGAACTGTGGGTGGTTTTACTGTGTATTTCAGTCTCTAGTTGTTGTCTGCTGTTGCTGATTATCAGTTGAAAGCACACCCTTTAGTGTTTTTTGTAAAGTTGGCTTGGTGTTTACAAAGTCCTTTAATTTCTGTTTATCTGGAAATGCTCTAATTTCACAGTTGTATTTGAGGGACAGTTTTGCTGGGTATGTTATTCATGGCTGACAGATTTTTTTCTTTCAGAGTTTTGTATATGTCTTCCCATTGCCATCTTGCCTGCATGGTTTCTGCTGAGAAATCAGAGCTTAATCTTATTGGTTTTACTTTGTATGTGCAAAAATCATGTGGGAACAAAACCTTGAAGGTTTAGGAGCTGAACTCTGGGCCAACAGCGGAAGACTTGCATGTGAGCCAGGGCCATGGTGGAGGGAGGAATGGGGAAATGACTGGGAGCCCTGAAATCCATGTTACCTCCCATTTCCTCATGCGCCATTTCCTCGAGCTGCTTTGAATGCAAGGGAAGAAAACTGTTAGTTCGAGAGTGGACCCCAACAGTAATCTAGCACCAACAGATTTTACAGAGACACAGAAGATGACACTCTCCACCACCAGCATACATTGCCTTCTAATGCCTCTCAGATTTTAGAATGGAAGAGGAAAATGTGCTCATGAAATGACAAGTGTTTGGGCTTGCACCCTCTTGGAGAAGGGCTTGGGGAATGTAAGGTCTGTAGTTTTGTCTTCACACACTCACTTAGCATGGGACCTCCCACAGCATTCTCTGTTCACAGTGTTCTCCAAGTTTGGCCTTCTGTATTCCATCCACATCTTCCCAAATACTGCAGTGGTCCACCCTGGCTTCTATGCCATCATCAAGTTTTATTTGGCAAGGGATGCTCACAGAGCCCAAAAGGCTTGCAACCGGAAGCAGCTTTTTCAGGAATCTCCGGTGAAGGTTCGTCTCAGTACCAAACATAAAGCAGTTCAACATCAGGTCCTTGCCCTAAACAGCTCTTGATGCCAAGAACTTACAAATTACTACTTTGGTTTCAATGGCTAGTCAAGAAGGATCATCAGGCTTCAGGATCTTTCTGAACGTGACAAAAGGAAGAATGAAGATATCATGGCAGCAGCTCAGAAACAAAGTTCTTCTGTGCTCTAGAGGTGGTGTTGCCAGCCTATGAGTGCAGGAGTCCTGGCATTGACATAGCCGAGGGGTCTTTGGATAAGCAGGAGGAAGAACCATTATCATTCTTTATGAAAAAGAAGTTAACCCAGAAGCTTGCCATTCAGAACACTTTGTCAGATGCATTCCAGAAACTGTTGGTCATGGTTTTAGAAAGCGGTAAAATAGCTGTGGAGTATAGACCCAGTGCTACGAGATCATAGATCCTAGAACTGAAGAAGAACTCCAGGATTTCATTCATGTATGTAGAGATGCATAGCTAGTGTGGCCATCATTCCAAACAACCAACAGGATTGAGAGAACTCAGGCACTCACAGAAAGCTGTCAGTCTTATAAGAATATGAAACTCTGAAACTGCTCTTCAGGGTGAATCATTCCTAGGGCTTTTCCTGAAGCCTTGGCCCTTGACTCTGATCCTTTATCTAAAGTTTCGAGATCAGGATTGAGACGCATCAGAGCACTCTGGAAGCTATGGAATAGGCCGAGGGGTCATTTTCCCTCTTTAGGGATTAAGAATGTGAGGCTGCTTGATTGAACCAGGCCTTTGAGAACTTCCCTGGGGTTAGGGGTCAAAAGAACTATGACCTTAAGTGTGAATGTGTTATAACTTTTGAAAACTGTTATGCCTTTCAAATAAGGTGTATTGCCTAGATCTCAGAACCTCATATCTTATATGAAAATGAAATGGTTTGCTGAAGGAACTTTTTGTAATACATCTATTGTCTGAATTAAGCATTAATCTGCCAGGATCATATCAAAAGGAACTTTGTTAACTGTAGGATTATTTTCTTTAATAATAATGATAATAGCAATGAAGTTAGGAGCAGAAAGATGTGTTTCATTAACCTGGATCAATGGGAGCTTCATTGAGTTGCTCGATGTTTGATCACTTAACTCACCCCACAGTGGCAAAGTGTTTTGTTTTGAAGGGAAGAAGGTAGAAAAAGAGAAAGTTGTTCTCTTCTGAAAACATACGTGATTTTTCCATGTAAAGTAATTGTTATCATTAATTTAAATAAAATCCAGTCAAGAGAACTTCAGGCTTTTCCAAGATTGGACTTTAAGAAGTCTAAAAAAAATAAAAAGAAAAAAGAAACCGTGTGAAAGCCATGTCTGACTTCCCCTGGCTTCACAAAGGATAAAGAGAATCAAACTCAAAATTAGCCCAAGACAGATTCTGTGAAATGGAGGTCAGACATTCTTCCACCCTACAACTTCTTTATCCTATTCTGACACTCATCAGTCCTCCTACAACACTCTGTGCTTCACATTTGGGTTCTGTAATCCATTTCAGTGACCACACAGAACTCATAACAACACTCGCAATTTTGGGGTTTATTAGGGATGAGAATAGAGTATACAATTCAGAATCAAAACCAGCTCAGGACTCAGCAGTTCTCTAATCAGGAATGCCTCTTGTCTGCCATGCTGCAGGCACACCTCACTCTTGTCTTCAGCCTTTCAACTATGTGGTCCCTTGCTCAGGCAAAGTGTTACAAAGCTCCTTTAGCCTGTCTGTGAATACCTGGAGGACACATTCTGCAAGCCAGTCTCCTGTTTGTAAGTACTCAGCTATACTCAGTCCATGAGCAAAAGCTGCTCTGTCTCTCCATGCCATCATGTCTACTGTCACCTCCCCCATTGCCTCTCCGGCTGCCTCTGCCATCATCTCTGCCATCTCTGTTTCTCTAGGTAAGGATTTTATACTCCACTCATGTTCTTCTTTCTTGATGGCTCTGGGATCTTCTGTCTCTGTTTTTGAGATGGCTCATTTTAAACACAGTTGAAGAGAAAAACTAATTAATCCCAGCCTTAGAGTCCTGAATACAATATTTGCATAGTCCCACCCAATCACTTGTTGGAAATTAAGAAGACATTGATAGAAAAGCCATATCCAGTCAATTAATGGTACCACAGTAGGTTAACATTTCTTTTTTCCCGAACTACTTTCTGGATTCTTGTCTTTGATTTTGGAGATTTTGAGTATGATATGTCTTGGTGACTTTCTTTGGGGTCTGTCCTTTTTGGGATTCATTCAGCTTCTTGAATGTTTATCATCTCATCTTTCATGATATTAGGGAAATGTTCTTCCAGCAGCTCTTTGACTATCTTTTCTGTTCTTTTCTTTGTCTCACCCTGTTCAGGAATTCCAATCACCTGTAGGTTGGTGTCACATATGAATCTTAGGCTGTCTTCAGATTTTTTCATTGTTTTTTTATGATTGTTCTTCTGGCTTACTAGTATTGAGTGCTATATCTTCAAGCTTGCTAATTCTACCTTCTACTGATTCCTATCTACTCCTTTGTCCTTTCAGTGTATTGTCCATCTCTGAAATCTTATTATTGATTTTCTGTTTGCAGGTTTTGTATTATCTTCAATCTTCTATTTTCTTATTGTTTCTGTAGTACTTTTTAAAATTATTCATTGTTTTTCTTGATCTTTCTGTCAATTGTTTGGTATTATTTAAATATTATACTCCTGAATTCTTTTTCAGGTAGTTCCAGTGTCTCTTCTTCCTCAAAAATGCTTTCTAGCTCTGACTCTTGGTCATTTGTTTGAATTATTGTGTCTTGTTTACTTATGTAACCAGAAATTTTCTGCTGTTTTGTAGGTATTGTGGTGGTGATATATTTGTATTAAATTGATGAACGTATGTTAGTGGATTCTTAGGCACTCACCAACTGTCTATTGGTGGGTGTGATCAGGAGATGAGGTTGTGCGCCATTCTCTGTTCTTCATAGAGTTCAGTTTAGAGTAGATTTAGCTGATGTTGGTTGTAGTCATTGCTCTGGTATATGGCAGTTTGTGTTGGCTCTTGTCCGATTGGTGTAGCTTTGTTACATGGTCTCAGTTGCTGTCTTCTGTTGGGTGAGGAAAGGAGGAGGAAAGCAAACAAAAAATCAGCCAACACAGCAAAAAGTACACGTAAGTGACTTTCTGTTTGCCAATAAATGGTATGCTGCACTACCTACTGGCCTCTTGCCTTCACAGATGTCTGAGTATGTTCAAGATGGCCACACTGTGTCTAGCAGGCACACACAGATTGTCAGCCTTTTTTACCTTCTTATTCATCCCTCTACCCCACATGTCCACTCCACCACCTCTCCTAGAGAGAGCTGGTCCAGGGCTGGCCAGGGTCAACTTTGAAGATTTGGAGCAAGAACTGCCTTAGAGGGATTATTGTAGATAGCTCCTCCCTGGGACTCACAACCTGCAAGTTGTTTTGACTATTTGGAAAGTGGAAGATTCCCTGGGAGTGTACATTTGACTCTGGCAGATGTTGAACAAGGGTTATTGGAGGTGGTATTGTCATTTGTTCTTGAACCCTAAGTCTTAATATCTAGTCTGTCACCAAATCCTTCTGACCATGCCCAAGGAACCAGAGAATCTATGCCCTTAAAATATTTACTCTAGTCAACCACTATTTCAAGAATTGTTTAAAAGTTCTTAAAAGTGGTGTAGTTATGTGTTTACTTTTATTCCCTCTTCTCACGCACAGGCACATCTTAACTGATCTACTGACTTCCCTGCATGTAGTCTGTCTTCCATGTTTCTAATCCATCCTCCACTCTGTCATCAAAATGATTGTTCTAATACAGGAACCTATCATGCCACTCCTTCACTGGTTCTGTAGTATGGTGCCTGTATTTCTTTATGATCTGGAACCAAATGACCTTATCATCTCACCTTATTCAGCTTTGCCATTGGGTTTACACTTGAGAATTGTTCTTGTTAAGTGCCATCGAGTCAGTTCCGAATCACAGTGACCCTGTAGAG
>NW_006408520.1:25216246-25217831 GCF_000296735.1 Chrysochloris asiatica | reverse complement strand
ATAATGATCCTGTATAGGATTTCTGAGGATTGGCTGGTGGATTTAAATTGCCAGCCTTGCTGTTCAAACCAACCTGGCGGTCCAGTACTTATCCTACAGCTAATTCCATGGAGTTTTCATCAGAGTAGTGTAGTGGTTACAAATCGGGCTGCTAATCTCACGGTCAGCAGTTCTAAACTGCCAGCCATTTCACAGGAGAGAGATGAGGCTTTCTGCTCCTGTAAAGATTTACAGCCTCAGAAACCCTGTACAGGGTCGTTATGAGTCCACAGTACTTAACAACAACCACCACTAAATCCCTTCCTTCCTGTTCATTCTCACTGTAACTTCCCTTTTCCTTCATTCTGCCGACCCTGTGTATCTTCCATGTCCTACCAGGTTAATTTTCCTAAGAGAGCCCTAGTGGTACAGTGGTTAAAACACTCAACTGCAAATTGAAAGGTTAGCAGTGTGACCACAGCTGCTCTGCCACAGAAAGATATAACAGTCTGCTCCCATGAAGATTATAGCCTTTAAACCCTTGTGGGCAATTCTGCTCTGTCCTTCCATTCTGTTTTAAACTCTGTAATGCTTCTCCTGTGTGAGTCAAGTCAAACAATTCTCCTTATTCTGGAATTTAAAGCTCTAAATAGCCTGTTGTATGCTGTGAGTCAGTTATGACTTGTAGAGATCCTACAGGACAGAGTAGAATTGCCCCATAGTGTTTCTGTGTAATCTTTATGAAAGCTGATCACTAAGTGTTCAGAGAAGCAGCTGGTGGGTTTGGTTAGCAGCCAAGTATTTAACCATTACACCACCAAGGGCTTCTCCTAAATGGCTTACCTCCCTCATTTGTGAAGTCTCCCTCTTGCTATGAAGGCTCTTCCTCCTCTTTGGAACCCAGTGTTCATTGTTCTTCAGCCCTCTGCTGATACATTCTCATCCTCACCCAAGATCTCTCTACTTTTGTCCTTTGCCAACTAAAGTGTGTCATTTGACTTAGCTCCTGCAGATCCATAAAGTTTCAGATGCAGACCCATCATGCTGATTGCTCCATTCTTTGAACTATAGTTGTTGACTTTAATGAAGGTCAATTTCAGATGATGGGAAGAGCACAGTGTTTGGTGTTAAGAATGTGAGTTTAAGCTCTTGTTTACTAACTATGAAACTTAGACAACTGAATTTTTTTCTTAGAGTTGGTGTCCTTTTCCTAAAATCAAGTGCATGATTTAAATGGTTTATGAAAAAATGTTCCATAAATTTTAAAGCATTATGCATATGTTAAAAGAGTTGTTTCACCTCTACTGTTCATCCATGACTGTATATTTTTCTGTTGCTTATCCATTTGCTGATGGGGTACAACTCAAAGTGAGAAGAAACAGCTATAAATTTTCATTAATAATCAGAACATGGAGTATCTGAAGAATGAATTTAAGAAAATTGGAAGTTGTCAGAAATAAAATGGAATGCATAAAGATTGATAACCTAGACATTAATGTGCTGAAATGGACTAGCTTGGGCCATTTTGAACCAGAAATCACATTTCCTATGCTTGGAATGAAAAATTGAAGTGAAATTGTGTCACATTAATCATATAAAAAAAAAA
>NW_006408520.1:25212758-25215426 GCF_000296735.1 Chrysochloris asiatica | reverse complement strand
AGTCTACAAGAACCAAAATATAACCTTGAATATGTTGTTGTTAAGTGCTGTCAAGTCGGTTCTGACTCATAATGATCCTACAGAGGGTTTCCAAGAAGCAGCTGGTGGGTTTGAGCTGCTGACATTGTTCACAGTCCAATGCTGATCCTACAATAGGACACCAGGAGTTCAACTGAGACCATCTCAAGAACAGAGAATTGAACACTGAAGACTGAAGACCAGATGACTTGTGGGATGACATCAAGAGCATTATACTTGAGGAGAGCAAAAGTTCATCAAAAAGAAAGAAAAGATAAAAATGAATGTCAGAAGAGACTGGAACTTGCTCCTGAATATAGAATAGTTAAAGCGAATGGGTAGAAATTATGAAAAAAGAGCTAAACAGAAATTTTCAAAGGGTAGCAGGAGAAGACAAAGTAAAGTATTATGAAATGTGCAAAGATTTGGAGTTAGAAAGTCAAAAGTGAAGACCATTTCTCAAGCTGAAAGGGCTGAAGTAAACATGCAAGCCTCAAGTTGTGAAATTGAAGGATTCTATTGACAAAATACTGAATGATGTAGGAAGCATTCAAAGTAGATGGAAGGGAATGCACAGTGATTCTGAGGAATACTGAGGAAGACACTCAGTAAGATGGATTAATACAGTGGCTGCAAAAATGGCGTTAAACAGAACAGCAATTCTGAGGATGATTGCAGTGAATCAGAACTGACTCAATGGCACCTAACAAAACAATATTCATTTTGTGTATATTTCCTATCTGTCTAGCTTTTATGAGTACTTATGGGCAAAAATAACATGAAATACATTTTCCCCCCTTGTTTAGCCAACACCATAGCGGATATTGAGTACATTTACCCTGTCAAGAGAATGCAGTGAAAACAACTATAAAATTTCAGGCACTGAAATTGTGGAGTGTGGAATCCTGGTGTGGAACCGTAGGATAAGCAGTTCATTGCTAACCACAAGGCTGGTGGTCCAAACCCACCAGTCACTCCTCTGAAACCCTATACAGGGTTGCTGTGAGTCAGAATCAACTCAAAGACACTTGACGACAACAACAGCGTAGTGAAATTGTTTATTTTGTGTGTGTTGTTAGGTGCTGTCAAGTCAATTCCCACTCAGAGCACAAGAGAATGAAACAATGCCCAATCCTGTGCCATCCTCATAATTGTTACTACATTGGAGCCCATTGCTGCTGCCACTGTGCCAGTCCATCTCATTGAAGTCTTCCTCTTTTTTGTTGACCCTCTACTTTACCAAGCATGATGACCTTTTTCAGAGACTGGCCCTTCCTAATAACATCTCTGAAGTATAAGAGATGAAGTCTCACCTGGTTTCTAAGGAGCATTCTGGTTGTACTTCTTCCAAAATAGATTTGCATGTTCTTCTGGCAGTCCATGATACCTTTACTATTCTTCTCTAACATCACAATTCAAATTTATTAATTCTTCTATGGTCCTCTTATTCGTTGTCCAACTTTCACATGCTGAGTGTGTTCTTCCCTTTTGATTTTCTAACTCCAGGTTTTTGCACATTTCATTGTAATACTTGATTTTGTCTTCTTAAGCTGCACTTTGAAATTTTCTGTTCGGCATTTTTACCTGCTCATTTCTTCCATTTGCTTTAGCATCTCCATGTTGGAGAGCAAGTTTCAGAGTCTCTTCTGAAATCCATTTTGTTCTTTTCCTTCTTCTTAATGATCTTTTGCTTTCTTCCTGTATGATGTTCTTAATGTCATTACACAGTTCTTCTGATCTTTGGTCTTATGCATCAAATCTATTCTTGAGATGATCTCTAAATTTAGGTGGGATATGTTCAAGGTCATATTTTGCCTCTCATGGGACTTGTTTTCATTTTCTTCAGCTTCAGTCTGAACTTGCATATGGGTAACTTCTGTTCTGTTTTACAGTCTACTCGTGGCTTTGTTTTGACTGAGGATATGGAGCTTTTCCACCATATTTTTTCACTGATGCAGTCAATTTGATTACTTTGTAGCTCATCTGGTGACATCAATATGTATAGTCATCTTTTATGTTGTTTAAAAAGATATTTTCAGAGAACAAACAAGATGGCAGATCAGGTAGAAGTGCAGTGAGGAGCTCCGTCAGCAACAACAGAATACTGGAACAAGCAGGTTCAGGGAATGGTCCCAGAACTCTGAGCCACATATAAAGGAATATTTAGAAGGTTGGAAGGCTTACAGATAGGGGAATTCATAGCAGAAGCAAGAAATCCATTGCTTTTTAATCCAAGACACTCAGTTGCTCCCGGAGCCACCATCTTGGGCGAGACCAAGCAGGGGAAGGATCAGAGTATCCACGGATGCCTGCCACAACTGCGGACATAAAGGTGTGGACACTCTTCTTTTTTTGTGTCTGTTCATTGATCTCTTGCTGTTTGCACACCTCCATTCAGGTGACTAGAGGGGATGCCTGAGCAAGTGGATACCCCAGCCCCACCCCCAGAAGGTTCTAATATGCATGCACACATATCTCCTAGAAATTTAAAGTGATAGTTTCCACTTAAAACCAAACAGCAGTGCAAAATGGCCACAGCTGGCCCTGAACTATTTATCACTAGGAAAAAGGCCTGAACAGGGCTTGTACAGAGGGACAGGCAGAATAAAATGGAAATAGGCTGAAAATTAAATCCTGAGTTACGTCACAA
>NW_006408520.1:25209568-25211823 GCF_000296735.1 Chrysochloris asiatica | reverse complement strand
TCTATCCAGCAAAGTTGTCAACCAAATATGATGGTGTAATCAAAAGATTCCAGGATAAACAGAATCTAAGGGATTTTTCCAAAGCCCCACTGCTATGAAAAACATCCTAAAGGAAGTTCTGTGGACTGAGAATCAACAAGTACAGACAACAACCAGAGAATGACGTATGTGTCAGCATCACCCTTAACTCTATTGGCAAATGGAAGAGTCAAGAACAGATTAAAATTATAAGAACAGAGAATCGTAGTCAGACTACGATCAAAACAATTAACAGTGTGAAAGAAGGTAAACACAGAGTAACAGAAATCCAGGTGGTGAGAAGGTCAGGTAGATTACAGAATAAAATAGACTGTCTTAAATGGAGGGAAGAATTAATGGAATATAAGGTAACCATAACAGTGGGGTTGGGGTGGGAGGTTTAGTTTGGGTGTTGGTGAGGGCAATACAAGAAGGAAGAGGAGAGGTGGAAGAACAAGATAGATAGGAGAACACTGAGACAGGTTTGCATGGCCTAAGTGGGAGAGGTACATAGTGATGCATGCTTAACCTTGGAACAACAGGGCTCTGTGATACAGGGATCTAGGCATAGTTTGAAGAGGGGAAATAATATTAAAATGCTTGACTGTCTTATGAATATTGGTTTCCCTTGCCTACTATTGTAAAAGAAATACTTGAGTGGAATAGAAAGGAATGTTGGGAAACATGATTACAGAAAACTAGTAAGCCCATCTTCAGCCTATAACTGATTGGAATACCTAAAAGGGATTCTAGAACTTGCCCAGTGAAATAGGCCTCTTGCAAAGCCTTTGCAAAGTATAGGACCTTAGGTGAAATCCTGAGTCCCATCCAGAACTTTCTGAGGTGGGACATTCCCACTAGCAAAGACAAGCAGACCATCCTGGAACAGCTAGAGTAACAGGAGATACATCTTCAAAAAAAGGTTATCAGGAAAAACCCAAAACAAAAAATGTCAGCAAGAATGGCTACTACAAGAATAAGCAAGCTGTTCTCTGGGAAACTACCAAGGCAAACAGTCAAGTTCCTTCAGGACAAACTCCTCCCCTCCAAGACTGAAACTCAAAGAGAACACACGAACAGGCATGTAAGCTTGCTGGCGACCACATTGGTCTACTGGTGAGTGGAAGAGGGGAAAGGCAGCAATCAAGAAATGGACTGAGTTCAACCACAGTCCATTGACGCCTGTTGACCTGGAGATGAGAGAGCGAAGAGGAAGGGCTGGTTGCTCCAAAGTGTGTTGAGACCTGGGGACACTTGAGACCATGGACAAAGACATAACCACAGAGGAGGGCTAGAGCTGAGAGTAAAGCATCCAGCTGATAGGAAGTGAGGGGAGATGCACAAGAACACCCAAACTTGCAGACAGTACCCATTTGACCTAGCCTCAATGGCTTGGTAATCAGAACTCAACTAGGATAAGGTTACAAAAATAAATAAAATAATTTGGGGGGGGGGGGGGATAAAAGAAACGAGGGTAAATTGCAACAATTTGATGATCCTGACCTATACTCATGGAGGTAGTGACAGGGACATGATATGAAGGAGTCTTCATATCAAGTACCAATGCTGTCCCCTTTGTACACAGGGTAGATAAGGACGGGCAACTTAGACATTGCCTACCTAAAATGAGGGGGCAATAAAGGCATGAAGTGACTGACTTTCAGGGTTTCAAGAGGGAGTTTAGTTTAAGAGTGTGTGGAGGGGCGGGGGCAGAGAAAGTGTCCCCACTGAATAGTTGTCATCTTGTCTAGATGGGTTTGGTGAAAAGAGATGGGGATAAGATTCGTATTATTCAATAGTGAATAATTGTTATCATGACTAATTGCGACTGTCCCAGTTGTAAAGGTAGAAGTTTTGTAATAAAAGCAGGGGAGTGGTTAATCTTACAGTCCAGAAACAGAGGACCCTAGGACCATCAAGGGAGACGAGCACAAGCAGAATGTGGAACCTTATCCAGAGAAGCAGCGATGCCAGAGATGGGGGCATGGAAAGAAGTAGTGGCTAAGGACTCTAGATTCATGGGAAGAGAGGGACTGAGAGCCAGTGACCAGGAGACAGACTTGCAGGATATGCCCTTTGGAGATGTAAATTATATATGCCTGAATGTTTTTTGGTTTTATTTTTTTAAAAAAGCTAAAGTGAACAGAGAGAAATACTGTTAACTGATGGTACATGGAGGGGATTATAATCATTGTAATGAAACAAGGTATATGATTTGTTGAATGTAAAACTGATGA
>NW_006408520.1:25205889-25208983 GCF_000296735.1 Chrysochloris asiatica | reverse complement strand
TAGTACTTTCAAAATCTTTGCCAACACCATAATTAAAATCTGTCAACTCTTCTGCAGAAGATTTGTCCATCAGTATTTGCTAAATTCATCTATTGTTTTCATTCAGGTTTCATTTTTGTGGATAGCAGCATGTGCTTTCTCTGCAGGTATTATGATTGCATTGTATTTATGCAGTGTCTTATACTCTGTACCTTATCACTTGTTGTAGTCATGGTTAGCTCAGGAACTGCTTTATGTATTTAGAGTGAAGTGTTTATAAAATACGGCATTGTATATAATGTTAAACTTACTCAAGTCCTGCTTAAATTAAAAAATTGTCAGTACTTGAGAATTCCTTTTATTTGGTGCATATATCATCTTCTACCTTCCTCCCCACACCCAGCCTCCTAGGAATACGAGACTTAGTAGTTGAGCTTGAGAATTTATGATTTCTCTCAAGTATCCCTCTTTGAAAGAAAATGTAACCTGAAGCATGCTTTGTGTGATAGCACTATTCTTGGACAATAAAAATAACCATTGGTATTTATTATAGCCCTTACTGTGCTTCGAAGGAGCCCTGTTTGCATAGTGCATTACTAGCTACGATGCTCACCACAAGGTCAGTTGTTGAAATCTATAGTTGCTCTGTGGAAGAAAGATGAGGCTTTCTGCTCCAGGAAAGATTTACAGCCTATACAGGGTTGCTGAGTCAGAACCAACTTGACAGCAATCAACAACAACAGCACAATTTACAGTAGAATAAAAGGAAAGTCAGTGACCCTTGCAAAACAGTAAGGAGAAATGGAAGCCAAAATGTATACTTTCTCACAAGAAGGTCACTAAAGATTGCAATTGTTTTGTTTTGTTTCAAAGTGGGTTAATGTTATGACAATGATAGCTTAGCTGGTTATGCATTCACCAAGCAGGCTGGGTGAGTGATCGCATTTCAGATGAGCCAACCCAGCTACAGGAAAAGACATTTGCATAGAAGATTGAAGAAATTGCCAAACAACAAAATGAAGACTTGTTCTTTTGAAATACCTCTTATTACTGCTTTAATTTAATTGATGTTTCCAAGGGAATGGGCTTTTAAATGAAATTTTAATAGTATCTCAGCTGATTCCAAATGTATTCTTACATTTTGTTCAGTTTCACAATGTGATCATATTTAGTTTCACTTCCTGTTTCATCCACACAAGCCTGTGGCTGGGAAATATTTAAATAAAGTGTTTATGAGACACGAATATTATTTTATAATGGATGTTAAGCATTTTAGTTTCTTGTTGACTTAGTTTGTGTAATTTTTTAAAAAATTTTTATGTAATGCTTGTATCTCCTAAACTGGCAAATCAGTTGCTTAAGTAAAACTGTTAGAAAACCTTCATTGGCACTGAAGTTAATTAAGTTATCTTGTGATGAAGTAATCTCTTCTACAGAACTGTTTGAATTAGGTACTAGTTGAGAAATTATTGAAATGTTTGTTTATACTAGAGTTATTGTAACTTGATTTTAAACAGAGATTTGATTGCTTAGTAAGTGACAAAATGCTTAATGATTGTTCCAAAAGAGAAAAACACTGTGGTCTGTTCCTACTTATACTGACCCCTGTAATGTGTCAGAGTAGAATGGTGATCCATAGAATTTTCAGTGGCTGATTTTTTAGAAGTCGACTTTTAGGACTGTCTTTTGATATGCCTCAGGGTGGACTCAAACTACCAATCTTTGAGTTAGCGGCTGAGTGTGTTAACTCTTTGCGCTCCATTACCAAAGAAAATCAAGCCAACGGAGCCAGTTCCAGCTCACATCTACTCTGTATAGGGTTTCCATGGCTGTAATTCTTTACAGGAGCAGAAAGCCTCATCTTTCACTTTCAGTGCAGCTGGTGGGTTTGAACTGTTGCTCTTGTGGTTAGTTGTCTAGTGGTGGTGGTGGTTGTGTGCCACCAAGCCAGTTCTGATTCATAGTGACCCTGTATAGAGTTTCTGAGGCTATAAATCTTTATAGAAGCAGAAAGCCTCATCTTTCACTTTCAGTGCAGCTGGTGGGTTTGAACTGTTGCTCTTGTGGTTAGTTGTCTAGTGGTGGTGGTGGTTGTGTGCCACCAAGCCAGTTCTGATTCATAGTGACCCTGTATAGAGTTTCTGAGGCTATAAATCTTTATAGAAGCAGAAAGCCTCATCTTTCTCCTGCAGAGCAACTAGTGAATTGGAACTACTGACCTATAGGTTAGCAACTCATCTTGTAATTTACTACACTACCAGGGCGCCTTAGCAATCCATTTGTTGTTGTTAAGTGTTGTCAAGTCAGTTCCAACTCATAGTGACCTTGTATAGGGTTCCCAAGGCTGTAAATATATACTAAAGCAGAAAGCCTCATCTTTCTCCCTCTGAGTGGCTGGTAGACTCAAATTACCTTGTGGTTTGCAGTCCAGTGTTTATCCTCTGGAGCCACTGTGCTCCCCACAGCAGTCCAATATGCCTGGTATATTCTTAAACTGATGATTTGCTCACAGTGTATTTAATATGCCCCATAGAATATTTCTGGTAGCATAGTGGCTATGAGTCGGACTGCTAACCTCACAGTCAGCAGCTCGAAACTACCAGCAGTTCCGGAGAAAAATGAAGCTTTCCTCTTCCAAGGCTATAAGGAAACCCTATTCAGGGTCACTATGAGTTGGAACCGACTCCACGGCACACCACCACCAACACAACCACCTTGTACATATGAGTATATTTAAAATGACTGCTCTTGTATGTTGCAGCATTACATGAATTAATTATTTTTTTAATGTTTTATTGTGAATTATATGATAGTTTACATGGGAGAACATTAGTTTTACATTCATTCTATCGTATATAGTTTCATTGCCATGGTTACAATCCCCTTCATGCATCATCAACCAACCAAAGGGTATACCCTGCAATCCTGCCCCATACACTCCACCCCCTCAGTCTTCAGCACACAGCCCCTCTCCCTCTCTGGATCTAAAGTCCCCAACTGCTCCATCTCTCCACGTCATCATCTCGGCCTCCATCTCAGGCATCGCTGCTTCTCTGGGTAGGGTCCCGCTCTCGCCTCTTCTCAGTTGATGGTCCCAGGGACCTCCGCTCCTAGA
>NW_006408520.1:25189851-25203689 GCF_000296735.1 Chrysochloris asiatica | reverse complement strand
GCCCTCACATTTGTCCCTATTTTTTCATTGATGGCCTTCATAATTCTGGGATTCACATTTAGGTCCTTAATCCATGTTGAGCTGGTTTTTGTATAAGGTGTGAGGTAAAGGTCTTGTTTCAGTCTTTTGCATATCATTTTCCAGTTCTGCCAGCACCATCTGTTGAAGAGACTGTCACCTCCCCATGCGATATATTTAGGTGTTTTGTCAAAAATCAATTGGCTGTATGTAGATGCGTTAATTTCTGGATTCTTGATTCTGTTCCACTGATCTATGTACCTTTCATTGTACCAGTACCAAGCTGTTTGGACCACTGTAGCTGTGTAGTAAATTTTGAAGTCGGGATGATTAACTATTTTTAAAGTGATATTTTTCCGAAGGTATTTATTATTCCCAAGTACTTGAGTACCATCTAGTCTGAAAACAACAAAACAAAAACAAATAAATCAAGATCATTTCTCTTTTGGGAAAGTCTATTAAGAGTTTCAGGAAACGCCTGCCTCCTCAAAATCTAATTGATTTGTCCAGTTGCATAACTTTGACTGGCTAATTTGAAAGTTTTCATTAAAAACAACAAAAAAACATTGCCGGCAAGTCATTCCCAACTCAGAGTGAATTTAGCAGACAGAGTAAAACTGTCCTACAGGGTTTCCAAGCTGTGATCTTTATGAAAGCAGACTGCCACATCTTTTGTCCTGAAGAGAGGCTAATGGGTTCAAACCACTGACCTTTTGGGTAGCAGCCAAGAGTGTAGCCACTTCACTACCAGGGCACCTTTTTCAACAGCATGCCTCCTTTTCTACTTGGGTTTTCATTTTGAAATCTATTTACGTCTTATTTCACAAGGTGATCTGATACATAACTGATATAGAATTAGGCTTTCTGCTTTCAATCTCAAACCTCCTCCAAGAAGTTATTCATACTGCTTTCGAACTAATTTTCCTAATATTTATTGTGAAGTCATGGTGTGGTGCTGTGGGATAAGCGCTGAACTGCTAATTGCAGGGTCGGAAGTTCAAATCCACCAGCTCCTTGGAATCCCTATACAGGAATTCTATGAGTCGGAACCAAGTTGACAGGATATAACAACAACATACTAATATGTCCCTGAGTGGATTTTTCCCACTGTTTTTATGCTTATATACCCTTAGTAATTACTTCTTGCCTATAAGATTATGTCTAAATATCTCCCTGCTCTCATTTGAAGTACTTGGCTGTTAGTTGTAAAACAAATCATTTTATTCCAAAAACAATAATTTCTCAGTTACCTATTATATAATATAGCTGTGCTATGTCTTGAAAAAATCTTAGCTTGTCATTTAAAATGTTCCATAATGTTTTAATCTCTTCTCCACTCCATTTGTTGTTAAATGCCATTGAGTCCATTCCAACTCATAGCAACCCTGTCTAGGGGTCCTGAGGATCAACTGGTGAATTTGAACTGCCAACGTTGTGATTCAGATGCCCTTTTCTGTCCGTTGCTTATCCTACAGTGCCACACAAGGACTCCTCCACTTTATCTCCCATGATTTCTTTCTCAAAACCCCACCCTATCCATATATTTGTCTTTTTGGTAACTCTTTTCATTCACCTTGACTTCCTCCTACCTCCCTGATGTATTCTCCCCTTTACAGTACTATGTGCCTTATTAATCCCCCTACTATGGAATCCTGGTGAGGTGCTGTAGGATAAGCACTGGACTGCTAACTGCAAGATCAACGATGCAGATCCACCAGTGGTTCCTCAAAAACCCTATCCAGGGTCACTATGAATTCGAACCAACTCAATGGCACTTAATAACAACTCTGTCTTTCATCCCTTTCCCTATCTGTTTAAATTCTGTTTATCTTTCTTGACCCAAGTCATATCTCCCATGCAGTGACTCTTACTGTTTTAGTGCATAATTCCTTAAGATGCAGCTATATAAGACTTTGTTTGATTTTTAAATTTTTTATTCATGTATTTTTCCACCAATGCTTAAGCTCCTTTTGAGAGTCAAGGCTGAGTCCAACACCTTATGAAAGCCTGCAGCATCTGGGACAACACTTTGCACACAGCAGAAACTAGGTCATTAGTGTTGCATTTACTTAGTATCATAGTGTCTGTAAGACGTGGCATTCATTCCTCCTGCCCCTCCTTCTCTTATAAACACATTTCTGGCCATGACAAGAGTTCGTGGTACACTGGGCCCTCTTCATTTTTATCTCTGTTCAACGACAGGGACTATGGTGTTGTCTTCCTTCAAAGAATTAAGACTCTTCACAATAAAAGCAGATGATGTTGTCAAATACAAATAGAAAATACTATTTCTTGTATCTATGAGAGGAAAAAAGGACACCGGGAAAAAAAAAAAATTAAATTTCTTGGCAATCTTTATGCCTTTCAAATTTGGTTGCTAAGAAATAACTGTAGATTGTTTTGTGCACACAGGAGAAACGTTGGTCACTGACTGGACACTTTGCATGTTGTGCAGTTGAATGTGTCACTGAGCCATGACATAGCTCCACCCTGATTCAGAAGTCATGTGTTAAGTCTCCAGATGGAGAATGTGGCTTCTGTCTCCAGGGAGGGCCTCAAAACTCTAAAGTTCCCATCAAATTAAGCTGCAGAATCCTACTGTGTTCTGAAGTGTAATGCAAGCCCTGAAGAAAGAAACCCTAGATATCACCATCTTTGGACATGTGATAAATTCTGTGAAAGGAAGGGATAAAGAGCCAAAGTGCATGTTATGAAGGGATCTGGTCAGTGTAGTCAGAGAAGGTCCTAGAGGAAGTAACTTAATTAAGTCAGTGACTCAAAACATCAGTGGCTTAACTGGATGCCCTGCTTTGACCTTGACCTTATAAGTGGGCTATTTAGCACTGTTTCAGATTGCAACCATTTTGAATAAGAAGTAGCCTGTGTGAGATGGATCTTTTGCAATGTCACTCTGCCCCTACTGAGATGTTAATACAAATGACAACCTGTGATGTTGACTATCAGCAACCATTAAGCAAGTTGTGAATGTGACGCATTGATTTTACACCAAGGTAAAAGGGGACATTTCACCTGAAACAGATGAAACTGTTTATCTTTTACTGCTCTTGCCCAGTGCTCCGTTCCCACACCTTCTTCCAGAGAAAATGGGAGTTGGAAGAGATAAGCAATGTTGTCTGACTGGGATGAAAAGGCCTTCTTGGTTTGTGCAATAGGCATGGCTGCCCTTCATTGGCACTGTAAACCGGGGGTTGTAGGTGATTTTGTTTTTCTTTTTAAATCCCCTGTTAACAGAATACAAGTGGTCCATTATTCGTCCATTATTGTGAGATAAATTTGGAGAAGAATTTTCTACTTAGGTTGTTGCCTTCCCACAGTGAGACTACTGCTATTCTGTATTTGGACCACATATTTTTATCTGGACCACTGTGCCTTTTGCAAAGTTCTTTTTGACTTTATAATCAGATTTAAATGTTAGAAGATGTCAGTGAACTTGTAACATTTGCTGTTTTGTTTCCTTGGAGCCAAAATGGTGTGAAGAAAGCTCACTTTATGGGTTGTTTTGTTTCCATGTAAAATAATGCCCCAAGGCCAAAGGCATCCTTTCTTCAAATCTCTTTACTGTAAAAAAAAAAAAAAAAAAAAAAGACTTTCTTTATAACATTGCTGCCTTATTTTTACATGCCACTTTAGTGATTTTAAAGGACTCCCACACTGTTTCTTTTCCCACTAATATCAACGCCTACATAGAACCAGTTTGATTGCCCCTATTTTATAGCCGAAGAGATGGAGATCTGGATTGGATGATTGATTTGCTTCAGCACATGCAGGTGTTGGTGGAGGCAAACCTGGGACTCAGTCCAGGGCACATTTTCCCAAATTGCAGTGGTGAACACCAGCCCCTGCCTCTTGCTTATGCCTGTGATGGGAATGGAGAAGTGAGGATTCAGTTAGTCAGCGACAAGGCCTCTGGGCCTTAGGGAAACAAACACAAATTAAAAAGTAATAATAATATTGAGACGTTTTCACTAAAGCATCTCTAGAACATCCACAGTGCAACACATCAACAAATAGATACATTATAACCCGAATTGACTTATCAAATAATCTCTGATATTGGCCAGATAATACGACTTCTGATCAAAATGCCAAGTATCCAGTTGCATAAGATAATAGGGACATGTAGATCAGAATAGACCTAGAGATTTTGAGAATTCCCTTCCCCAAACAAGGGCGGTCCAAATTGTGTCAAAATCCATGACACAGAAGCCTGGGTGGAAGGTAGAGGTGGCCATAGCCTTACATATGAGGTTGAGTGAGTGCCCACAAGGAGCCACATGATAAAGCATACTTTTTTGCTGTTCCAGCTACTATTAAGTGATCTGTGAGTGATTAAAGTAATTACAGAACATGTGATACAGTCTGCCCCTTCTTCTAAAGTTAAAACACTAGCATTCCTGGAAAGAAAATGGCAGTAACCTATAGAAACAGAAATAAGAGAGGCTGGATAATAATGGTTTGCATCACTGTCCATTACCAGATCTCCCCTACCCATCCTGAGACACTATTTTCTCTTTAATATAACAAAAATAACAAATCAGTTACTCTTTGGTTGCAGTATGGCAGTATAACTAAGGAAAGCAAGAGATGAGGATTTTCAGTGGTACTCTCAGAAGATCAGGCAGCCTTTACCCCAAGCAGGAGTTGTTGGCTGTTATTGTTAATTGCCATCTAGTCAGTTCCAACTCATGGCAACGCTGAGTAGGGTTTCTAAGGAGCAGCTGGTGAGTTTGAACCACTGACCTTGCGGTTCAGACTAATTTTGCAGTCCAGACTAACTTTGCAGTCCAGTGCTTTATCCCACAGTGCCACACCAGGACTCCAGGCAGGGATAGTTGCTGTTAAATGCTGGCGAGTCTTTTCTGACTCATAATGACCCTACGCACTGGACTGTAAAGTCAGTTTGAACTGCAAGATCCACAGCCCAAGCTCATCAGCCATTCCTTGGAAACCCTATAAAGACTCGCTATGAATTGATCCCGACTTGACAGCACTTAACAACAACAACAAGATTATGAAATGCTACAACTAAAAGGGTTCTTTGATTATTGGGTTCTCTCTATAACATTACTTCTGGTGTGGTGCTGTGAATCGGCACTGGACTGTGAACCACAAGGTCAGCAATTCAAACCCAACAGCTGCTCCTTGGGAACCCTATACAAGGTCACTATGTAGGAACCAACTCAACGACACTAACAACAACAGCTATAACATCACAGGTGAGGAAACTCAGGCAAGGTGAGGTGAAATGAGCTAACATTATACTATCAGGTGTAAATTAAGGAGAAGAAATTGGGTTTCCTGACAGCTAGTTTGGGTGTGTTTTTTTTTTTCCCCTTCATTTAAACACCCAGTCACATTCCCTTCTTCCTTCAGTGTGTTGTTGTGGTTGTTAGATGCCACCAAGTTTGAGCCCATTGTTGC
This sequence comes from Chrysochloris asiatica, assembly GCF_000296735.1. Lineage (NCBI taxonomy): Eukaryota > Metazoa > Chordata > Mammalia > Afrosoricida > Chrysochloridae > Chrysochloris > Chrysochloris asiatica. The sequence continues at coordinate 25,198,229 of NW_006408520.1, read as the reverse complement.
ACCCATTGTGTCTATCCAGCTCATTGAAGGTCTTCTTTTTCACTGACCAACTACTTTACCAAGTATTATGTCCTCTAGGGACTGATTCTTCCTGAATACATGTTATAAGGAGTATTCTAACTATAGTTCTTCCAACATAGATTTGTTCATTCTTTTGACAGTCCGTGTTACATTTAATATTCTTCTCCAACACCATAATCCCAAGGCATTAATTCTTCTGTCCTTATTCATTTCCAGGTTTTGCATGTATATGAGGCTATTGAAAATACCTTGGTTTGGGTCAGGTGCATCTTAACTCTTCAAAGTGGCATCTTTGCTTTTAAAAACTGCTTTAAAGAGATTTGCCTAATGTAATACATCATTGATATCCTGATTTCTACTTCCACAGGCATTGATTGTGACTCAAAGTATAATGAAATCCTTAACAACTTCAATCTTTTCTTCATTTATCGTGATATTGCTTAGTGGCCCAATTGGGAGGATTTTTGCTTTCTTTATGTTGAGGTGTAGTTTCTACTGAAGGCTGTAGTCTTTGGTCTTCATCCGTAAGTGCTTCAAGTCCCCTTCACTTTCAACAATCAAGGTTATGTCATCTGCATATTAACAGGTTGTTAGTAAGTCTTCATTCAATCCTGATGCTGCATTCTTTTTCATATGAGGGGGTTTCAAAGAGTTCATGGAAAATGGAATGAAAAGATACGGCTTTTTCCTTGGACTTTTTGAAGCCCCTTGTGTAGTATTGGATTATGTATTCAATATAAAGCTTCTTGGATTATGTATTCAATATAAAGTTTGAATAAATATGGTGAAAAGATATGACACACATCTTTCCTGATTTTAAGCCTTGCAGTATCCTCTTGTTCTATTCTAATGACTGCTTCTTAGTCTATATACATGTTCCACATGAGCACAATTAAGTGTTCTGAAATTCTCATTCTTCGTAATGATATCCCTAATGTGTTGTGATCCACACAGTCAAATGCATTTGCATAGTTAAACCCCATTCTGCTAATCTCTGCTTTCAGCCAAAATCCATCGATATTAGCCATGATATCTTTTGCTCTATGTCCTGTTTTGATTCTGGCAGCTCCCTGTCAATGTACTGCTGCACTGTTTTTTCATTATCTTTAGAAAAGTTTTACTTACATGTAATATTAATGACATTGTTTAATAATTTCCTCATTCTGTTTAGTCAGCTTTCTTTGGAATGGGCACAAACATGAACCTCTTCCACTCCTTTCATCAGGTAGCTGCCTTTCAAATTTCTTGACATAAACAATTTAGCACCTCCAGTGCTGCATCCAATTTTTGAAACATTTCCATTGGTAATCTGCCAATTCCTGGAGCCTTATTTTTCATGAAAGCCTTCAATACCATCAGATCGTATGCTACCTTCGAAAGTGGCTGTATGTCTACCAGTTCTTTTAGGTACAAGAACTGTGTATTCCTTCCATCTTCTTTTGATGCATCCTGCATCGTTTAATATTTTGCCCATAGAATCTTTTAGTATTGCTACTTGAGGCTTGAATATTTAAAAACAATTTATTTCAGCTTGAGAAAGGCTGAGCATTTTCTTCCCTTTTGCTTTTCTAACTCTGTCTTTGTACATTTCATTATAATATATGACTTTGTCTTCTCAAGCTATCCTTTGAAAATTTCTGTTCAGCTCTATTACTTCATCATTTAGTGTAGCCCTATAAAAAAAAGTCAGACAAGTATTTCTCTATTATTAAATTAACTCTAATTTAGAACTTTTATCCATGTATTCCTTAGGTGCATTTTTCAACTATTTCAACCATATATACCTATATAACAGGGAAGTCACAATTCTACAAAAAAAAAAAAAAAAAAAATTGAATTTTGATTTTATAAAAATCTCTGGCCCCTTTTTTTAAAAATGCAAGCTAAGTATGGGTGCTGTCATGAAGGCAAAGGATTATAATTTGCTCTCCTTTAGGCACTCCTCTACACACACACACCATTTTACTCTCTGTGTCTCTCCTCTCCCACCCATCTTCACTCTCCCATCTCACTTCACATGCCCCATTAGTCTGGCCTTGAAGCCTTCGAATAGGCAGATTTTTTATAGAAACAGATTAACAAGATGACCAGATACTTTCCTGGTCCATCTAGAGTCATTGGATTTTTGTGTCAGTTGTGCACTTTCCTTGAGTTACTAAACAAGATTTTTTAATGCCTTAGGTTCATAAATAGTGATTTATCTAGTATAAAAAGAAGACCCAAGCCTTTTCTAGACAAGAGGCCATAATCATTTCTCCCAAACAAAATTGATGATTAAATATGTAGTGCTTATTATAGTAACCAATTAATTAGGGACAAAGCAAATTTGACACAATGAAATTATGTTTTTTGTGCTAGTATGTATTCTAGTGAAGTCCTGGTGAGGCACTGCAAGATAAGCACTGGACTGCAAGGTCAGCTTGAACCACAGGGTTGATGGTGAAAACTCACCAGCCATTCTTTGGAAACCCTATACAGGGTCGCTATGAGTCAGAACTGACTTGATAGCACTTAACAACATCATGTATTCTAGTACGTTGGGGCCCATTCTTCATTTAATTCTTTTTTTAATCATTCATGTTCATTTGAAAGCAGTCAGCAATTTTCCTATTTTATGATTATAGATTTTAAAACATGGCCCCTTGTTTGATCATGTCTGACTTTCCTGGAGCATCAAAAACTGGAGATAACCAACACAGTGTAACTTTGTAAAGGCATTTCATCACCCCGTGTTGGTTTGGTTTTACCACATGTGGTCTTCTCTATTTATAGGCTGTCTATTAAATGATTGAACTGCATATATATTTCACAACACTTTTTAATAACTGGAGTCATGTGATATATTACAAAATCTCACAAGGAAATCAGTAATTTAGGTGGAAAACCAAATCCTTTAATATCAAATCTGGCTTCTGTTTATAGGATCATGCTTAAAAATCTATCTTTATAAGATTCATTTCAGACAAAGCTACTACTCAGTACATATCTTTCTGAGGTGTTCACTTAGAACCTGCTGCTATGCTGAGCATTTAATTTATACTTACCTCATTTAATTCTGAAAACAACTCAACAGGTAGAAACCATTATTATCCCCATTTTAGAGATAAGAGAATTGATGCTTAAATAGCATATCTAAAATCAAACAGGTGAAAAGTGACAATATCAGAACTTAATCCTAGCCTTTCTTCTACACTCCCTCCCCTATCTCTCAAATCCCACTGCCATCAAGTTGATTCCAACTCTCAGCGACCCTAAAGGATAGAGTAGAGCTACCCCACAGGGTCTCCAAGGCTATAATTGTTGCAAGAAAGCTGCCACTTCTTTCTCACCCACACAGTGGCTGGTAGGTTATAACTGCCAACCTTCTGATCATTGCTCATCTGGTTTTCAGAATAATAAGTGGGCCTGATGTGGCGCTGTGGGCTAATGCGCTGGACTGCAAAGTCAGTTTGAATCCCAAAGTCGGTGGTTCAAGCTCACCAGCTGCTCCTTGGAAACGCTATACAGGGTTGCTATGGGTTGGAACAGACTTGATGGCACTTCACAACAACAACAATGCAGTAATTAAGGAGCTCTGGTAGCACAGAAGGTTATGAGTTGAGCTTCTAATCTCAAAGCCAGCAGTTCAAAATCACCAGCAGTTCCATGGGAGAAAGATGAGGCTTTCTGCTCCCGTAAAGATTTCCACCCTCTGAAACACTATACAGGGTCACTATGGATCTCAACTGACTCCACAACACATAACCACCATCACCACCACCAATACAGTAATTGATATTACATTATCATGTTATTTACTGAATTATTTTATTTGATGAAATCATGTGAAAATCCTTTATCAAATACTTACAAAAGAATGTGTTTATTTTAACCACATAGTACTTTGTGTCCCAATTTGTAAAACCTCATTTAAATTTGGACTACTCATCTTGTCGTTAACTTTGTGGGTAAATGTTTCTCTGTAAGAGGTTATGCACACAGGGTACCTCCTGCTCTGGCTAGCATGTCAATCTTAATTACCTAATAGGCCAGCAGGATGGAGGAAGCACTTGCTGATACTAAGTAATGAGCTAGACCAACTATATGTATTTCATTTTTTTAATAGTCTCTTGTAGTGCCTCTAGATTGTTGTCGTTTTTAGAAGATGTCACATTCTACATTAAACTCCTTTTTATACAGCTCATTGGAAAGGCAGGGTGGCAGATGGCTCTTTGACTTAGTTGGGCAAGTTTGTTAGCACCATTGATCAGCAGCTTTCTCACTTTTAAAATTGTAATAAGAATATTACTTACTCTGGTAGCGTAGTGGTTACGAATCAGGTTGCGAACCGCGAGGTCAGCAGTTCGAAACTACCAGCTGCTCCGCGGGAGAACGATGAGGCGCTCTGCTCCCGTAAAGATTTACAGCCTCGGAAACCCTGTACAGGGTCGCTATGAGTCGGAACAGACTCCATGGCACATAACAACAACAACAACAAAGTACATAAGCCTTTGCCTCCCCCTTTCACCTCCCACTACCCTCTCCATTCTACACATAATATTTGAAATACTGTTATATGTGTCAGGTGTTGGCCTATACACTGAATTTTTCTAGGAGCTTATAGGTGAGTGCTGGTAGTGTAGTGGTTACGAATCGGGCTGCGAACCGCAAGGTCAGCAGTTCGAAACTACCAGCTGCTCCGCGGGAGAAAGATGAGGCGCTCTGCTCCCGTAAAGATTAACAGCCTCGGAAACCCTGTGCAGGGTCGCTATGAGTCGGAACCGACTCCACGGCACACAACAACAACAACAATAGGTGAGTGAGGCAGGAAAGCATCTAATCAGATATATTCCTTGCAGCCTAATAGAAGATTGAGGGTAAGGCATAAAGTACTGTTAAGTGCTGTCAAGTCGGTTACCAATTCATAGCGAACCTGTGTCAGGTTTCTGAGGAGCAGCTGGTGGGTTTGAACTGCCAACTTTGCAGTTCAAGCTGACCTTGTGGTCCATTGCATTATGCTGCAGCATAGAAAACTTGTTAACCGTAGAAATTGTGTTCAGCAACAACAAATGTGAGACTGTTTTTTCCCTACATACCCTCCATGTTTACATATCTCCAAGCCTTCCACAAAGAATTCTGTGCCTTTCAATTTATACCATCTCAAAATGGTAGTTTTAGTGTCCTTGAGGGACTCAAATCACATTCCTTTTCCATGTTATTTGAGTTTGGGGAACAAAAAGAAATCTGAAGGGACAAGATCAGGACTGGAGGGTGTAAGGGGCAAAGTCTTCAACAAAATTCTTATAGCATAGCCCTTGCTGTCTTTGAATAATGAGCAAATACATTGTCATGATGGGGGTGAGGGGGAACCTTCCTTGATACATCTTTCTTGGCCTTTTTTTCACTAGTACAGTTTTCAGTTTTCTTAACATTTCTTCATAATCCCCCATTGGTCATCATGTACCCTTTGAAAATCTATCAGTATTACCCCTTATTGTTATTGTTAAATGCTTTTGATCGGTTACAATCCTTAGCAACCCTAAGTTTCGAAGACTTTTAAGTTTTTTCAGGAGCAGGAATATCTCCTCTTTCTCCCACAGAGCAGCTGGTGGACTCAAAGCACTGCCCTTGTGATTTGCAGTTCAGTGTTTATCCTATGAAGCTGACCCCTCAGACTTACATGTAACTGACCCAGCAGATACTTCTTGGAACCCATTATTTTGATTGGATGTTTTGTTTTGGAGGCACCTTAATGAAACTAAGACACATGTAAATGGGAGCTTCAAAAAGTATATGGAAAGATTCCATTACCTTTCACCTCTATTTGTCCATGAATTTTTTGGAAATCCCTCTTGTTACTGAGAGAATTTGTCTGCAATCATCCACTGATCACAGAGACATGTTTAAACAAGCATTGTTGAAATAAACCCAGGACGGTATGAACTGGAAACCTAGTAACAATACTTTTTGAAGTATCCTGTTTAATAGAGTTACCAAGCACTCCCTAAATGCTGAAGAAGCACGAGGTATTTAGCAAATCATTGTTTTAAAAGACAAGTGGGGTAGCAGTGTTCATTTTAAATAATCCTTTGTTTTTAGAAATCATTTAATGCTTGGTGAACCTTAAACATTTGCATCTCATTTTCAGAAGCTAGTTGAATCCTTAGTGATTCAGTGGTAGAATTTTCGCTTACTAAGGGAGACCCTGGTCTATTCCTGGCCAACCATCCTCATGCACAACTGCCACTTACCAGTCAATGGGAGGTTTGCAGAAAATATACAACAAACCATCTCTCCCACAGCACTGTGTACTCAGCTGGATTCAAAAATGCATTGCAGTGGCCACACAGAATTCAGATACTAGAGTCACAGTTACGGGGTTTATTAAGAAGTTCATGGTGGTGGTGTCAAGTGCTATTGAGTCGGTTCCAGCAACTTGAAAGGCCTAGTGATCTACTTCTAAAAAATTAGCTTTTGAAAACCCTATATAGGGTTTCTGAGGAGCAGCTGATGGGTTTGAACTGACCTTGCTTGAACTGCCAACTGATTTAAAGTCAAATGCTAACCCTGGTGGTGGTGGTGGTTGTGTGCCGTGGAGTCTGTTCCTACTCAAAGTGACACCTTATAGGATTTCTGAGGCTGGAAATCTTTACAGGAATAAAAAGCCTCAACTTTCTCCTGCAAAACAGCTGTTAGTTTTGAACTGCTGACCTTAAGGGTAGCAGCCCAACTCATAACCACTATGCTACCAGAACTCCTTGCTAATCCTACCACCCCATAAATCAGGGATGTTCACAGGTTAGTCATTTGATTTTAAAAAGTTCATGGGTAGAAGAGCCATATGAGGTAATTCACTGCCCCGCCCTGATGAACAGGTTTCAGGGAACTTCTTGATGAAGTAGGACTAAGAAGAATGATCTGGCAATCTGCCCCTGAAAATCTGCCAGTTCAGGGGTTTGAACTGCACCGACCATGGAGATGGTACAGGACTTGCAGCATTTCCCCCCATTGTACATGGGGGCTTCCATGAATTGGAGCCAATTTTACAACTAACAGCAATATTAAACACTAGTCTGCTTTAGCAGTACATTGCAATTTGATTTTGTCAGTGGGTTAAGAGTATTTTAGCAGGCAAAGGAGCTCTGGTAGCGTAGTGGTTACGAATCGGGCTGCTGAACCTTAAGGTCAGCGGTTCGAAACTACCAGTCGCTCCGCGGGAGAAAGATGAGGCTTTCTACTCCTGTAAAGATTCACACCCTCGGAAACCCTGTACAGGGTCGCTATGGGTCGGACCCGACTCGATGGCACTTAACAACAACAACAACAACATTCTTTACAGCAGTCACTAGGAAGTTATTGATTTTATGAGACAAAAGCTATCCAAGGATGTGTCATATTGCCAGCAAGACCTTAGCTAACAAGGTTGTAGAATTATATTTATTAAGCACCTAATTATATGGCAGGCGTCCTGGTATGGCGCTGTAGGATAAGCACTGGACACTAACCAAAAGGTTGGTAGTTCAAACCCACCAGCAGCTCCTTAGAAACCCTACCCAGGGTCGATATGAGCCAGAACCAACTTGACGGCACTTAACAACAACAGCAATGTGGCAGTGCAAAAGAATAATCATGCAGTCGTAATTTGATAAGATTTAAGGTCATTTGGAAAACAGTGACATTTATCCAGTGGTCCCTCACTGATTCAAAATGACTCACAGTCATAATGCAACCAGTCATCCTGAAATAGACAGCAGTTCTCCACTCAGATTTGTGAGATGTCATGTTTGCTTGGTAAATTTGCAATTTTTCTCCCTTCTTACTGAAGGGCGAATGTTTAGCCTGTGCCTCTGAATCTCTCTGCACCTGCCATGAGCTATGGAAATGCTGATTGCCTGAGGCTCTCTTGGCACCACTTGCTTTGTCATGCTGCCAGCTCCAACTTATATGTGTACAGATTGTGTTCACAGAGCTACCAGAGAGCCAGGCCTCCTCTTGGGGTACCCTTGGTTACTAACTGAATGGTTCAACTTGATCTGGTATCATTCATTTGCTCGGTAGTTAGTCCTGAAATATTTATGGTGCAAAGAGGAGAAGATAGACATGTTAGGCACACTCAGAACAACGAAAAGTCCTGCCCACCCAGAAAGGTCTAGTTGTCTACCCCTCAAAAATTAGCCACTGAAAGCCCTGTGGAGCACAGATCTACTCTGATACATGTAGGATCTCCATGACAATTGATTGTTATTTCCTCTTTGCTAGCTGTTAGGGTCTCCGCAGACAAAAAGAAAAATAGACTCCGTACCTTTCTTAGCAACTACATTCACTTCCTTCCCCGAGAAAGTTCTAGTAAACACTATTTTTGTTTAAGCTAAGTTTCC
>NW_006408520.1:25128870-25189751 GCF_000296735.1 Chrysochloris asiatica | reverse complement strand
CCCCCCCGATGATTTACTATATGACTGCTACCCTGATACCCAGGTCCTCAATCTAGCTCTGGAAAGAAAGTCTGTGATAGATCCTGGGAATAATAATAAATAAGGTACTGTCCCAGTCTTCAAGGATCTCAGAGTAATAAATTGCCTGACATACATTATGTTGGGTATAAAATATTGGTAAAAGTGTTCTAGGAATACAGATTGAGTAGTGAATCTCACTGGTAGCAATCAGAGGAGGCTGACATGAATGTTTCAGTCTTCTCTGGGTAAAACCGATAACAAAGTGAGATTTCCCTGTTTAGTTTCATCTGGTATTCAGAGTTTGAATGAAATCCCAAACCAAAAGTCTCATTGCCATCCAGTCAATTTCAACTCGTTGTTGTTGTTGTGAAGTGCCATCGAGTCAGTTCTGACCCATAGCGACCCTGTATAGAGTTTCTGAGTAGCAGCTGGTGAACTTGAAGTGCTGACCTTGCAGTTCAAACAGCTTTGCAGTCTGGCGCATTAACCCACAGCACCACACCAGGACTCCTAGTAACCCTAAAAAGCAGAGTAGAACTGTCCTCATGATTTCTAAGACTGTGAATCTTTAGAGGCACATTGCCACGTCTTTCTCCTATGGAGCTGCTCATGGGTTCAGACCACCTGCCTTTTGTTTAGCAGTCATGCACTTCACTGCACCATCAGAGCTCCTCTTGATGAAATCATTGTTGTTAAGTGCCATGGAGTCAGTTCCAACTGATAGCAACCCTGTATAGGGTTTCCGGGCCTGTACATTTTTACAAGAGTAGAAAGCCTCCATCTTTCTTTCAGGAGAGACTGGTGAGCTCGAACTGTCAACCTTGTGTTTCAAAGTAAATTGTTTATCCTGTGGTGCCAGTGCACTCCCCGTTGATGAAATAGGTGACTTTAACTTTCCATAACCTTAAGTCTTAAACTATAGACTTGGACAAGGTAGAGAGAAGGATTCTGATACTGCATTGATTCTTGCCAGGCCCAATCTGTGAATCAGGTCAAATGACTATGCATTTAACACCAGGTCTTTTGACCATAGCTTTTTGACTTATTGCTAAATCTTTCCTCTAAGATTTTATTTTTAGCTATCACCTAAGTGACAGACTCACCCAAATGTAAAACCATTCTGATTCCAAGATGTTAATAGTAGCTCTTTGCCTTACCACAAAGGAGTTTGTTTTGCCCATTCCCCCTCTCTCCACTGACCAGAGGAAATATGAGCACCCAGACTTCTCAGCTTTCAAAATGAAATCTTGGGGCCTTTTATTTTTCTATCAAAAGGCTGATTGTTTTCTATTGTTTCTCAGTCTTTAGTCACTTGGGAGTCTTTCCTTATATGGCCACTATTAGGAACCTTCTAGAAAGAACACTTATTTGAGATAGAAGAAAATTTCAAATTTTCTAGAATAACAGTCTTTAGATCATTTTGGAATTTACTGTTTTTTCTCCTAAGCATTTGTCCTTTATTTTATATATAGTTTCCTTTTTCTCTTTCCCAATGGAAATGACTTTTTAAGTTAAAATACACATATCTAGATCTTGACTCTAAAGAAAGAAAAGTATTTATGAGGGGGTAGGGAATATCAGTTTTGTCATTTTCATTAGCATAGCAAGCAGGAAAACCCGCTGAATCTGTCGCCTGCCACAGCATCTGGGTCTGTCAGAGTTTCTATTACAGTCTGCATCCTTTTTATCCTGCCTAATATAGACTATTTATTCTATTCTGAGAAGCATTGCCATTGAGCGCCTTCACGTTTTGTTCTTGGTACTTTGTGTGCCTCTGTTGTGGAGGACGAAAAGCCATAACTTTCCTATAGTCTCCAAAATAAGTTTGAATGATTTGGTTTTAGCCTGGATGGAGAAACTGAGCTACATATTGTTATTTCTTCTGCTTGACAACAATGGCTTCACCCTGAGATGACAGGTTGTCATTGTGGCAAAGCTTTCATTGAGGTCAACATTTATGTCTTCTCAAAAAATTGTTTCTCTGGTTTAGGTAAATGTTAAATAGGAAAGACGTACGAAACTGGCTAATAAGACATGTTGGAAATATTCAATCCAGTTCAATGCAAATTAAAGTAACAACAACATCATTGTTCATCTGTGCAATTGGCAACATTTTTTTGTTTTGTTTTTGTTTTTTAAATGATGATTTCCAAGTCTGGTGAAGATGCTGTATATATCAGGGCACTTAAAAATGTTCATGTTCATTGACCCAGTAGTCTCACTTTTGAAAACCTATGCAAAGGAAATAAACAGATTACAGAGCTGTTTGCAGCATTGTCTGTAATAAAAAGGGGAATGATTTAATAAACTATGACATCCATTTGTGAACTGTAATACTTCCATTATAAAGAGTGTTTAGAGAAACTTTATAATAACATCAAGAAAACCCAATGATATAAGAAGCAAAAGTACACTACTCTGCCATTGAGTTTTACAGTGTCATAGTCTATAAAACTATCACACAACATACTGCATTAGCTAAATCTGCTGCCCATGAGCTCTTTAAACTGTTCAAGAGCAAAGATGTCAATTTGAGGACTATGGTGCACCTGCCACAACTATTTTCAATAGTTTCATATGCATGTGAAAGTAGGACAGTGAATAAGGAAGACCTTAAAAGAATTAATGCATTCAAGTTATGGTGTTGGAGGAGAATATTAAAAGTACCATGGACTGCCAAAAGAACAGACAAATCTATATTGGAAGCAAGCAGTACAGTCAGGATGCTCCTTAGAAGCCAGAATGGCAAGACTTCGTCTCACATACTTTGGACATGTTATTAGGAGACACCAGTCCCTGGAGAAGGACATCATGCTAGGTAAAGTAGAGGGTCAGTGAAAAAGAGGAAAGCTCCAAAGAGGTGGATTGGCACAGTGACAGCAGCAATGAGCTTAGATGTAGCAACGATTGTGAGGTTGGCGCAGGACCAGGCAGTGTTTCGAGCTGTTGTACATAAGGTTGCTCTGAGTTAGTGAGTTAGTACTGACTCAATGGCACCTAACAACAGCATGCAATTCAACAACAATAACAACAAACTATTAGTAGAAAAATATGCCAAATATTAAGCCTTCCTCTCATGTTGCCCCTGTTTTCTATAAGAAACACAGATTATTTCCCATAGGTTTTCCTATCTTTGATTTGTAAAATGATTATTACTTCAGGATCAAAATTTTAACTTGGAAGTGTGATTCCCTTCTCTTTCTGGGTATTAGTTAACACCTTTTGTGAGAGATCAGAAGGTAATCTCTTTAACATTCACTTAAAAAAAAAAAAAAAAAAGCTTATCTTTGGTATGTTTCCTAAAGTTATTGTATTGTTTTTGTGAAGTGCCGTAGAGTTGATTCCGACCCACAGCGACCCTGTATAGGGTTTCCAAGGAGCAGCTGGTGAGCTTGAACCACTGACCTTGCAGTTCAAACGACTTTGCAGTCTGATGCATTAGCCCACAGTGCCACACCAGGACTCCAGAATTTATAGATGCTAAAAATTTTAGAACAACAAAAGTGGTTGAATTGTCTTTGAGTTCTGGATAAATTGTGTAACTATGAGTTCTAGATAAATTGTGTAACTATAACAATATGTTTATGATTTCTCTTTAGGAATATTTCAAATAGAAACGAATTGCAGTTTCCAGTTGACCAGCATTCAAAGGGTAAGATTAACATTCTGAATTATAAACACATGGTAAAGATCATTGTGATCAGGGTGAAAGAATATAACCTTGTCACACACCTTTCTTAATTTTAAACCATTCCGTGTTCCCATGTTCTGTTCCAACAATGGTAGTTGTCTCTCTTCTCTCTTTTGGTTAATTTAACCATGATGTCAGACTCTTTCCTTGAAACTCTTTGATTTCTGTGTCTAGAAGTACCCTGCTTCTCTGTCCTCCTTTACTTTTCCTTACCTGACAGTCCTTCCTCAGGTGTGTCTCCAACTTATGGCAGAGTTCTGTTCTAATCACCCTATCAGGAGTCAGTTGAAAAGCCTTTTTGGTTTTTTATTAAATTATGATTGCCATAGCCTGCAATATGGAAGTGTTACAAATTGTAAATCATAGCACGGACTTCTACAAGTGAACAGATGAGAATGAAAACAATAGCAGATTAGCTGCCGCAACATGGTGTGTAGTTCACATAGTGGTTACGAATCGGGCTGTGAACCGTAAGGTCAGCAGTTCCAAACTACCAGCTGCTCCACGGGAGAAAGAGGAGGCTTTCTGCTCCCGTAAAGATTTATAGCCCCGGAAACTCTGTTCAGGGTCTCTATGGGTCGGAACCAACTCCACGGCACTTAACAACAACAACAATGATATGATATGAAAAACATGTCATAAGTGCAATTCATCGTAGCTTGAATATATTGTAAGGTCAGGGTCTACCTGTATGAGGATGTTTCAAAAAGTTTATGGAAAAATTAAATTAAATGATAATGGAATTTCTCCACAAACATTTTGAATCCCCTTTGTACTATCTAGGGGATATAGATTTTGTTCTGCAATCACTAACTTCTTCCAACAAAATTAATTCATTTCGGTGGCACTAGAAGACCCCCAACGAGATGGACTAGCCAAGTGGCAGCATTGATGGACTCAAGCGTGGCAACAGTAGTGTGGTTGGCCCAGGATCAGGCAGTGTTTCATTCTGCTGTGTATAAGGTCGCTATGGGTTGATACAAACTTAATGGCACCTAACAACAACAACAACAACAACATCTACTACTTATGTGCTCATGTCTTCCTACAGGGGATTAAAGATGGTTGCAAGTGCTTTGCAAATTTATCCCAGGAAGTGATGGAGGCTGTTTTGGCCTCCCTTTGGATCTGGGCTGGCCTTACTACTTTTTTGACTAATAGAATATGTTAGAAATGGTATGAAGTAATATCCAAGGCTGGGCCTTAAGAATTTTGTAGCTTCTGCTTTTGCATTCTTTAACTATTCTCCTTAGAACCTTGCCACCTCACTATGAGGAAGCCTAACCAGCTATACAGAGAAGAGACAAGATCCCTGTCCAATAGAACCAGCTGGACTCCTAGCTAGGAGTCAACAGCAACTGCCGGCCATGGGGTTAGTGCATTTTGGGCTTTCCAGTGATACCATGTGAAACAGAGGAACTGCCAGATCATTCCAAAATTAGGACAAATGATGAATTATTATGTTAGCCACTAAGTCTTGGTTTGGTTTCTTACACAGCAATAAATAACCAAAAAATGAAAATCAGTTCCTAGATGTGAGATGCTGCCATAAGAAAAACCTAAAATATATGGCATTAGCGTTGGGACCAGGTTGCAATGAAGGCCTGAAGGGCAGGAAAAAGACTGAAATGGTGTGTGCAATGGCAGTGAGGAAATTTCTTTGGCAGTTGTAAAAGGATGCCCTTGTTTTCTATTGACAGGAAATTTAGAAAATCTATCACCTACAGCAACATGGCAGATAGAAATTAAACCTAATGAACTTGTGACTATATCATAGACTTCCCAACAGAGCATTAAAAGTGGCAATTGGCTTTTTATAGCCACCTCTGAGTAAAGTATTCAAGAAATTGAATTAAAGAAGGAACTGCCTCTACCCAGTCAATATATTCAGAGTGAGAGAGGCTTCAGGTCCAAAGTACTGCCAGTGAAAATTGATCTTGGTGTAGAAATCAAATCTAGGGCATAAAAGTAAGACCCTTATACAGATTTTAAATATATTTAAGTCAATGCTACCTGAACTGTCTCAGCTAGATGGAAGGGCTTCTAAGAATATTAAGAATGTTGTCTCATAGCATCCTGACTTGCAATCCAGAGTAGACAGGAGTTAATTTGTTGGCATATTTTTGTCAACAAAATTTGTGAGTATAGTTTCTATCTAATGGAATAAACCACAATAAGCTTCATAGGAAATCCACAAAGTTTTTAGCAGATTTATATTATCTTGACCACTCTCTTAAAAGAGACTGAAATAACTCAAAATTAAAAGAACTGTCTGTAATCTCATTCTTGATGTGCAAAAGGCAAACACAGGTCATTTCTTATGCAAAAAGAAAGATGATTCAGAATGCTGTGCCCAGAATTTAGAGTATAGAGCCAAGATTCAGTGGTATCCACTCTCAGATAACAGAGTTGCATCCTAATCAACAATAATTCTCTAAATTCAGAGCAAGAAATTGGCAACATGTACCAAGTTGCTGCAAAATTACTGAGAGCCAGTGACTGCTGTGTACCTCGTCTTTCCCTATGGTTTAAACATGAGTGTCTAATGTAGCTAACCTATTCCTACCTTTACAATTTATGTTGGGTGATTTTGTTGTTGTTGTTAAGTGCCATCAAGTTGGTTCGGACTCATAGTGGCCCTGTATAGGGTCTCCAGGGAGTGACAGGCGGGTTTGAACCACCAGCTTTGTGGTTAGTGGTCCAGTGCTTATCCTGTGGCACCACAACAGGACTCCATGTTGGGTGATAGAGCAAATAAGTTGTTTTATCAGTTCAGTGATCTCTGTATTTGAGTAACTTCACCCAAGGATCCTCACCCTCACTTGAGGGAGGATCATTATTTGTCACTGTGCCTGGATCTTATTAACATGAAAAGATTCTATACTTCAAGCCTAAGCTTGATGCAGTAATGGGTTGTAACTTATAGGTGACTTGGGAGAGGGTAAATGTGTTTTGCATGTAGAAGGAATGCAAATCATTTGTGGGCTGGTAGTCTGGACTATGGTGATTTAAAGGTGCCTGAAATTTTTTTCTTTTTTCTGTTCTTCTCATTGAGGGATAGAGTCTGTTTCCCATTGAGGGATAGAGTCTTGAAATTGGCCGGTAGAATACGATGGACTTGACATTGTGAGTCTTCCAAGACTATGTTCTAAGTGATCTATAGCTTTTACTAGTGTATTTAGGATGTACCTATTTAGAACCCAGCTACCATGTTGTGTGAGGACACTGAAGCCGTCATATGCTGTCTTATATGAAAGGAGTAATAGCCAACAGTTAGCTATTACCAACTACCAGCTTCATGGATTGTTGTTGTTGTTAAGTGCCATCGAGTCGGTTCTGACCCATAGTGACCCTGTACAGGGTTTCCGAGGCTACAAATCTTTATGGGAGCAGAATGCCTCATCTTTCTCCCGCGGAGCTGCTGGTAGTTTTGAACTGCTGGCCTTAAGGTTCGCAGCCCAATTCGTAACCACTACACTACCAGAGCTCCTTGGATAAGGGAGGACATTTTGGAGCTTCCAGCCATCTTTGTGTCAGCCACACCATATGAAGTAAAAAAAACACCTTCAAAATCCCCGTATCTGCTGAGTTATAACCTCCATCTTGGAGAAGCTCTATCACATTGTATATAATCTGCAATGCTGTGGGATAATGCACTGGACCGCAAGGTCAGAGGCTCAAATTTACCAGCCGCTCCTTGGAAAACCTCTATAGGGTTGCTATGAGTCAGAACTAACTCGACGGCACTTAACAACAACAAAAGCAAACATCTCAAATGTCGTGTGTTCAGTATTGTCTTGCTCATTTTTTTCCTGCATTTTGTTTGTTCAATTAATTTCTATCCAAATATTTATTTTATACTATGTGCTAGAAGGAATCAGGTATGGTACTGCAGGATCAGCATTAGACTTACAGTAAGCTCCACAATTCAAACTCACTAACCGCTCCTTGGAAACCCTATACTGGGTCGCCATAAGTCAGAACTGACTCTGGCACTTAGCAACAACAGCAACAATGTGCTAGAAACTAGAAAATACGAAACAGGCATATCTCAGACATATTGTGAGATTGGTTCTACACATTCCAGTAAAGCAAGTATCACAATAAAGTGAGTCACACATTTTTTTTATGTTTCCTTGTGCATGTAAAAGTTATGTTCACACTATGCTGTAATCTACTAAGTGTGCAATAGACAATAGCATTATGAAAATGTTTGAAGTATTCTGAGACTTGCCAATATGTAACACAGAGACACAACGTTAACACATACTGTTGGAAAAATGGTACTGATAGACTTGATTAACACAAGGTTGCCACAGACCTTCAATTTGTAAAAAAAAAAAAAATGTAGTGTCTGTGAAGTAGAAACAAAATAAAGCACAAAGAAATGAGTTATGTCTGTCATAGCATAGTTTCAAAATCGGTATCCATTTCATTCCTGCCTGTCCCTGGACTTTTTGATCAGAAGGCACTAGGCAGTGTTGAACTTTTTATTTGCAGTGACTATTTCATTCATTTCTTTCTTTACAAACTTACAGCAAAATTTACCCTGGTTGTTTCATGTACACATGATTTTAATAGCCTTTCGGCTGAGCCCCTTGTTCCAAATCCCTCCCCTTATTAAATCTATCCTGCAAATCTGTATGGGTCAGTGACGTACTACTTCCTCTCCTACACAACTCTGAAGGGTTCATGTACAAGATGCAATGCTGGACTACTTAGTAAGCAAGGTAGCAAAGACTTACTTGTGCTTTCTAATCTGTAGAATAATTCTACATTTTCTCACCATCTTAATGATTCTGTTTCTAGGTGTTGCTGGCATCTGTCTCTCTCCCAACCCCACAGCACCTTCCTAAAGGATCAAAGCTTCTTTCCAAATGTATACTCCCTGACAGGGATAGAGTACCAAGTATGCAAGGTGAGCACAAGCTTACTTATGCTTACTTATCTGTAGTGAACAATTTCACATAAGTTTTACCACATCTGTGGTGAAAACATGTGCAACTGTTCTCTACAGAGTAGTCTGGGTAATCCTAATGGGGTTTACCTTAAAAATCAAGAGCAATTTCCAAGAAGATTTAAAAGGTAAGTAGCTCCCCACATATTTTATTTTATTGCCATTCAGTCTCGTGAACTTTCATATTCTGAGGAGATTTGTGAGGGTGGGAATTCTGGCCTCATCTAGACCAGTTAAATCACTTTGTGGGAGTAGACCCTAGAATTAGGTGGAGACAGAACTATTGTTTTAAGTTTGTGGTTCTGAAAACGGAGCCCCTGGCCCAGCAGTGTCAGTATTAACTGTGAGCTCATTAGAATGCACATTCTGGAGGCTTAACCCAGACCTCAGGAATCAGAAACGTTGAGGGTGGAGCCTGCCACTGAGTCCTCAGGAGCTCTCCTGGTGATTTTTATGGATGATTACTTTAGAGAAACTCTTTACAAGATAAAGCTTTTCTTTCTGTTTGAGGGTTTGATTATGCACTAAGTTTGGGAAGGTTTGTTATTTGAAGGTGATGAATTGGGCTACTAACCTCAGAGTCAGCAGTTCGAAACTACCAGCTGTTCTAGGGGAGAATGATGAGACTTTCTGCTCCCATAAAGATTTACAGCCTCAGAAACCCTGTGCAGGGCCCCTGTGAGTCGGAATTGGCTCCATGGCGCATAACCGCCACCACCATTGGAGTCCTGGTGTGGCACTGTGGGTTAATGTGCTTGACTACAAAGGTTAATGAACTTGCACCGCAAGTTCGGCAGTTCAAGCACACCAGCCGCTCCTCAGAAACCCTATACAGGTTTGCTATGGGCCAGAACCTACTCAACAGCACTTAATAATAACATCATACTGACAAGGGAGTATAGTGACTCTTTAGGATAAGCACTAGACTGCGAAACTACAAGGTCGGCAGTTTGAGCCCACCAGCCACTCTGTGGGAGACCAGTGAGGCTTTTTGTTCCCACAGAGATTTACAGCCTCAAAAACCCTTACAGGTTTACTATGGGTCAGAACTAATTTGACAACCCTTAACAGAAACAGCATATTTACAAGATTTGAAATGCTTGATAAGGGGCCTAAGGAAACTAATATATCAGGTGTCTTTCTAGTGGTCATTTAAATGCTTGAGAAATGCTAAATGCTTGTCATTAGATCTCTGAAGAGCGGCTAATGGGGCTTGTTTAGTATAAAGAAGGGCAACCTTAGGGATGCAAACAGTTAATTTACTTGACTGATAACCAAAAGGTGGAGGTCTGACTCCATCCATAGGCACCTTGATATGATGGCAGTTGGTTTAGTATAAAGAAAATAAAAGAATCAGGTACTGAAGCATTGGTTTTTCCAGAAATAGGAACAAAGATGTTAGACTCAAGAGACATCTTGATGAGAAGTTGTACAAACCATTTTGAAAAGATACAAGGTGATTTTTAAATCAATTTTAAGTGAGCATTGTTGTGTGCTGTTGAGTCAGTTCCAACTCATAGCAACCCTGTATGGGGGTTTTTTGTGACTGTAAAACTTTAAGGGAGCAGAAGCCTCCTCTCTGTCCTATATGTAAAAGAGTAGTGTAAAAATAAAAATAAATAAATAAACAACTCTTGAAGACTTTGGCTATAGTTCTGCCTGGAGTCAGAGATGGAGATCTTTGAAGTAGTATCCAGTTCTCAGCATATAATAACTCTAAATACCAGCTGATCATCATCTGTTTATTTTTTTTACTGGTTATTTGGAAATGCTTTCAAAGTAAAGACTACTGGGAAGTTAGAATGCCTAACTTGAGTATTGTTGTTCCAGTCCTAAAGAATTTGGGGTGAACTTGTCAAATGAATTTATGTGTTCTAAAAAGCTTTATGACATTTTAATGATGTTAAAAAGCTAAAGGAATGAGATTAGGACCATAAAATCCTTTACTTTTAACATTGGTTTCTTTGATCTAATTTAGTCCATTTGTATGTTAGAAATAGAGATCTGATTTGGATTGAATCCTCATTGTTTGCTAAAATATGGCATGGAAAAAATTTCTTAGACACACAAACAGTATTAAACATAGTAATGACCAAGGGCAACTATGGTCTTCTTTGCCGGTTAAGCACTTGAGTTCTCAAGAAAAAATTAGTATCATAATGCAGAAGAATGCTTAAGACTTTTCATGTGTGTTTAATCCAGTTTGTATATACTTAAATATTAAGTCTTAGGTTGTTGTTGTTTTTAAGTGCCGTTGAGTCGGTTCTGACCCATAGCGACCCTCTATAGGGTTTCCGAGGAGCAGGCAGTGGTCTTAGGTAGTTTGGTCATAAATGTTTTTTAGAAATTATTTAGCGAAAAAAAAAAAAGATTATATACTGTATAACTGAAGACATTGCAAAAAACTATACCATTTGAATTCCTGTTTTTCAAGAATAGAATGGAACTGTTATAATGAAGATGCTGGGGCAAGATAGGGAAGAGAGCTGCATAATGGGCATGTACTTTAGGTTTTGAGAGAGCTCAGACTGTGGATTGAATGAGGCAGTGTGGTCTGTAGTGGACAAAGCCTGGGATTTGAGTCTAAGGACCGAGATTTTTGCAGTAACTTCATCTCTTAATGGTTCTGATACCTTGAATAAAGTAACTACTTTAGGCCTTATTGTCCATGTTTGATAAAATGTGAGGAAGAAAAATACTTCTTTCAATTTGTTGTCACAAGTATGAGACAAATTAATGTAAGTTAAGTTGTTAAGAGCCATCAAGTCATTCTGACTCATAACAACCCTGCGTAGGGTTTCCAAGAACCACCAACCTTACAGTTCAAACCGACCTTCCAGTCTAGTGCATTAACCCACAGTACCACACCAGGATTCCAATTAATGTGATTGAGTACTTTGAAATAAGGATGGCAGATATTAGTTGTTTTTTTTGTTTTTTTTTGTTTTTTTTTATGAATTCATCAAAAAATTAAATTAGATGATGAGAGATAAAAATGTATAGTCTTTAAAAAGATGAATAGGAAAAGCTCTTTGGAAATATTTTTCTTTTAGAATTAATACCACAAACTTATATTTCAGATGTGGTCTTCTGACAACTATGTTCATAATAGTCTGTCATTAGGATTATTTTTAAATATTACCATCAGTTAGAAGTTCATGGCTCTTTTCTTACCGAGAAACTGTTTTTAAAGTAGAAACTGTATTTGTAGTATTTAATGGAAACTCCATTATGTAAGAGAGATTGTGATGGCTGAGTGGCATTCTTGAATAATGCAGTAGGTTTTTTTCTGGCATAAGACGGGTACAGTGCCACAGAAAAAGACTTCACACATTCAGATATCTTTGTCATGCTCAGCGCACATAAATACAGTCATGTATTATGCTGTAAATCTTTTAGAAATGCATTGTGAGTACAAAACATACTCCAGCAGAGCCATGTTAATTATGACTGCACTGCTGGGCTGTTGCACATGTTCGTTGTCCTTTCTGGCCAAGAAAACAATTTGTTACTGGATGGTGATTACCATCCTTTGAGCAAGTAACACAAACCATGTCTTACGCACCCCCGGGTCTTTTCTAAAAGTGCTATGCCAGCTTTCTTTTACAGGTTGTTGTTGTTGTTGTTAAGTGCCGTCGAGTCGGGTCCGACCCATAGCGACCCTGTACAGGGTTTCCGAGGAGTAGGTGAAAAATTAGCACAGTGTACTTACCAACTGGAGTCCTGATGTGACGCTGCCAGTTAATGCGCTGGACTGCAAGGTCGGCTTAAACCACAAGGTCGGCAGTTCAATCTCACCAGCTGCTCCTCGGAAACCCTACACAGGGTCACAGTGGAGGGATGTGAGGAGAGAATTGCCAATGACCAAACATATTGTTGTTGTTGTTAAGTGCCATCGAGTCGGTTCCGACCCATAGCGACCCGGTACAGGGTTTCCGAGGGTGTAAATCTTTACGGGAGTAGAAAGCCTCATCTTTCTCCCGCGGAGCGGCTGGTAGTTTCGAACCGCTGACCTTAAGGTTTGCAGCCCGATTCGTAACCACTACGCTACCAGACCAAACATATAACATGCATTATTTGCATAAAATATGATCATTATAAAACAAGCTTTGTTCTCCCAACTGGAAAAAACAAATTCACTGTCATTGACTCAATTCTGACTCACAGTGACCTGTATAGAGTTTCCAAGGCTGCAAATCTTTAAGGATCAGAAAGCCTCATCTTTCTTCCAAGGAGCGACTGGTGGTAGGTGCTTATTCTACAGTGCCACAAGGGCTCCTTAGTGCCACTGGGATTGGCAAATGCAAAGTAAATTTCAGACATGCCCAATATTTTTTTTATTTTGAGATTACAAAGCCCAAAAATTCTTGCTAGAAATATCTGAAATACAATTTGGAATATCTACTCATAGCTGAAAGGAGCCCTGGTAACATAGTTGTTATGAGTTGGGCTGCTAACCTCAAGGTCAGCAGTTTAAAACTACCAGCCATTCTGCGAGAGAAAGATGAAGCTTTCTGCTGCCGTAAAGATTTGCAGCCTCGGATGCCCTATGCAGGCTTGCTATGAGTTGGAACCAACTCCACAGCACGCCACCACCACCACCACTCATAGCTGAATTTCACATATCTATTAAAGCTATAGAATAAGCACTGGACTACTAACCTCAAGGTCACCATTTCAAGTCCACCAGCGTGCTTCCTGGAAATCTTTTATAAGGTCACTATGAGTCTGAACCAACTTGACAACACTTAACAGCAGTGAAGCATTAAAAAGATTGTATTTTTACAGCATTTACAAAAAACTTCCCAGCAACTTTTTAGAGGTTATGCAGACACTGAATATACAATTTCACAGCCAAATAAAAATGCTAGAATATTTCAGAATTTTCTCACAGTTCAATTGATCAATTTGTGATTTTAAACTATCAACAAATGATGTCTTGAAGTAGGCTTGGCATGTTGTTGTTGTGTGCCGTCAAGTCAGTTCCGAGCCATAGCGACCCTGTATCGGGTTTCCAAGGAGCTGATGATGAGCTTGAACCGCCAGCCTTGCAATTCAAACAGCTTTGTAGTTTGGCTCATTAACCCACAGCGCCACACCAGGAGTCCGTGCATGGCTATTGTTAAACTTTAAAGTAAAAAAAATAATAAAGTAAAGCTGTGTCTTTAAAATAACATAATTTCAGGGAATTTCAGCCATATTTCTGAGCTGTATCTGAAAAAAGTTTTTGCTTTTTCTAATAAAATTGATTGGCTGAATTTTAAGAGACCTGAGGCTCCCTAGTTGATAGGAATATGTGTGATTTCTAGTTGTTGTTGTTAAGTGCTATCCTGACCCATAGCGACCCTGTATAGGATTTCCAAGGAGCAGCTGGTGAGCTTGAACTGCTGACATTGCAGTTCAAACAACTTTTTTCAGTCTGATGCCTTAGCCCACAGCGCTACACCAGGACTCCATGAAAGGAACACAAATCATGTGGTTTGATAATTGTTTGACAGGCCATCTCATAAAAGCAAGAAAGACCAACTATATGTGAGGACAGAATGAGACATAAACATATGTAGACTGCTTCAAAAAAATAAAAAAGCTAAATATTGCTGATACCAGATTTAAAAATATGTCCCATGTAAATTTCTATAGAAATGTCTTTGTAATTGAAAGGGAGTTCAGGGAACGAATATGGGCTCATCTGTTTTGCCAGACAGGCCCCAGTGTGAAACATGAACTGGCCTCTGTTTGATAAATCATGTCTTGTAATACAGAGAGTCTCTAAAGATAGTAACTCTCATTTGTTCATTTCTTTGATTGACTGTAATTATTTCAAGATATCTGTGTTTTCTCATAGAATGAAGACAAACATGGAGATGGTGTGTCTAAGAAATTTCAAAAGGTGTAGACCTCCTGATTGAAGCATATTCAATTTACTTGATATATTTTTTATTATAGTAAGTATAAATATCTAAACTACATAAATTTGGTCATTGCTGATATATTTATATTTCCATTTTTGTTTTTGTTGTTTTAATATTTTATTGTGTTTTCATTGAGAAAACATACATAGCAAATTAGGTTCTCATTTGTTAATTATTACAAAATGGCTCAGTGACACTGCATTCCTTGTGGAACTGTCACTCTACATTGTTTCTCAATATCAGTTATGTGTCTTAGATGAATTTAACTCTCAAGACCTTGGGGAGGACAAATAAAACCATAAACTTAGTTGGAAGAGTCCTTAGAGGTTATGTGGTCCACTCTCCTTCTCCATTGCAAGAAAATACCTTTGCAGTATCCTTAATGTGTAGTCATTTTACTCCCTTAATTCCTACTGAGGACAGGGGTGTTTACTTGTTTCACACCATGGATACACTGCCTGAGGTTCATTCAGAACATAATTTTCTAAAACATCTAACCACCTGATTCTGCCTTTTGAACAGAGATTCTTTCATGCTTGAGGTGGTTGTACAAAAATGTAAAGATTAATTCCCAGGGCCGCTGTCATCTTAGCTGAACATGATCAAGTACCATATTCTTCTGTAGAGAATAGTTTATAGAGAGGTATCTCCTGATTATCCTGTTGACATTTAATTTTCAATCTCTAACTCAGCAATGAGGACTGTGACCGCTTTATCTGGGTCCACCTGTTAACATGGCCAAAGGTTATCATTGCTATTTTAGCATAACAGCTATACTAATTAGAAATTTTTTTTTAAAGATTGATTTCTATAAGGTTAAAAAAAAGTCCTAGGAGATTGTCTAAACAGTTTTCAATATAGAATGCAAAATCCATCATGGTTTTGTGACAGCAAACTCATTTAGTAACAGAGTATGCCCTTCATCATTTATCTTATTAATACTTTGAACTAACAATATGAGAGAGTTCCCACAGTATATTAATTAAGTTTCTCACTGTGTCCCTTTTTAAGTCATTAGTATTTCTTCCCACCTTTAAATACTCAGTTGTTAAGTGCTGTTGAGTCGATTCTAACTCACAGCCACCCTGTATAGGTTTTCCAAGGAGCAGATGGTGAGTTTAAATCACTGACCTTGTGGTTAGCAGTCCAGTGCTTATCCTACAGCACACTCTAAGCACACACACACAGCCAGGACACTAAGTTGAACAAATGGCTTAAATTACAAAGCAAGAGCTTGGAAGGAAAAGGAGAAAATGCATTAAATGACATTTTTTTGGAGCACAGAATTAGTGAGGAACTCTAAGCTTAAGGAATAAGTTTATAAAGTGGTGCTTCCTCAAAGGGGACTCCTTGTTTTAATTACAGCTCTAAACTGTAGTTGATGATTCAAACATGGGGGTGAGGCATGGGACAGACCTCTTAGGAGTATAAATTTTAACTGTTAGAAACTTGTAGCTAGCATAGCAAGAAGTTTTCCTAATATCGTAAAGAAATATTGCTTCCTAGTTTAGATTAATCCAGCATGGAGTGAAAATTCAGACAGATAATTTATGCATTCTTACATATCCCGTTTGTCCTTCACCACATGGTCTCCTGTCTCAAGGGCTCTATATGGTGCAGAGTTGGGATAGCCTGAAATTTCAGGTGAAGTCAGAAGACATATGTGCCCCTAGCTTCTATCCCCTGAGCTAAATAAATTGGGTGGGGTATGCATGTGCAAGCATTTGATTTAACTGCTTCTCTCTTGGCATTTGCTTCAGTTGTTTTTCTTTTGTCTTCCTCTTCCAGTTTCTGGATTCCTACAAGTGAAAGTCATGATTACACTAACAGAGCTAAAGTGTTTAGCAGATGCCCAGTCATCTTATCACATCTTAAAACCATGGTGGGACGTCTTCTGGTATTACATCACTCTGATCATGCTGCTGGTGGCTGTGCTGGCTGGAGCGCTCCAGCTCACGCAGAGCAGGGTTTTGTGCTGTCTTCCATGTAAGGTGGAATTCGACAATCACTGCACCGTGCCTTGGGACCTCCTGAAAGCCAGCATGAACACGTCATCTGACCGTGGAGCCCCGCTCCCGCTCCCCCTCAGAATCCAGAATGACCTCCACCGGCAGCAGTACTCCTACATCGATGCCGTCTGTTACGAGAAACAGCTCCACTGGTTCGCCAAGTTCTTCCCTTACCTGGTGCTCTTGCACACGCTCATCTTTGCAGCCTGCAGCAACTTCTGGCTTCACTATCCCAGTACCAGTTCCAGGCTAGAACATTTTGTGGCCATTCTTCATAAGTGCTTTGATTCTCCATGGACCACCCGTGCCCTATCAGAAACAGTAGCCGAGCAGTCAGTGAGACCCCTGACACTCTCCAAGTCCAAGGTTTTGCTTTCCTCCTCAGGGTGTTCAGCCGAAGTCGATTCCAACAAGCAGTCATTGCCCTACCCACAGCCAGGCTTGGAGTCGGCTGGTATAGAAAGCCCTACCTCTAGTGTCCTGGACAAGAAGGAGGGAGAGCAGGCCAAAGCCATCTTTGAAAAAGTGAAAAGGTTCCGTTTGCACGTGGAGCAGAAGGATATCATTTATAGAGTGTATCTGAAGCAGATAATCGTCAAGGTTATTTTGTTTGTCCTCATCATAACTTATGTTCCATATTTTTTATCCTATATTACTCTTGAAATCGACTGTTCTATTGATGTGCAGGCTTTTACTGGATATAAACGCTATCAGTGTGTCTACTCTTTAGCAGAAATATTTAAAGTCCTGGCTTCATTTTATGTCATTTTGGTTATACTTTATGGTTTCACCTCCTCCTACAGCTTGTGGTGGATGCTGAGAAGTTCCCTGAAGCAATATTCCTTCGAGGCATTAAGAGAAAAAAGCAACTACAGTGATATCCCCGATGTCAAAAACGACTTTGCCTTCATCCTTCATTTGGCTGATCAGTATGATCCTCTTTATTCTAAACGCTTCTCCATATTCCTGTCGGAGGTCAGTGAGAACAAGCTGAAACAGATCAACCTCAATAATGAATGGACCGTTGAGAAACTGAAAAGTAAACTTGTGAAAAATTCCCAGGACAAGGTAGAACTGCATCTCTTCATGCTTAATGGTCTTCCAGACAATGTCTTTGAGCTTACTGAAATTGAAGTTCTAAGCCTGGAGCTTATCCCTGAGGTCAAACTGCCCTCCACAGTCTCACAGCTGGTCAACCTCAAGGAGCTTCATGTGTACCATTCTTCTCTGATGGTAGACCACCCTGCACTTGCCTTTCTAGAGGAGAATTTAAAAATCCTACGTCTGAAATTTACTGACATGGGAAAAATCCCACGCTGGGTATTTCACCTGAAGAATCTCAAGGAACTGTATCTGTCAGGCTGTGTCCTGCCTGAGCACTTGAGTACCACACAGCTGGAAGGCTTTCAGGACTTAAAAAACCTGAGGACTCTCTATTTGAAGAGCAGCCTCTCCCGGATCCCACAAGTTGTGACGGACCTCCTGCCTTCACTGCAGAAGTTGTCCCTCGATAATGAGGGAAGCAAATTGGTTGTGTTGAACAACTTGAAAAAGATGGTCAATCTGAAAAGCCTAGAGCTGATCAGTTGTGACTTGGAACGCATTCCACACTCCATTTTCAGTCTGAACAATCTGCATGAGTTAGACCTAAAAGAAAATAACTTGAAAACTGTGGAAGAGATCATTAGCTTTCAGCACCTACAGAATCTTTCCTGCTTAAAGTTATGGCACAATAACATTGCTTATATTCCTGCCCAGATCGGGGCCTTATCTAACCTAGAGCAGCTCTCTTTGGACCATAATAATATTGAGAATCTGCCCCTGCAGCTCTTCCTATGCACCAAACTATATTATTTGGATTTAAGCTATAACCATCTAACCTTCATCCCAGAAGAAATCCAGTATCTGAGTAATTTGCAGTACTTTGCTGTGACCAACAACAACGTAAGTTAATCCATTCTTTTCTTCATTCAGCCAGCCTACTATTTGTTATACTTACAGTGTATCATGTAAGGGGAAAATGGACTTTAAGTCATACTGAGTGCCCTCTGGGTTGCTCAGCGGTTCTGTAGAATAAACACTGGACTGCAAACCACAAGGTTGGCAGTTCAAGCCTATCGGCCACTCCACAAGAGAAAGATGAGGCTTTCTCTTCCTGAATAGATTTATAGCCTCAGAAGCCTTATGCAGGATCACTATGAGTCAGAACTAACTCGATGGCACTAACAACAACAAAAACAAGTGTCCTCTGAGCCTGACCCAATTCCCACTTACTAGACAAATGACTTGGGACAAATTAAAACACTGACCATCAGTTTCTCATGTAACTTACAAGTGAGTTGTCATGGAGGGTTTATGGGAGAAAAAAAGAATATAAAGCATTTAGCATATAGTAGTTGTGGAGTGTTGGTGTGGTCCTTTAGGATACACACTGCACCGTTAACCTCAACGTCAGCAGTTCAAACCCACCACTGCTCCTTGAAAACCTTCTATAGGGTCACTTATGAGTCAGAACTTGCTCGACAGCACTTAACAATAACAACAAGTTGCCCAATGACTGTTAGTTCTCTTTATTCCCTTTTCCCATTTTCTGTGTAAACATCACAGTTAATATATTTTAAATCAATCAATCTTGTATTTTAACTTTAAACTGGTTATGGAAGTTATACTCTGTTCTGTTTAAGACCTCTATGTGTAAGAATCTACTCAGTAGAAACAGGTTTTGGTTGGCCCAAATTTTATGAACGAGTCAAGTTTATATTGGAGTCCTGGTGTGGTGCTGTGGGTTAATGCACTAGACTGCAAGCCAGTTTGAACTGCAAGGTCAGTGGTTCAAGCTTACCAGCTGCTCCTCAGAAACCCTATACAGAGTCGCTATGGGTTGGAACTGACTCAATGGCACTTATCAACAACAATTTATGTTCTATCAACTTCCACATTCATGCATTCAACAAATTTCACTTAATTCTAAGATTTATACCCAGAATTGAATAATGTAGAAATTCCTTATGAATTTTGCTACTTTGACAGTGCTTGCTATTATTGTTGTCATCACTACTTAGAAATTGAAATAATCAGTTTTTGTTTCTTGAAGTGATTTGGATTTTATGGATTCAGCACGTCTTGAGATAGCATGTGTCATTGGCCAAAAATTAAGGAAATCTAATACTGAGATGGAGTCTTCATGTGGCACTGTATGATAAGCCCAATATTAACTGCAAAGTCAGCGGTTTAAACCCACAAGTCACTCTTTGGAAACCCTATCTAGGGTCACTGTGAGTAAGAACTGACTCTATGGCATATAACAATAACAGTAATATTAAGAAGGATTCTCAAGTGAGATCCCAACTTCTGAAAAACAGTGGGACATTTAATTATTAATATCTGTCATAACCACCACTCATTTGTCAGTTTGTCATACTGTGGTGACTTGCATGTTGCAGTGATTCTGGAATCTCGAAAACCCAATCAGGGTCTCTATGAGTCTAAACCAACTCAACAACACTTAGCAGCAACAGCGTCATGGAGTCCTAGCCTGACACTGAGAATAATCACTGAACTTCAAGATCTGTTTAAACTACAAGGTTGGTGGTTCAAACCCATCAGGCATTCTTCAAAAACCCTATACAGGGTTGCTGTGAGTCAGACTTGACAACACACAACAACAACAGTCATGGATTAGGAGTTCTGTATGGTGCTGTATGATACGCACTATACTGTTAACCACAAGGTCACTGGTTCAAACTCACCAGCTGCTCCTTGGAAACCCATTGCTGAATTGCTGTGAGTCAGAACCAACTCAGTGGTACTTAACAACAGCAACAACATCGTGGATTGATTTGTGTCCCCCAAAAGATATGTTGAATCCTAACCCTTGACACCTGTGGATGTGACTTTATTTGAAAATAAGCTCTTTGAAGGTATATTCACTTAACTAGTCCATTATGATGGGTGTCCTACATAAAGGAGAAGAGACACAAAGGAAGTCTATCATGTGATATCGCAGCTGCAAACAAAGAAACTCCTGGGGCTACCAAAAGCTAGGAGAGACACCTGCAACAAATTCTTCCTAATAGTCCTCAGAAGGAAACAACATAGTCTGTAGCCTGAGTTTCACCTCCCAGCATCCAGAATATGAGAAAATAAATGTCTATTCTTAAAAGCCATCCAATTTTTAGTACTTTGTTACAGCAGCCCTAGAAAGCTAAGAGTAAGGGCTCTTTTTATGTTGCATCCAGTTGGTTCCAACTCCTAGTGTCCTTGTATAGGGTTTTTGAGAGCAGCTGATGATTTGTCAACTGCTGACCTTGCAGTTAGCAGTCCAGTACTGATTCTTCAGCACCACACTAGGACTCCTGATAAGGACCAGAAAGTTTTATTATTTACCTGCCCACTGCTAACAGGTCAATTCCAGTTCATAGAACTGCTCCGTAGGGTTTCCAAGGCTGTAAATCTTTACAGAAGCAGACTCATCTTTTCCTGTGGAGCAGCTGTTGGATTTGAGCCATTGACCTTTTAGAATGACTCAGCACTTAACCCACTTCATCAACAGTGCTTCTTATTATCTTCCTAGTAGGTCTGTAAGCTTTCCTTTTGATTTGTAAGAAGAAATTAATGGTCCGCTTGGATATTTGTTTCCCTCTCTAGCTCATATATTTTATAGTCTAAAGAAGGGCATGCTGAATGAATTTTAGGTATAAATGCTGACTAAAAATTTTTATTGAATTTATTGGCCCATACAAAAAGTGGGGTCCTGGTGTGGTGCTGTGGGTTAATGCGCTTGACTGCAAAGTCGGTTTGAACTGCAAGGTTGGCAATTCAGGTTCATCAGCCACTCCATGCAAACCCTCTACAGGGTCACTATAGGCTGGAACCAACTTGACGACACCAACAACATGCAAAATGTGTGTGGTATACTTGTAAACTATGAGGCACATGATTTTTAAAGTTGTAAATAGATTTTTCAGGATAAAATTGTTGAAGTGATGGAAAATCTTAAATCTCTTACAAAGCTTCTCAGCTTCCTTTACAAGAATTGAATTAGTGTAGGTGATCTGAGGCTTCATGGTGACAGTGAAAGCCCCCTGCGACAGACAGTTGGCACCTGGGAGGTATTGCTACTAACCACAGCTAACTAGAACCCTTGACTCACCATCATGGGAGCAACATTGATGGGCCTTATAGCAACCTCTAGCCTAAAGGACTGTCTCCAGGGGCTCACTGGAATTGCTTCCTGAAATCCCCTCTTCTATCCAGAGAATCTCTAAAATCACACATTCAAAGATTTGAAGGGACTTTGGTGAGGACAAGGTAGGGCTAATAGTCAGACAGAAGAAAGGTGACAGAAATGGATATTTACTCACTCCTTGCTGGGAATCTGGAAGTTAGTAAAGGAGAGAAATGTGGGATTCGCTGATACAGCGCAGGTTTGGGCATTCTTCATAGTACCCGTTGTTGTTAGCTGCCATCTTGCTGATGCTGACTCATGGAGACCTTTTGTACAACAAAACAAAAAATGGCCAGTCCTCAGCCATCCTCAGGATCACAGTGTGTTCCAGCCATCATTAAGACCATAGTGCCAATCCATCTCACCAAGGGTCTCCTGTCCCATCTTTGGTCCTCTTCTTTACATGATGTCCTCCTCTAGCAATTGAGCCTCCCTAACTACTCCAAAGTAAGCACAGACAATATTCCATTGCTCTCTATAGGTTTCATTGGATAATTTTTAGAAGTATATTGTGAGGTCTTTCTTCTTTATCTTACTCTGGAGGCTCTATTGAAACCTGTTCATACTGTGTGACCCTGCTGGTATTTGAAATACAAAAAGTCCTGGGGTTAGGGACATTTGACTTACAGATAGCTTGTACTTGACCTTCATTGTTGTTGTTAAGTGCAATCTAGTCAGTTCCAACCCATAGTGACCCTGTATAGGGTGTCTCCAAGGAGCAGCTGGTGAGCTTGAGCTGCTGACCTTGCGGTTCAAACGGCTTTGCAATCTAGCGCATTAACCCACAGCGCCACACCAGGACTCCCACTCATAGCAACCCTGTATTCCGAGGAGCAGCTGATGGGTTACAACTGTCAATCTTGCAGTTAGCAGTCCAGTGCTTACCCTACAGTGCCACATCAGGACTTGCCTTTGATAGTTATATAAATTTGCCCTCTCTTTGAAACTATTAAACCAACCACTACTCAACAACATGTTATTGCAAAGACTTTGAGTCTTTTCTTGTACTAAAAGAAACAAAAACAAAAAACCACTTCCATTGAGTCTATTTCAATCACAGTGAGCCAATAGGGCAGAGGAAAACTGCTGACTCCAAGACTGTTGATCTGTATCGGAGCCCATAGCCTCATCTTTCTCCCAAGGAGTGGCTGCTAGGTTTGAACCTCTGACCTTATGGTTAGCAGCCAGTGCTTAACCCAGCATACCACCAGGGCTTCTTTTCCTTACACTAACCCACTGGACTTCTAAATGTAAGGTCGATGATTCAAACCTACCAGGCACTCTTTGGAGACGCTATACAAGAACTCTATGAATTGGAAGGAGCTCTGGTAGCGTAGTGCTTACGAATCATGCTGCTAACCTCAGGGTCAGCAGTTTGAAATTACCAGCTGTTCTGCGGGAGAAAGATGAGGCTTTATGCTCCTGTAAAGATTTATAGCCTTGGAAACCTGTACAGGGTCGCTATGAGTCAGAACCGACTCCAACAGCACCACTTAACAGCAACAATAACCCACCCACTATCATCAAGTTGATTCCAACTCATAGTGCCCCTCAAGAGACAGTAGAATTGCTCCTAAAAAATTTCAGAAACTAAATCCTTACAGGAGAAGACAGCCTCATCTTTCTCCCACAGAGTGGTTGGTGGGTTTAAACTGCCAGCCTTGAGATTAGCAGTCCAATGCAAAACCACCAGGGCCATTTTCTTAAAGTAAAACTAAATAAGAACCATGTATACCTGTTCTAACTTAACTATAAATTCAACTAAAAGATGCACCTAGGAACTGATTTCATATATAATTCAGGAACTGCCTGTACCAATTATGCTGTGACATAGCTTTGAGCATCATAGCAATGTGCAATCCACCATAGTACACAAACCAACCTGCGGTGGTGGATAGCAGCACCCATTACAGACTAATGCTTTGTCTAATGACTGCATGTTTCTCTCTCCCATTAGACTGTGCTTCTCAACTGGGGACAATATCCACCCCACCCCCCCTCTCGGGGGACATTTAGCAATGTTTACAGACATTTTTGCTTGTCACAACTGGATCATGGTGCCACTGGCATCTAGTAAAGGGCAGAGATGTTGATAAACATCCTATAATGCATATAATGCATAGGACAATATCCCACAAGAATGATCTATTCCAAAATACCAAGCAATATCAAGACTGAGAAACCCTGCATTAGACTAAGGGCTTTTGAAGACCCATCTGCCTTGGGAGCACTCTATCCCCACCAGTAACTTGGAGCCTGGTACATACGACATAAGTAAGCACTCAGCACATGTTAACTGAAAGCAAATGAGCCAGGTCTTCCTTCTTATCAGCCACTTTGATCAAACTCATTGCTTACACACAACCAGCAGTCTTGAGCACATTGCTCAATCTGATTGTTTCCCCCATGTGTCCATTATTGACCCTACCTCTGAGCAACAGAAGTCTGCACAGCATGGGTTGCTTTAGAGAAGGGGATTACATTTCCTCTGCCTCACCTCTCTGTCTCATTTCTCAAATTGAAATCTACATCTGCATGGTTTTCCATCTTCATTCGTGAGAAGAGAATTAAATGAAAGGGTAAATGATTTTCCTTTGTTTACTCCTATTGTTTTGGTATGCAGCGATTATCTGTATTGAATGCTGGTTCATTATGTGTATTTTCAAGGATGTCACACTGAGTGAGTGTGCGGTGATGGGAGGGGGGAGTTTCTAACATAATGAGCTATTAAGATGCAGTGTGATCATTTGAGGGGAACATTTTATCTTTTGAGGTGGTAAGACAGATCTGAATGGCTCTGGAAGCTGTCACCCAGCAGAAAGCTAGCTCAGGGGTCTCTCTCAGCCTAGTAGAGGGACAGGCTGAGCTTCAGAGCCCTCCTTCCATCTGTTACTAATAAGGCCCCTGCCTGAACCAAGGAGGCGCCATTGTTTTGTAGTTGCATAGATGTCGCTGCACCCCCACTATAAAAATCTAGAGAACTACAGAGTGAAAAAATTGTACAAGGAAAAAAGAAAACCATAGAAGAATCTGTAATGCCCAGATTTCAGGGTCCCCAAAGACCACCAAGGAGCCATCGCTGATGCAAATACATAAGGGTTGTTTATTCAAGCTCGAGCCCGGGCCTTCTCTGTATCCGACACAGCGGACTCAGGGAAAAAGGCCCTGAACTCCTAGTTAGTGGGGTTTTTATAGAGATTACAAACAGGTTCGGGGGTCTTCTACTTAACTTCTCTAGGATTGGTTTACATTTAGTAAGGTATAGGGTAACACAATCCAATTGGCCATTATCCGTAGCTTGGGCAGCTTGATTAGGGTAAGGAAGACATACATTATCTATCCTTGGGGTTGTCAGGAATGTTTATCTCTTCTTGACAGCTTGTAGAAGGAGGGGGTCATCTCCGTCTGGTATTAGCTGACTAGGCACATTCCTGAGACAGGGAGACGTGCTTTGGCCAAAGTAAAAAATGGAGTTTCTTCTTTAGGTCCCACAAATCAATGCATTTGAATTATGATGTTGGCGAAGAATATTGAAAGTGTCATAGACTGTCGAAGAACTAACAAGTCTGTCTTGAAAGAAGAACAGGGCCTTAGGTGGAATCCTGAGCCCCACCCAGGACTTTCTGAGGTGGGACATTCCCACTTGAAAGGGCATGCAAACCAACGAGGAGCAGCTAGAGAAACAGAAGAAATATCTTAAAAGAAAGACCAGCAGGAAAAAGAAAGAAGGTAAAAAAAAAAAGCAGACTGCTTGGTTGTTAAAAGATCCATCACGCTGTTCACCTGACAGTGTTCAAGGCAAGAAAAGTCACCCATCAGGATAAACCCACTTCCAAGACTGAAACTCAAAGAGAATATATGAGCAATCTTGTAAGTTCACTGGCGATCACCTGGTCTGCTTGTGAGTGGAAGTGGGGGACATACAGCAGTGAAGACATGGACTGAGTTTGGCCATGTTCCATAGACACCCATCAACCTTGAGATGATAGAAGAGGAAGGGCTGGCTGGTCTGAACTTTAGGGAGACTTGTGAACTTCCAACCCATGAACACTGACTGAACTACTGGGGACCAGCTGGTCTGAAGTAGGGGGGAGGCATGTGAGGGAGCCCAACCATTGCAGATGGTATCCATTTGACCTCGCTTGGATGGCTTGCTGATCAAAACTTAACCAGAGGAAGATAAAGAAGTTTGATACAAGAAGCTACAATTTGATTAACTGGACCTTTGCTTATAGATGTAGTTGCTCAAAATTCCAACTGAAAGGGAAGATTCTTCATATCAAGGATCAAGCCTGTCCCTTCAGTACACAGGGTTGATAGGGATGGACAACTTAGGCATTGGCTACCAAAAATGGGGGACTATAAAGCCATGAAGTGTCTGGCTTACAAGTTTTCATGAGTGTGCTTAGTTTTAGAGTGAGGGGGGTAGTGTAGAATCCCCACTGAATAACTTTCCTCTTGTCCAGATGAATCTGGTGAAAGGGTATAGGGGAGGATAGGGGTAGGATTCTTTTGATTCAGTAGTAATTGTTATCATGACTAATTGCGATTGTCACATCTGCAAAGATAGAAGATGTGAAAAAAATGGGGGTGGGGGAGGTAGTTAATCTTTAATTCCAGGAACAGAGGACCCTAGGACCATCAAGAGGAAAAAGCTTAAACAGAGCGTGGGATCCTAACCAGAAAAGTGGCAACAACAGAGACAGAATCAGAGGCAATGGCGTAGAGAAAGAGTAGCTGAGGACTCTAGACCCGTGGAATGAGAAAGGCTGTGGGCAGGAGGCTGGCTTGCAAAATGTGCCCTTTGGACATTAAATGGATTTATATTTGTGTGTGTGCGTTTTGTGTCCATTGAAATAAAATTTTTTAAAGGCCAAATAGAAGTAAATACTGTTAACTGATGGTATATTGAGGGGATTATAATCATTACAATGAAAGAAAATTTGATTTGTTGAGTGTAAAATTAATGATCTACCCTGTAAACTATCAGTTAAATCACAATAAAAACTTTAGGGGAAAAAAAAGTATATGCAGAGTGCTCCCTAGAAGCCATTATGGCTAGATTTCATCTCTCATACTTTGAACATTATCAAGAGGGACCATTCCCTAAAGAAGGACATCATGCTTGGAAAAGTGGAGGGTCAGCAAAAGAGAGAAAGACCCCCAATAAGATGGATTGACATAGTGGCAACAACAATGGATTCAAACAGCAATTCTGAGGATGGCGCAGAACCGGGCAGTATTTTGTTCTGTTGTGCATAGGGTCGGTATGAGTCAGAACTGACTTGCCAACACCTAACAACAATCATAACACAGAGTGGAGTACTTGTCTCAGGAAAAGTGGTCAAGAGTGTGCAGTCCAGCTTTGTCTGGCCCAAATTTACCTTTCTGTGATCTAAGGAGGACTCAGGGATTGTCAGTATCCACGTCTTCTCTAGAGACTTTTCCCAGTAAACCTCCTTTCATGTCTGCACTGTGGCTCCCTTAGAAATTCACATACAATCTACCTATCATAGACAATTCAGCAATTCAGTTGAGTAGCTTTTAAGGGTCGATATAATTGCAGACTATTTATCATACTTAAAATTCCTTCCTTGTTACATGAATTATTTAATTGAAAGTGCCAGAGAACAAGAAGTAAGGATAAATACTCAGATTCATGTGTATATATAGGGGAGTGGAATGTTTATATATATAATCATATCTTAGATTTGTTTTGTTTTGTTTTTAAGAAAAACGTTTTCAGTCTAGTCTGAGAAACACTGTCAATTTTCAGGATGTTTTTGGAGGATGTTGCTCATTAGATTATATAGTAAACTTTATGAGGACCCTTGAGAGCAATTTATTTCTGATCTAGGACTTAGGAATAATTGGGATTCACCTTAGCTACAGGTTTGTTTTTGTATTTTAGGGACAACGTAGCTGGATGAGTTTTTGTTAAGAATCACTGGTTAAAGTATAGAGATTTGTTTGAAGTACTGGGTTGAAGGTCGGTGGTTCAAACTCACCAGCAACTCTGCAAGAGAAAAATGAGGCCATTTGCTTCAGTAAACATTTACAACCTTGAAAACTCTACCGAGCAATTCTACTCTGTCCTATGAGTTGAAATCAAAATGGCAGTAGATTTTGGTTTTTCCTACCTGGCAAAGGTTTAGATGTTCATGGTGCACTACTTCTGTGCTAGCCTCAATTCTGGATAGATAATAACACCTAACCATATTTTTGTCTTTGACTTTTTCATTTACTTCAAATTCATCGTTATTGGTAGGCAGCTCGGCCTCACTGTCACTCCATGTGTGTCAGAGTAGAACTGTGCTCCATACAGTCTCAGTTGCAGTTGTGTGTGTGCCATCGAGTTGGTTGCAACTCATAGTGGCCCATATAGGGTTTCTGAGAACAGCTAGTGGGTTTGAACTACGGACTTTGGGGTTGGCTGTCCAGTGCTTATTCTAGAATGCCACACCAGGACTCGGGTTTTTCAATAGCTGGTTTTTAAACCTCCTGAGATGTTTTGGAAGGAGGATGGGATGTAAACAAATAAATGTATGATCATAGAGCATCAAAAACCAGGTTTACTGGCTTCTTTCTTTTCCCTTTCCAGATTGAGATGCTACCAGATGGGCTGTTTCAGTGCAAAAAGCTGCAGTGTTTACTGTTGGGGAAAAATAGCCTCATGAGTTTGTCCCCTCATGTGGGAGAGCTGTCGAGCCTTACTCATCTGGAGCTCATTGGTAATTACCTGGAAACACTTCCTCCTGAGCTGGAAGGTTGTCAGTCCCTGAAACGTAGCTGTCTGATTGTCGAGGAGAATTTGCTTAACACTCTTCCTCTCCCTGTAACAGAACGTTTGCAGACATGCTTAGATAAATGTTGACCCAGAGAAGAAATCCCATGTCTCAAAATCATTTTTTTTTAAGTGTACTTCCAAAGTTTAAATGAGAAGTAAAATTAACTAAAATAGGACGATGGAAGTGGGTAATGATTATGATTAACCGTAATCAAATGTCCTATTAAAGCATCTCAGTGGCTAGCCCTAAATTAAGTAGGTAAAAAGCGTTAGCACAGAATCTCCATTAGATCTTTAAGTAACGGAGGTGCTGTACAAGACATACCTACAATCAAGGGTGACTTGAGAGACGTGAAATTATTGAACCCCTACCTGGAGATTTTCACGTTAAAGATAGTATGGGTATGCGTTTCCTCTCCCTTCCTTAGTCCATTACTTCATTGCGCAGTTGTAACTGACTTCCTGTTTTGATGTTTATGGCTAAGATCCTAAGCTCATGAATATAAATTTCTATGATGTATACTCACCACTGTCATTCATTAATGATCTTGGATTTTTTTATTTTTGTTTTTTAAGGCAGGGTACATTGTGTTTGCAGAATTTGTTTTTGAAATTATTTTTACTTTATTTCCCAGATTGCTTGACTTTTCCTTAATCTGGTCTTTTGTTAACAACAATGATGACCCCTGAGAAAATTCCTGCCTTTAGCCTTGGCATAGAGTAAGAGCCAGGCACTTAGGAGATTTTACCTTCAGGGTCATCCTGAAAATTAATGTGTTCTCTAAAATGTCATCTTCTTGTCTCTCATCAAAGCCTTTTTTATTTGCTAAGGTTTCTTTGTATTAAATGTTAAACATGAAAATATTTTCTGTTGTATAATCTTGGATTCAGTATCTGTGAGAATAATTTTGTAAGGTACAGTGCTCATATGTGTTTCTTTAAGAACTGACTTATTAATGTACTTGGTTTTGGCTGCTTATGATGTTCATGTTTCTGTGCATTCCACTCCAAAATGTTTTTTCTACTCTGCAACTAATTACAGCTGGCTAACAAAAGCCTTGTGTTCCATGCACAGAAATATTTGGGGTGGGGGAGGTTTCCTTGTGAGCAGATGGCCTCCTCATCTACCTCTCTCTTCCCTAGCTGCTGTGCTATTGTACGGGTACATTTCTTCATTACTTACAAAAATTCTGATGGAGGGGAGAGGTGCAGATTTGGATTTTTAGAATTGATTTTAAAACACTTTGTAGAACTTTAAAAAGATCCAAAGCAAAAAGCTGTTTTTCCCTCCATCTGCATGATCTCTAGATATGATGATAACATAGAACATTCAGCACCTATTCAGTGATTAAGATGAGTTCTCAGAGATCACAAAGAATTAGCGTCATTTAAAACTGAAATTCATCTCACGCCTTTATCTAACACTTTTTATATGTTGCTCTTTTTATAAAGAGCATTGTATATTGGCCTTTTATTATCATGCATATTGTAAAATGAATAAAATCGACTGACTCATTTTGGGAAATGTACATTTTTAATGTGTTTTTTTTCTCTAATGGATCTTGTCATTACAATGCCACCTTACTTTTGGATGTAACTATGAAACAACTTGATAACTATACCTAGACAAAACTGGAAAAACACTATGGGGGAAAGAATACTACCAAAATGGAATTGTGATGTGTGTTATAGATTTTATTTGAACTTTGCCTGTTCCAGAAGGATGGAAGTGAGTCTTTAAGTTATGACAAAATGTGGTTTCCCTCACCTGCCACAATCTCTGGACTGAGATTCAGAGACAAGAATTGTTTATTCACATCTAATAAAATTTGAATAATATTAGTCAGTCATAAAGGAATATAGAATACCAAAAGCTGCCTAACATGTGAATATTTATTATGAATGGGAAGAGACAGTGTAAGCATTCAATCCTTACCGAAACTTGCCTTTAGTCAGAACATTCAAGTTCTCAGGGAACCAGGCATAACTGATGGAACTTCCTTCTAGGACTTCAGAAAACAGATTCTGACTATATCCACGGTTTTTGTTATTTTCTTTGGTTTTTTGTTTTTGTTTTTTTTTTGTTGTTGTTGTTGTTGTTTCATGAGTCGATGGTCATTTTATTCATTTTTTTTTTCACAGTAGAATTATCATGAGCTCTGATTCCAGTGTTGGGTAGCATTATCTTAAGTTTTGCATGTGAATATATGATACCTGGTGAGATGTTCAATTTTTATAAAACAAGAATTAGCCATGATTTGTAAGAATAATCCCACCCTCTCCTTTAAGGAAAAGTTTTCAAAATAATGAAATTCAAATTTGCTACCATTCACCTAACAAATTAGAACTCCATGACCAGGTTCAACTACAAAAGTCATTGCAAAGTCTTCCCTACTACCTCTCTAAATTTCAGGAAGCAATTCAGTAACAGGATCAATCGGGAATATTATAAACGGCTTCTCATACACTAGCATAGAATTACTGCTAGAGTGATTGTTTTCCTGCCATAGTTAATATATAAATGTCTTCCTCTTTAAAAACATTAAATACATATATACCTTGTACACCAGTATTTATGTAGCTTCTGAAGGCTGTAGCGCTGACAGTATAAACTCTGGACACTGACTACCACTTGACAGACAGAAATTTGATGTTAAAATCACTTTTGCTGCATTTTTGGATCATGTCTTTATTTCAGATCATTTTAAATGAAGAAAATCAAATGTGTTAAATCATCATTATGATTCTTTAAGCATTTGTTTCCAAGACTACATTTTGAAAATGTAGTCTTGGAAACAAATATAAATGTTTGTTATATGTATAGAAAATAGCTGTTACTCAGAGCAGCAGTTCATGGCTTAGGCTAACAATAGCATTGGTTCACTTTATTGACATACAAATCCAAGTCCAGAAACACAGACACATACTTCCATGTATGCAAATGTAACATGCTAGTTTATGATTGTGTAGTATGTTTCTCCCCAAAGTTGCAGTAGGATATAGGTTAATTCTACTATATTAATTCTTTTTTATTTATTACAAGTAATCATTGAGTGTTTCTGTACCCTTCAGAATAGCCTTTACAAGTAAAAGTGGATGTTCAGCCTTTGTTTAAGACCCTACATGCTGGTTATGAGCATTCCTGGTAAAGTTTTGGTGTATTTTTTCCTTGGCCTACATCAGGGTACATCTGAGTGGTACATAGATACTATATTTCCATTATTCTATACTCAGTCTTAATTGTCCCCCCTGGATATCACCATATTTTACTGTCACTTGACAAACAAGATGGAAATAGATTCTTGAGGGTCTCTCTGCTGCTGTACAGCTCTGAGTGCTGTGGTAAACTGTACTGATTTTTTGCATACTTTTTTTTTTTTTTGATGCTGAAAATAATTGTTTGGGTTCCTCAGTTCTATTATTCAAATTTTGTATGTTTAATTAAGATATTGCATTCTTTTGATTGGTTCCAAAACCATTAATTAAAATAATCAAGCAACTATTCTATGGATTTATGGCTTTATTTCCTTGTGTTTTCAAAAAATTTTTTTTTACTTCTCTCGAAGTCCTATTCACATAAGATATATTGTCTTCCTTCATTGACCTACCCTTTAAGGTACTTTGGCCAGCACTTGTGTAGCAACAGAATATATTTATGCCAAAGGACTTGCAGTGATACTTGAGAATGTGTTTGTTTGGGGCATGGCCAGATAGCCTGTAATTACTCCAGATTGTAAAGTACTTCTACTTTAGCCATCCGTACAATATCTGGAGCTGATCCTGTGATCCCTCTACCCTACCAGGAGCCTGAGAATATAAATGTAGGTCCATTTTGTTTTCAGTAATTGTACATTGCGTCAGAATCTGTGTTTACTTCTTTCCGGTGAGGAAGGGGAGGAGTTGTTTTGCATCCTGGTTTGTATTATGAAGACTTGATGTACACAAAATGGTATAACCAATAACTGTTGCAAAAGGCCCTACATATAATTTTTCTTCTGTTAGCTCTCTGTGAAAGCTGAAACAGCATTCAAACCACAGTCTTATTTAATTGGTTTATTCCTGTTCCTTGTCTATCACTCTTGTATCCACTGGGAGCTATCTACTAAGTACTTTGGATAATGGACCGCATTCTTCTCAACTGTTTTTAATATGGACAATATCATCAATACTAAAATATTAACACAGAATATATGAGGCAATTGCTTTCCTATGAAATTTAATTTTATTTAAGTTTTGCATTTGACTTGTATAATACACGATTGCTGAGAAAAACAATTATGAATGCCTTCTGCATGTTGTATATTATCTCTAACAGAGATTGGTACCATTTTTCAAATAAAGAAATATAGAGTTAGAGTGGATGCGTGTGTGTGTGTGTGTGTGTGTGTGTGTGTCTGTGTGGATATTGTGGATAAACCTAAAAATGAAAGTTTATGAGGATTGTGTTAATTCTTCAGTTGTTTCACTCAGTGAACTATGGGTCCATTTTGAGTAAAGATAGTGTCTTTTGTTAGCATCACAGTGACGGCTAACATTTGTGATTTTATCTTTGTCACATATTTGGAGACATGTATATAATCAATTTTTGCCTGGTAATTAATTATTTAAAAATATAAGATTTTGTAGTGGTTTTGACCCTCAGATTTACCAAGTAAATCTGCACTTTTGTGGCAAATCCCTTTGCCTGAAATTCAGTAGCTTTTGGTAAATTTACTACTTTTAAAGTTCCTTTTATGTAAAATAAAGATTCAATTTTTATAATAAATGGCAAATAAAATCAGATGAAATGTTACAAGTTGGCTGTACTAGTTACTTCTGTTCCCCTATTAGGATCCAGACTCCAAACGTGTTTCTCGTACTCCTCCCATGCCTTCCCACGTGGTTGCACTGTTAAATTAATCCCCAAAGACATGTGAGTCTCCTAAAAGTATGAGTTTTCAAAATAGGCTATGTTGTCATTGTTAAAGTGCCATCAAGTCAGTTCTGACTCGAACCATGTATAAAGTTTCTAAGGAGTGGCTGGTGAATTTGAACCACCAACCATGTGGTTCAAACTGATGTTGAGGTTCAATGCTTTATCCTACAGGCCACACCAGGACTCTAAAATTGACTATAATTGTCACAAAAATAGCAAGCGCCTGAAAGGACTTCTGGTGTGGTGCTATAAGATAAGCACTGAACTCTGAACTACAAGGTCGGCGGTTCAAACCCACCAGCTGCTCCTCAGAAACCCTGAACAGGTTAGCTATAAATTGCAATCAACTTGATGATACTTAATAACAAAAACGGCAAAAAGACCTGGATTGATTTCTAGAATAAACTGTGTATGGGTGTGTAGGTGATGTGAAATCTGCCCCTAAAATAACAAGTCCATCTTTCTAATAGTGCTCATTCACAGAATTGTTGTTATGTGCTATCAAGTCAATTGACTTGACTAATGTTGTTGTTGTTAGGTGCTGAATTGTTGCTATGGTACTGACTCATAGCAACCTATGCACAGCAGAATGAAACAATGTCCGATCCTGGACCAACCTCACTACTGTTGCCACGCTTGAGTCCATCAATGCTGTCTCATGGCCAATCCATCTCGTTGGGGGTCTTCCTCTTTTTCTCTGACCCTTCACCTTACCAAACATGATATCATTCTCCAGCGACTGTACCCTCCTGACAATATTTCCAAAGTATGAGGGACAAAGTTTGGCCATCCTGGCCTCTAAGAAGCATTCTGGCTGTACTTCTTCCAACACAGATCTGTTTGTTCTTTGGGCAGACCATGGCACTTTCAATATTCTCCTCCAACACCATAACTCAAAAGCATCAGTTCTTCTACTGTCTTCCTTATTCACTGTCCAGCTTTTGCATGCATATGAGGTTATTGAAAATACCATGGCTTGGGTCAGGCTCACCTTAGTCCTCAAGCTGACATCTTTGCTCTTCAACACTTTAAAAAGGTCTTGTGCAGCAGATTTGTCTAATGCAATATGTCATCTGATCTCTTGACTACTGCTTTCATGAGTATTGATAGTTGATCCAAGAAGAATGAAGTCCTTGACAACTTGAATCTTTTCTCCGTTGATAAGAATGTTGTTTATTGATCCAGTGGTGAGGATTTTTGTTTACTTTGAGATGCAATCCATACCAGAGGCTGTGCTTTTTGATCTTCATCAGTAAATATTTTAAGTCTTCTTCACTTTCAGCAAGCAAAGTTGTATCATCTGCATATTGCAGGTTGTTAATTCTGACTAATAGTGATCCTGTATAGGGTTTCCAAGGAGTAACTGATGTGTTTGAACAGGCAACCTGTGGTTAGCAATCCAGAGCTTACCCTATAGCGCTACACCAGATCTCCACTCATATAATTAGTCAGAGACTAATAGTCCTGGTGCACTGGAAGATAATGCGCTGGACCTCAAGGTCAGTTTGAGCTATGAGGTCAGCGGTTCATACCCACCAATCACTCCTCAAAAGGGTCACTATGAGTCAGAAACAAGTTGACGGTACTTAACAACTACAATAGTCACAGACCCACTCACTACTGGACTAGTAAGCAATATCACAATAAATGGAGAAAAGATTAAAATTGTTAAGGATTTCATTTTACTTGGATCCACAACCAACACCCATGGAATCAGCAGTCAAGAAATGAAAGGATATTTTGCATTGTCAAATCTACAGCAAAAGACCCCTTTAAAGTGTTAAAATGCAAAGATGTCACTTCAAGGACTGACATGCAGCTGACGCGAGCCATGGTATTTTCATAAACTTCATATGCATGTGAAAGCTGGACAGTAAATAAGTCCAGAGAAGAGTTGTTGCATTTGAATTATGGTGTTGGCAAAGAATATTGACTATACCAAAGACTTCAAGAAGAACAAATCTATACTGGAGGAAATACAATCAAAATGTTTCTTAGAAGCTGGGATAGTGAGGCTTCGTCTCATGACTTTGGACATGTTATCAGGAGGGACCAGTTCCTGGAGAAAGGCATAATACTTTTGTAAAGTGGAAGATCAGTCAAAAAGAGGAAGACACACAAAATGGATTGACTGTGGCCACGAAAATGGGCTCAAAAAAACAATGTGAGGGTGGCACTGGAGTAGGCAGCGGTATATTCTATTGTACATAAGGTCAGTGTGAATCAGAACTGACTAGATGACACCTAACAACAACAGCAAATGTTTGTTAGGGAGCCATGGTGGCACAATGGTTGAGTGCTTGGCTGTTAACCAAAAGTTTAGCAGTTGAAACCCACTCAGCAGCTCCGTGGGAGAAAGATCTGGTAATCTGCTCCCATAAAGCTTGCAGCCTAGAAAACCCTTTGAGACAGTTGTACTCTGCCACATAGAGTCCCCATGAGTGTAATTCAATTACATGGCGAACAACGGTGTTTGTAGAATCCCCGACTGGTG
The DNA here is from genome assembly GCF_000296735.1 of Chrysochloris asiatica. Classification (NCBI taxonomy): domain Eukaryota; kingdom Metazoa; phylum Chordata; class Mammalia; order Afrosoricida; family Chrysochloridae; genus Chrysochloris; species Chrysochloris asiatica. Next base: position 25,153,738 of record NW_006408520.1, on the reverse strand, counting down.
CAAACACCCAGCTCCTAACCAAAAAGTTGGAGGTTTCTTCAGCCCAAAGGCATCTCTGAAGAAAGTCTTGGCGATATGAAAACTTATGAAACTTATGAAAACCTAGCCATTTAAAACCCTGCCTGGGTAGCACAATTCTTCTCTAACATGGAATTGAGGGTAACAGCAACTGGTTCGTGTTTGGTTTTTAGTGTTTATGTTGGACTTAACCTACATATATATATATATTTTAACTCTCTAGCTCTCTCTGCTTCTGGGATAAAAATAAATAAAATAGAATCATGGCCAGTGATGATGTCCACTAGTAAGGAAACATAGTCCTAAGTTCTTTCTCTTGGGAAAATAACACTCATGCTTAAAAAAATTTCTTACATTCTCTACCTCCTGAGCCAACACAGTTTATCCCTGCTTTGAACACCAAACCTCCTTGTCAACTCCATTCCCTCAGTGACTCTTCCCTTCTTAGTCCATTTCTGTCCAGCTCTCCACATGCCCTAGGTTCTGGCCCCTTTGGCTAATTCCTCTTACAAAGATGTCCAGTTATTTATTTGCCAAGTACAGTGACTTTTGAGTTCTACCCTCTATAGGCAGACCCCATCTGAAGTACTGGAGAAATACATCCCTATGCTGTATCACCCCTTTTCTTGGTTCATCTTCACACCCATGCAGTGAGAAATTCACAACACTGGTAAAAATGCCATACAAACTAATGAAACAGAACTCAGGGTGGAATAGCTGACTTTTAGAACCCAGGATATTTTCCTAAAACTATAACATCCAGTTTCCTCTTACATCCAGTTTCTCCTTGCCTTCCCTCTATCAGATTCAGCACTCGAAATCTTGAGAATTAAATGTTAAGTGCCGCTGACATAGCAACCCTGTATAGGGTTACCAAAGAGCGGCTGGTGTGTTTGAACTGCCGACGTTGTGATTCAAACTGACCTTGCAATCCAATGCTGTTCTACAGTGCCACACAATGGCCCTCGCCAAATCTCAGTGTCTGCATCTCAAATGACATGTGCATAGAAGACCCACATAGTGCTCTGAGCAAGCAATAATTTGGCCTCCACCCTCTCCCTTCCCAGAGTCTCACTCACTCCCCACTCTACTCCCCTTCAATCTCTCCCAAACTGTATTGTTCAGCTTCATCCCAACCACATCAAGCTTATATATCTTCACCTATTACTAAATCCTGTCTTTGAGAGTACTGTTGTTCAGTGCCATGGAGTTGGTTCCGACTCATAGTGACCCTGTATAGGGTTTCCAAGGAGCGACTGGTGAGTTTGAACTCCTGGCCTTGCAGTTCATACCAACCTTGCAGTCCAATGCTTTATCCCACAGCACCACACCAGCGTTAAATACCAGTTACGTGGCACTGTGGGATAAAGCACTGGACCGCAAGGTTGGTTTGAACCATAAGGTCGGCGGTTCATAGTCACCAGCCGCTCCTTGGATGCTCTATATAGGGCTGCTGTGAGTCAGAACCAACTGGATGCCACTTAACAACAACAATATGGAAAATGATATTCTAATTTGTTCTCACCAAAAGTAATGTCCAACTATCAATATTCTTCCTTTTCAGAAGGTGATTTTTTGTCACAGTTTCAAACTCAGAATAATATTCTTAAATGTGCTGAATGTGAATGGAGCCATTTCCCACTTCAGTGATAATCCAAGGAAATGCCTGTAGAAACCTAAATTAACTGACTCCCTATTCCCAATTGTTCCAGTGACATTTTGGTGCTGCAGAAAGTGCAGTCTGGCTCCTGAGTATAGCCATGACTGTTTTCTTCTAAAAAGGAATCGGCAAATTACCATTTGGGTATTTTGAAATGATTCTGGGTCGTTAAGGAATCCTGGAGTGGCACTGTAGGTTAATGTGCTGTGCAAGGTTGATTTGAACAGTAAGGTCAGCAGTTCAAGCTTATCAGCTGATCCCTATAAGGATCACTCTGAGTAAGAACAGACTGGACTACGGCACTTAACATCACAACAACAAGGAGTTTCGTAGAAATGTTTCCTACCTGGCATTTCTGAAGCTGTACCACTAGGGGGGATCAAACTCCATCTGTGTGAAGCAAATTTCTCTCTAGTCTCCCTGAATTGCTGCTGGAGTCACACCCTTGTCTTGTTACCTCTATGGCACCACACACAGAAACTTCTCAGATTGTTATAGGAGAAAAGAGCAATTGTTTTCCTAGTCTATGGAGCCACCTTCTCCGTAATAGATTGCGCCAATCCAGGCTGTTGCTCTGTGAAAAGAAAAGTCTGAAGAAGCAGCAAAGTGAAAGAGAACTGATTCAGACTTCGTTAAGAGTACTGGGGAAAATGCCAAATTTATGATACCTGTTCCATTAAACAGAACAGGGCAACTCATGATCCTCTTCCTGGGCTCAGTGCTACACTGAAGGTTCATGTCCCCATTTGACAGATAAGACACTCTGAAAGAAAACCCATTGTCACTGAGTCCGTTCTGATCCATGGTGCCCCTATATGTAGCAGAGTAGAACTGTACTTCATAAGGTTTTCAATGGTTGATTTTTCAGATCACCAAGCCGTTTGTCCATGGTGCTACCAGGTGAATTCGAACCTCCAACCTTTTCCTTCGTAGTAGAGCACAAAATGCTGAGTTTGCATCACTCAATAGTTATCACTATTGAGGACTACTTAGGCACCTATCATAGGCTTTATAAGCATTGTTGTTAAATGCAGTCTAGTCAGTTCCTACTCATAGAGACCCTGTGTAGGGTTTCCAAGGAGCAGTTGATGGGTTTGAACTGCTGATCTTGTGATTTGCAGTAATTTTTTAAATTGAATATCTCTACTTTCTAGATGAAGAAATAAGTTCAGGAAAGTTAAATGACAGTTTACATGAATATATTCAGTTTTGTAGTTCATATGTGACAGAGCCAGGTTTTGAACTGGGGACTCTCTGTAGCCCCAAATCTCTGCTTTTTATATATTACACAGTGCCAAGATTCCAACACTAGTCAGTGGCAGACTGTGAGCATAGCCTAGGGATTTTTACATCGAATCCAGCATTCTTTTCTTTATAAAGTGCTCACTCAGAAGGCCCTAGAAAAGGTGACCATTATAGGTTCAATTGTGTCCCCTAAAAACAAGTGGCTGGGTCATGATCCTCAGTGATTTGGCAGTTATGTAGTGATGGAATGTAGCATGGCAATTATGCGATGATCCCCCATAATGTGATTTCATGTGATAGACCAATGATAACATTGAGGGTGGTATGCAGCACCCTTAATCCTATGCAACCTTGATCCAGTGTAAGGGGAATTTCCCTACAACACCTTTTATCTATCAAGACTTAAAAGGAGAGAGACATGAGCAGAGAGAGAGGCCTACTACCATGAAGAAAGATGAGCCAGGAATGGGGTGCATCCTTTGACCCAAAGTCCCTGAGCTGTGAACCTCTTAGATTGATGCCATACAGATCTCCAAGGGACACTGCATCCACAGATGTTGAGAGGAGTTAAAGGTTTTTTCCCAGAGTCAGCAGGAAGAGCAGCTTCTTAGAGCTGCCTCTCTCTGCATTTAGACTTCCAGCCTCAAACACTGAGAATAAATTTGTTAAAGCCATCTGCTAGAACACTGCCATCTAGTGTTCGCAGCAGTAAATAATGACAGCAATACACATACATACTCTGTATACAAATATAATCTCACCTAAAAGTCTAATTTATTTTAAAACATTGTAGTTCCTTTTAAACATGCATTGTTTTATTTTAATGCCCTAACCTAAATCTGTGAGCACACTGGCTGTGCTCTCTTTAGAAGAATGGTGTGTCAAGCTGGACTTCTAACCCTGTGGGTGAGCAGCGTTGGACAAGGACCCATCATGCTAAAAAGAGTTAACATTTTGTCTGTTTCCAGTTGCAGATGAGGCTCCCAACAAATTTGGGTTTGAGTTCAGAATTGCAGTACCAGTTTAACTCTCTTAGAGTCCTGATTTATTATTGGAAAATGTTGGCAGATATTTTAGACTTGCAAAATGACTACCAATCACTGTTGAGGCTGAATTCCTTCTTGCACTGCTGATTTAGACTTTTGGGAGAGTGAGGAGGAGGAGTGATTTATTCTGTCCTTAGGGAATTCATGCCAGGTTCCTGATAAGAAGCTGTGTTCCCTCATGATGATGTCTCCTGGATTTGCCTTCTGGCTGAACACACCGCTAAGCATGGAGAAAGCCTACACTCAAACTCCGAGAGTCCACTGCCTTGTAGAACGACTCATTTGCCATTTCCCCTTGAAGGCATGTGGCATGTCAGCCACACCGAGAGTAACCTGGAGCAGCTGACTCCTAGGAACACACACGCAGTGGAATTGCAGGTCTCAGGTGTCTCCCACTTCCCCCACCCACTCACCCACTGAGCCCTGCTAATGAAAGGAAGATGACCTACAAACAACTTTTCCCAAGCTTTGCACAACCGCACTGCATGTACAATCACATTACAAACAAGTTCCATTCCTAAATCTGTACACAAGTTGGAAGCTTCAGGTAGGATCATCACTGGACTGCAAACCCACAAGGCCGGCAGTTCAAACCCACCAGCTGCTCCTTGGAGACCTTCTACAGGGACTCAACAGCACTTAACAACAACAATACCTAATGTCATTCAAAAGTTTGTCTTTGTATATAGTGTACTGTTCTATGTGTAAAAAACATTAAAGAAACACTTTTAGACACCCTAAAAGATCTTTAACATAACAATATAATGATGTTTTGATGTGTATCTTAAAATACCACTCATTTGTTACTATGAACTATTGTACATATCTCAAATTTTCAATATAATAAGTTTTATGAGGGTTAGTAACTTTAGGTTCTCTTAACTCAGACATGTGTAACCTAGGTACTGCCTATAGCTGCTTTAAATTTTCTGGAAGATGGAAAAAACTGGCCCTTCTCCCTTTTTCTCTCTTTTTGATGGTGAGTCTAATACCTCCAGCTTAACAGAGAATTTTTTTTTTTTTTTTGCAAGTTTGGAAAGTAGCCAAATGGGGTGTGGGTGTTGCCTCAGATTCTAAGTGAAAATCCCAACAGAGTGGATGACTAGAAGGGCATGCAGGAAATTAGCAGGGTTCTCAGGGTGAACTGTGGCCCTTGGCACCAGAGCATCCGCATGCTCATCAAATATGGTGAGGCCAAAAAACCTGGAAGCTGTCTCACAGCAGAAAAGATGATCGGGTTTTTATGATACCTAGGCTTCAGGGCTAGCCCTAGGAAGCTGTCATTTTCTGTGTCACCATGCACTGGGACCTAGACTAACTGAACTGAGTCTTACATGTTCTTTCAACTTCCATATTCTGATCTACCCAAAATGCTCAGTGTGTGGGAAGTGTTGATTGGGGATCCTAATTTTCTGAAAATTGCAGCAATTTTTTGAAGAGCTTGAGCATGTCATACACATATTTTCTTTCAGCTTTTAAAATGATTCACTTTTATGCCACGTGAACGAGACAATTTTGTTCACTAAAGAACCCAAAGCAGAATGGCAAATTAAGTAGTATATAGTTATGAAAGTGGAGTCCTGGTGTGGTGCTGTAGGTTAATGCGCCAGACTGCAAGGCCGTTTGAACTGCAAGGTAGGCGGTTCAAGCTCACCAGCTGCTCCTCGGAAACCCTATACAGAGTCACTATGGGTCGGAATGGATTCAATGGCACTTCACAACAACAACAATTATTAAAGTGCTGTTCTGCAATGTCCTCCTATCCCTAGTCAGGGAGAGCCGGGTATACAGAGTGAAGACCAGTTAAACTAGCACAGGTAGAACAATCCCCATGATGCTCAGGTTACCATTCCCAGTAAATAGAAGTGTCCTGAGGTTGCACAGGTAAAAGGGTGACTTGTGATATACTGGGCCCTCTTGAAATTTGAGTCTGGCCTATCCCCACTGGCATCCAGCCCAGAGTCTGACCTAAAGCAAACGATGTGTCAGGGTTTTCAGTTCCTAAGTTTTTGTTCCCTGAGGCTCTGGGTCTGAGTGTCTGGTCAGCTAACAGACTCCCAGTTGGAGTAGACACCTCTATACTTAACTACACTGAGAAGTGTTGGTTCCTGTCTGGGCTTTGAGTACATCCCACCACAGAGCCATCTCCCAGGACAGATCATGTGCCCATAAGGATCACCTGACATACCATAGATGCTTCTGCAGCTGGCTACACTGGACACCTCCTCTGTTCTGTGTGCCTGGCCTAGGACTGCTCCAGGCCTAGGGAGTGCTCTGCTGTACCTGAAGGGAGAGACAGCAGGGCTTGTATACTGGGCAGAGCCAGACTGCCATCTGGTGTCTGGGGAGGCCCTCAGGCCCAACCTGGACCACGGACCTATCTCCACCAGTAACCATTGAGAAATCTTATCTCTCTGAGTGTCAGTTACTCTACTGGACCAGCACATGTAAGCTTTCTTCTATAAATAATGAGTGCATTATCAAAGGAGCCGTAATGATGCAATGGTTAAACACTGGCTGTTAACCTGAAGGCTGACAGTTCATACCCATCAGCTGCCCTGTTGGAGAAAAGAACTGCCTGTCTGTTCCCATCAAGACTGAACCTAGCCAAAGGGGGAAAAAGCTATTTGTAAATGATACATAGAAAATCTCAAAGCATCAGTGAGAAAATTATTGGAATTCATTGAAAGATTCAGCGAAGTGGCAGTGTAAAAGATTAACATAAAAAATCAGTCGGATTTCTGTACACTGAAAAAGAGAGCTCTGAAAAGGAAATCAGGAACACAATACCATTTACAATAGCCATCCAGAAGATAAAATATTTAGAAAGAAATCTAACCATAGGAACAAAAGACCTAGACAAAGAAAACTACAAAACACTACTACAGGAAACCAAAAGAGACATAAATAAATGGGATAATGTATCATACAGATGGATAAGAAGACAACATTGTGAAAATGTCAGTACTACCCAAAGCAACCTATAGCTAATAATGCAATTCCAATCCTGATTCTAACATCACTCTTAAAGGAGATGGAAAAACTATCAACTTTATGTGGAAAGGGAAGAAACCCTGGACAAGCAAAGAACAAAGTAGAAGACCTCTCACTTCCCAATCTCAAAGCCTACTACATAACCAAAGTAGTCAAAACAGTCTGCTACTGGCACAATAAAAGACACCAGTGAAACTGAATTAAGAACCCAGAAGTAAATACAACGATCTATGATCAGCTGATGATTAGATAAAGGGTCAAAATATAATAAGTGGGGTAGAGATAGGTTCTTTAATGATGCTGGCAAAACTGGGTATCCATTTGCAGAAGAATGAAACAAGACGATATACAAAAATGAACTCAAGGTGGATCAAAGGCTTAATTAAAAAACAGCTATAAAGATCATCAACAAAAAAATAGGAACAATCTTAGGGGCTCTGATACATGGTATAAATACACTATCAAACAGAAGGAAAAAAATGACAGGGACCACCTAAAAATTAGACACTTAAGTGCATCAAAAAATTTCACCAAAGAGTAAAAAGAGAGCCCACAGAATGGGGAATTTTTTTTTGGTAATGACATATTGGACAAGTAGCTAATCTCTAAAATATATAGAAAATGTCAACACCGCAACAAGAAAATGACAAATAACTCAATTAAAATATAGGCAGAGGCATGAACAGACACTTCACCAAAGAAGACATTCAGGCGGCCAACAAAGATATGAAGAAATGCTAAGAAATGCTTGTGATCTTTAACCATTGGTGGTTGTGGTGTTGATGGTTGTATACCATGGAGTTAATTCTAACTCATAGTGACCTTGAATAGGTTTTCTGGCTCATAGTGACCTTGAATAGGGTTTCTAACTCATCTCTATAGGCGCAGAGCCACATCTTTCTCCTATGAAGCGGCTGATAGATTTGAACTACTGACCAATATGCAACCCTCTATGCTACCAAGGCTCCTCCTTTAGTCATTTGTTGTTGTTGTTGTTGTTGTTAAGTGCCGTCGAGTTGGTTCCAACCCATAGCAACCCTGTACAGGGTTTCCAAGGCTGTAAATCTTTACGGGAGCAGAAAGCCTTAACTTTCTTCCACAGAGCAGCTGGTAGTTTCGAACTGCTGATCTTAAGGTTCGCAGTCCGATTCATAACCACTACGCTACCAGAGCGCCTTCCTTTAGTCATTAGAAAGCTGCAAATGTAAACAACTATGATATATCATCTCACCCCAGCATTAATAGCTAAGTTAAAACAAAACAAAACAAACACTGGTGAAAGCGTTGAGAGACTGGAACCCTCATACATTGCTGGTGGGGCTGTAAAATGGTACAACCACTGCGGTAAACAGTATGGTGCTTCCTCATAAAGCTAGAAATAGAAATGCCATATATGAACCAGAAATCCTTTTACTTGGTATCTATCCTAGAGAAGTAAGAGCTGAGATACGATTAGATAGATGTACTGCTAAGTTCATTGCAGCACTATTCATAGTAGCAAAAAGATGGAGACACCTAACTATCCATCAATGGAAGGATGAATCAACAAACTTTGGTCCATACACACAATGGAATACTATGCCACATTGAATAATAGTGAATTTGTGAAATACCCCATAACTTGGATAAACCTGGAGGACATTATGCTAAGTGAAATTAGTTAATCACATAAGAACAAATATTGTATGAGACCACTATTGTAAAAAGTCAAGGTTTTCACATCAAAAGAAACATTCTTTGATGATTACAAGGGATGAGAGAAGGGAGAGTAATTTGCTGGCTGGAGGTTAGATGGTGTTAACTTGGGTGACAGGAAAGGAAATATACAAGAGGAAGGAAGGCAGGGACAGACAACAGCAATGCAAGAGTTACAAGAAACAGGTTGTTGTTGTTAGGTGCCATCGAGTTGGTACTGACTCATAGTGACCTTATCCTTATGCACAGCAGATGAAACACTGCCTGATCCTAAGCCAATCTCACTATTGTTGCCATGGTTGAGTCCATCGATGCTGCCACTTGGCCAATCCATCTCACTGGGGGTCTTCCAAACTCTGACCCTCCACCTTACCAAACAAGATATCCTTCTCCAGCAACTGGTCCCTCCTGACAATATGTCTGAAGTATGAGAGATGAAGTTCAGCCATACTAGCCTCCAAGGAGCACTCTGGCTGCACTTCTTCCAACACAAATCTATTGGTTCTTTTAGCAGCCATGGCACTTTCAATATTCTCCTCCAACACCATAACTCAAAAGCATCAATTCTTCCTTATTGTAAATATTGTTATATGCACAACACTGCAATAACAGTGATCTATATGCAGATGCATAGATAGATACTCAGGCTGAACAGATATGGAAGGGAAAGATATATAAAGGTTTGACCGAGAATATTTGTACCTGGGTGTTTACCTTTGCTGCAAACATATCCATGAATGTGGTGGAGCATACATGAAGGAAAAAAATGACAGGGACCACCTAAAAATTAGACACTTAAGTGTATCAAAAAATTTCATGAATTATGAAAACTAATTAGAAATAACCAAACACAATGAGGGAATGACTTGCTGGTCCTGGGGACTCCGTACCAGAGTCTCAGGAGACACCATGGTCAATTGGTATAACATAGTCCACAAAGACAATGTTCCAATGTTTAGTGAATAGTGACTGGGGTCCTAAAAGCTCATGAACAGCCATGTAAGGTGCAGCAGCCATCTAAGTTCTTTCCCTGTGTGAAGGGAACAAGTGATGAAGATTGAAGATAACTTGAAAACAGTTAGTCCAACCGACTAATGAAGAACTAAAACTTTGAAACCAGAAGAACTAGGTGGTGGCTGGTTACTACTACCAACTGTTCTGAAAGGGATCATACTTTAAGGTCCTAGATAGAGTAGGAAAAAATGTGGAACAAAACTCAAAATCATAAAGACCAGGCTTACTGGTCAGATAGAGACTGATGGAACCTCAAGATTATGGTCCTTGTTTACCCTTCAGGCCTGCAACTGAACTCAACCCCATGGCTCAATTTTAAGCCAAGCCATAGATAAATAATATATAGGCAGACAACACCAGTGAGATATGCACACCATAGAATAGTCAACCATTCGAGATCAAAAGGGCAGCATTTACCCAAGGACACAATTCAGAAAGGTTGAGAAAGAAGGAATGGAAACAAATACCAGAAGTGGGATAAATGAACTTTACACTGAGGGTGTTGCAATCATAGAAATGGAACAAAGTGTATTATTTGTTGACTATAAAACTGATCTGCTTTGTAAATCTTTACTCAATTCACAATAAAAAGGTTAAAAAACAAAAGAGAAGTTGCCCCTAGGAACTCTCTGGAGCGGTTCCCCTCTAGGGTTGCTTTGAGTCAGAATTGGCTCAGCACCTAACAATTACCAACTAGGAGCTGCTATGGATACTGAGGAGACAGAAAGGACAATGAACACAAGAGAAGCAGGTCCCACCCTCAAGGAAACAAAACCTCACAGAGCCTTAGGAGGAGTCTATGAGGTAATGTATGCAAAATGTTTAGCATGCTGTCTTCATTATAGCATTCATGAGTGTTTCTCCAAAACTGGTACAGAATTTTCATTTTAAAACATATCCTTTCTGACCTCAGTCTTTGCGCATTCATTTCCTCTGTCTAGAATGCTCTTCCTCATTCCCCTTTATGTAGGTAATTCCTGGTCTCCTACTTGTCAAATAGTCACTTCCTCAGGGTAACCCCACCCTGAGCCTCAATTCATGTTTAGGTCCTCCTGGTGTGTGTTCCCATGACAACCTGCACTTGAGATAGTCACCATTTTAGTGACTGTTGCTAGCTGCCTTTGACTTAGCCACTGAATCATATTGTCCCCCTGCACAAGATTGGACGATTGTGATCCATAGGAATTTCATTTTCTGATAGTCAGAAGTGAGTCTCCAGGCATTTCCTTCTAGTTCTACTTCGTTTGGAAGTTCCACTAAAACCGATTTCAGCATCACAGCAACATACAAGCATTCACTGGCATGTAGTGACTGCACTGAGGTACATTGGCCAGGAATGAAACCCAGGTCTCCCACATGGAAACTGAGCATTCTATCACTAAACCACCAGTGCCCTCATTTTTAGGGCAACTACCTGGTGTGGCACTGTAAGTTCAGCACAGGACAGCAAACCACAAGGTCGGCAGTTCAAACTCACCAGCCACTCCTCGGAAACCTATTCAGCGTCACTATGAGTCTGAATCAATTCAACACCACTTAACAACAACACCTGCTGAATATCTGTTTTCCTTACAAGACTGTAAACTCAAGACAGCATCCACATCTACCTGAAGTCCCAGTGTATAACTCTGAAATGCTCCTTAACCACTTTACCAGATGTCATGCTGGCTTTTAAAGGGGATGTTTCTCTCCAAATGTGAAAAGTGCACAGGTGCAGAATAAAAAGAATCAGGCCCAACAGGAGCACAAGTGTCCTTTCTTTGCTCCCTCTCTTCTCCTTAGCATGAAGAGAAGGGACAGCCAAGCAACAGCTGGAACAGAAAATACAGGCCATGCCCTGGTGAGCACCTACATCTCCTGTGACACAGTCAGTGAAGAAGTACCAAGTCACAGTGCAAAGGATGGCATGTTGGGTCACCTGTTGTTCATGTGCACTTCCCCTGCATGTACTGGACCTCTGAGAACGGAGCAACTGTCACATGTTCATCTGTTCTCACCAAAGCCAGAATGCCTTGGTGCAGGAAGAGGTCTTATCTCTGGTACCAACAGAGAAGAGAAGCTTGGGAATTCAAGGTTGCTAGGCACGGCTTCTGAGGGAGAACTGTGACTCTGTAGATGTTGTACCCTCACCCTGTATGAAAGACGCTTGACAGTGACTCACTAGAAACTTAATGGCCCTTAGTGTCATGTTGGATTTAACTAATGGGGAATGTGACCTGACCCTGGTAGTTTCCTTTCAGACAGAAACCTCTTGGTAGTGCTGGAATCCCCCAACGCATTCCTGCAGGTCCACCATACGGAACTGGACTGCATGCAGTCCTCTGGGTCTGGCCTTTCCATACCTCCATGCCTTTGCCCATGCTGTTTCCTCAGAAGTAGCTTCCCTCTTCATCTATCAAGCAAACCTCCTTCATTCTTCAAGACTGATGAATATCATTTTATCTGTAACACCTCTCTGACCATCTCCCTTCCCCCAAATCAGAGTTTATCACTCTGACTCCTAGTCCTTTTAACAATGCAGCGAACTTATTTATAATATTCTCCCTACTAAACTGAGAACAAACCAAATCTTGTTCACCTTTTATGTCCAACTAATGTGGTGCCTAGCACATCCTATACAGAAAGAATAAAGGCTCTGGCATTGGCAATGTATATCCTGGGACAACCAGTCAGCCAGAATACCTTGGGCCAAATTTATGTGCCAGAAACTATTAGTGGGTATTCTGCGACCGGTTTGCCAAAATGAGAAGTGACTGAAGGCTTATGAACAAAGAGGCAGCATGATGAAAGGAGTGTTAGGCAGATGTTATTTAAGGATCCCTGGTGATGCAGTGGGTTAAGCACTGGAGTGTTAACTAAAAGGTCAATGGTTCAAATGTGTCAGGTGCTCCACTGGAGTAAGATAAAGCTGTTTTTCCCATAAAGAGTTGCAGTCTCAGAAACCCAAGAGAGCAATTCGATTCTGTGCCATAGAGACACTGTGAGTCAGAATAGACTCATGGTGGTGGTTGTATGGACTTTATTTGAGAGTAGACATTATTTGAGACATGATGAGGTTAATGAAAGAAAATCTATGCCTGTGAGAAATAACTCTTGTGGGCGTGGTCCATCTTCAGGAATATAAATGCTCATAAGATTGCTAGCCCAGGCAGACAGATTGTTGATTTACATCCAGGGAGGCGTAAGCAGGATTAATCGGGTGACGGGAGGAAAGAAATCTGTTCTAGGACTAGGAAATTTTAAATAAGAATGCAGTCATGAAGACCATGGGCTAGCCATTTTGGTTTTTCTTGGGGGAAGGGAAAATGGGACATGCCATAGAATTGTATATGGGGAACTAGAACTAGAGGAGGGGATTTTTTGAGACAGGGGAATAAAACTGTTCGTGGGCTGCCTGTGTGGCACGTCTGTCCGTGTCTACTGGGTTGGGCACCCAATTTTGCAAAATTGAATAAAGAAAACCTCACTTTTGCTAAAATGAGTACAGCTTGGATTACTTGAGTGTTTGCCGGTATGGACAACATTTCTCTCATGCCCTATTTACAGATGAGGAAACTGAGATTTAAGGATGCTAAGCAGTTTGCCAACAGACATGCAACTGAAAAGGAACCTGTTTAGAATTCAGGTTTTATTTCAGAGTGGGTGTTGTTAGATGCGAAACTCATGCAAATCTGCAACCATCACCTTGAACCAGGTCCTCAGGATCTTTAGGGAATTCTCCAAGTTAAGTTAGTGTGACTTCTGAATGCCACTAATTTTCGCTGGGGCTCCTTTCTGCTTCGGTGAAACAGGCATTGAGCTAGGCTGGTTCTGAGATGTGAATACAGTTATGCTTTCTAACCAGGGTAAGTGCACGTACCTTTTGCTGTTGGTTGTTGTTATGTGCTGTGGAGTGCATGTGTATACTGGTTTGGAAAACTGTTTATAGGTAGTAATCTTGACTCCATAATACAACAAAAGCTGTGAAAATGTTGATGAATGTCCAATTATTCCTTTCAAAGGAGCATTTAAAATATGCCCGGGCATTCAAGTCCCCCTTTATTGAACTCACAGAAGTCTCTACTTTCGGAACGTGCTGTTGTTAGTTGCCATCTAGTTGATTCTATCTCATGACCACCACATGGAGTTTTCAAGGCTGGGACCTTTAGGAAGAAGCAGATCATCAGGACTTTCTTCTGAGGTATGTCTGAGTGTGCTTGAATCGCTAACCTTTCAGCTAGTAATCCAGCACTTAACCATTTGCATCATCCAGGAACTTCTATTTATCAGAATGTTGTTGTTAAGTACCATAGAATCAGTTCTATATAGGTTTCCAAGGAGTGGCTGGTGGGTTTGAACTGACAACATTGCAGTTAGCGGTTCAGTGCTCATTCTACAGCGCCACAACCAGGTTCATCTGAATCATCTTGATTGGGTCAGTACAAAATTTTCCCTTTCTCCTTGGTGTAAGGGCCTTGAATCTACCCGTAATTCTGTATCTCACTAAAATAAAGCTCAGCATTGCGTTACCCAAGCCTGGTGCAGCACTCCCCCTTACCCAAGCCTGGTGCAGCACTCCCCCGGCATCTCATCTTGTCACAAAAGTCTTCATCAGACATGCATGCAGCTCTCTGCCTTCAGGCTGAATCTCAGGGTGGAAGGCAGCTGCAAATGTGTGTGAATTTAGAATGAACTCTGACTGAAAAAAAAAAAAAAGCTCCCACCCATACCAGTAAACAACATCCTGGCTGTTGTTGGGTTTTTGTTATTGTTGTAATTGCTGCTTCTTTTATTTATTTATTTATTCATCAAATTTGTGCAATCACTTTTGATTTGCCTTTCATTTAGAACAATGTGTCAGAAGTCATATTTCTGAAACATGAAGAACAAGATAAAATCTCATTACAGCCAGCTACATAGAGTGGACCTTTCAGAACATAAAGAAACATCTGTCCTCCATCTGTGGTGCCTGGAAAATAGGATTTTCAATAGAGTACATTGTAACACACTAGTGCTTTTAAAGGGCAAGAAATCCATTTCTGGGGAAAATCTCAATAACTAACTCTAACAGAATATTTCCATTTTACATATACTACTTTTCAAAGGGCATTTAAAGATCACTATAGCTGAACACTTTAAGAACATAATCTCTAAATGATGCCAAGGACTAACTGGGTCATTGTAGGAAGTTATTTAATCTGATAATGTTAGGTTTTCTCATGGATGTAAAACAGAATAATAGTCCTGGTGTGGCGCTGTGGGTTAATACATCAGACTGCAAGCCAATTGAAATGCAAGATCAGTGGTTCAAGCTCACCAGTTGCTCCTCGGAAACCCTATACAGGGTCACTATGGGTCGGAACCGACTCAACAGCACTTAACAACAACAAATCCCAGAGAGAATGTTTTCAAAGAGACTGGAATATAGGAGAGCACTGAAATAAGGAGTTGTAACTATTTTGCTACTGCTTCTATTAATACTGGGGCAGAACCTCTGGATTCCTGATGCAGCTGGGAGAACACAGGGTGTGGGATCAGAGGATGTGTCTTTGCACTCCACTGCTCCCAATTATGAGTTATGTGACCTTGGGAAAATCACTGACAGGGATAAAACACATACCTAACTCATGTAGCAATAGGGGTGTTCCAGTGAGGCAGTTCATGTGAATCTACTATGCCAACTGCTAAATTCTGCATATATTCATCAGTATGCTCTTGTTAGTAACAGTGCCAAAACTGAAGGACATATTTATTTTTTTATTTTAGAAATTTACATTTACAAAAATCTTATTGATGTGCTGAAGTGATTTTAAACTGATATTCACCTAGCTGCAGGGGTAGGTAAGGATTCTCTGGATCCCCAACAAAACATCACTGTCCCCATGTGCTTGTCTTAACTTGGCCTCTGTCAACATTTAAAACATATCCTGGTTGAGAGTCAGCATGTCTTAAGAAGTGCTGAAATCTGTTGACTAGACTCTACATTGAGTGTTAGTTTTGTTTTTCAGATTTTGAAGTTGTAATTGTTTATCAAATTTCATCCCATCACCCCACCACCACCACCACCACCTCACACAAACCTTGTTCTTATTGTTAAATGCTGTGGAGCATTGTTGTTGTTAGGTGCTTTCAAGTTAGTACAGACTCGTGGTGACTTTATGCACAATGGAATGAAACATTGCCTGGTCCTGCAACAACCTCACATTCATGCTAATCTTGAGCCCATTGCTGCTGCCACTGTGCCATTCCATCTCCTTGGGAGGGTCTACCTCCACATCACAAAGCATAATATCTGCTCTGGGGACTGGTCCCTCCTGATAATATGTATGAAGTATGAGAGACAATGTCTGGCCATCCTTGCTTCTTAGAAGCTTTCTAGCTGTATGTCTTCCAACACAGATCTGTTTGTTCTGTTGGCAGTCCATGGTACTTTTCAGTATTCTCCTCCAACACCATAACTCAAATGCATCAATTCTTCTAAGGTCTTTCTTATTCATTGTCCAACTTTCACATGCATATTATGTTATTGAAAATACCATGGCTTAGGTCAGGCACACCTTAGCTTTCAAAGTGACATTTTTGCTCTTGAACACTTTAAAGAGGTCTCATGCAGCAAATTTGTCTAAAGCAATACATCGTTTATTTTCTTGAGTGCTGCTTCCAGGAGTGTTGATGATGGACCCGAGCAAAATGAAGTCTTTGACAATTTCAATCCTTTCTCCGTGTATCTTGATGTTATTTATTGGTCCAGTTGTGAGGATTTTTGTTTTCTTTAAATTGAGGTGCAACCCATACTTAAGTTTGTGGTCTTTGATATTCATCAGTAAGTATTTTAAATCCTCTTCATTTTCTGCAAGTAAGGTTGTATTAACTGCAAAACTCAGATTATTAATGAGTCTTCCAACACTGTCACCACATTTTTCTTCATATAATCCAGTTTCTTGAATTATTTGCTCAGCATACAGATTGAATAAGTAGTATGGTGGAGGAATACAACCCTGACACACATCTTTCCTAATTTTAAGCCTTTCAGTCTTCCCTAGTTCTGTTCAAACAATTGCCTCTTGTTCTATGTACAGGTTGCTCACGGGTACAATTAAGTGTTTGGGAATACTCACTCTCCCCAATTTTATACATGGCTTGTCATGATCCACACAATAGAAAGCCTTTGTCAGTAAAGTACATATAAACATCTTTCTGCTCTTCTCTGCTTTCAGCCAAGATCCATCTGACATCAGCAATTATATTCCTTGTTACACGTTCTCTTCTAAATCCAGCTTGAACCTCTGGAAGTTCCCTCTCAATGTACTGTTGAATTATCTGTAGCAAAATTTTACATGCATGTGATATTAAAGATATTATCCAATGATTTTCACATTCTGTTGGGTCATCCCTCTTTGTAATGGGCACAAATATGGATCTCTTCTAGTCAGTTGGCCAGGTAGCTGTCTTCCAAATATCATGGATTAGATAAGCAAGCACTTCCACATCAGTTTGTTGAAAGAGTTCAATTTGTATTCCATCAATTGCCAGAGCATTGTTTATTGCTAATGCCTTCAGTGTACCTTGGACTCCTTTCTTAGTTATCATTGGCTCTTGATCATATGCTACCTCTTTAAATGGTTAAACAGCAACCATTTTGGTTTGGGGTGTTTTTTTTTTCAGTACATTGACTCTGTGTATTCCTTCCATCTTCTTTTGAAGCTTTCTGCATCATTCAATATTTTGCCCATAGAATCCTTAACTATTTCAGGTTAAGGCTTGAAATTTTTCTTTGGTTCTTTCACACTGAGAAAAGATGAGTGTGTTCTAAAATTTTGGTTTTCTAAATCCAGATCTTTGCATATTTCATTATAATGTTTAACTTTATCTTCTTGAACTGCCCTTTGAAACTTTCTGTTCAACTCTTGAATTTCTTTTCTTCTTCCATTTGCTTTAGCATCTCTACACTGGAAAGCAAGTTTCAGAGTCCCTTCTGACATCCATTTTGATCTTTTTCTCTTTCTTTTCTTCTTAATGGCGTATTGCTTTCTTCTTATATGACTTTCTTGATGTCACAACTCTTCTGGTCTTTGGTCATTAGTGTCTGATGCATTAAATCTGTTTATGAGATGTTTATCTCACTTCTAAATTCAGATGAGATATGTTCAAAGTCATATTTTGGTTCTCATGGACTTGTTTTAACTTTCTTCAGCTTCAGCCTGGACATGCATGTGAGCAATTGATGGTCTGTTCCACAATCTGCCCCTGACCTTATTTTGAATGATGATATGGATCTTTTCCACTCTTTCTCTACAGATGTAGTCAATTTGATTATTGTGTATTCTGTCTGGTGAGGTCCATATACATCCATATAGTCTTCTTTTATGTTGTTTAACAAAGATATTTGCAACAAAGCAGTCATAGGTCTTGCGGAATTCTATCATGAGATCTCCAGCATCCTATCTATCACCAAGGCCATATTTTCCAACCTTTGCATTCCAATCACCAGTAATTATCAATATATCTTGATTGTATGGTTATCAGTTTTGAACTGAAGAAGTTGGTAGAATTCTTAAATTTCATCATCACTGGCTTTAGTGGTTGGTGCATAAATTTGAATAATAGTTGTATTAACTGGTATTCACTTTAGGCATGTGGATATTATACTATCACAGACAGCATTGTACCTTAAGATTGATCTTGGAATATTCTTTCTGATGATGAATGTTGTGACACTATTCCTTTTCAATCTGTCATTACCGGCATAGTAAATCATGTGGTTGTCAGATTGAAAATGACCAATACCAGTCCATTTCAGCTCACTAATGCCTAGGATATTGATGTTTATGTGTTCCATTTCAGTTTTGACAGCTTCCAATTTCCCTAGATTCATACTTTGTAAATTCAATATTCCTATTCTAAATGTTGTTTACAGCTGTTTCTCTTCATTTTGAATTGCACCTAATCAGCAAATGAAGATTTTGAAAGCTTTACATCATCACAGTCAGCTCTACTTTGAGGAGGCAGCTCTTCCCCAGTCATGTTTTGACTGCCTTCCACCCGAAGGACTCATTTTTGGGCACTACATCCAACAATATTCTGGTGCTCTTTACCATGTTTCTATATTCAATATTCTTGTGCTATCTGACAGTGTTCCACTTCTATCCATAAGGTTTTCAGTGACTAAATATTCAGAAGTAGTCAGACTATCCTTCTTCCTAATCTGTATTAGTCTAGACGCTCATCTGAAACCTGTCCATCATGGGTTGTCATGCTGGTGTTTAAAACACCAGAGACATATCTTCCATAATCACAACATGCAAGCCACCACAGCATGACAAATATTGACAGAAAAGTGGTGGCCTGTAGAACATAGGATTTCTCCAAGAATGACTGATGGCTTGGAACTGCCACCTTGTAATTAGCAGTCCATTGCTTATCCTATAGCACCGCATTAGGGCTCCCCTGACCTTTTTAGAGCCTTTAAAACAACCCCATTCCACCCTTCCTGGGAACCTGATCCCCTTTGTAGCTTCCCTACTGCTGGAAGCCATTGACCTTGGAATTTTCATATCAGCCAGACCTTCATTTGAATCCTGCCTCCTCAACTTTCCATCTTTGTGACCTTGGATAAGTCACTTAGTCTTTCTATTCCTCAGTTTTCTCATCTGCCATGAAGGGGAGAATAATCACCACATCCAGTGGTGTTTATGAAAATTAAATACAACAGGACATTTAGAATTTTTAGTGACATGTCTGGCACTTAGTAGATACTCATCAACTCATCTTTCTTATTTTGATCTCTATTCTTAACCACTTGTCACTCCCTAAATCTGATTATTATCACCTCACTGATACCTTTGGTAAGAGTCAGTAATAAATGTGAGTCTTTAAATTGATACCTCTGGGGACACATCATTCATCAATACTCCTGTTCAAGCTTTTACCAATGATTGAGGCTTTAGGGCATGTTAGTATAAAGCACAAGGGTGACAATTCAAACCCAGCATCTGTTCCTCAGAAACCCTGTACAGGGTTGCTATGTATCAGAACTGACTTGACAGCACTTAACAACTATTGAATGAATTGCTAGTAAATATTGGAATTTAAAATGCTAATGTGTTATATAAGCTTGGATATGCAGAGAATTTGTTTTGTGAATTCACAAAACAATGGTAATGCTATATATACCCTTTCCTCTGCGTACCTTTTTGTATCTTCTGAATTTTGTACCTATTAAAAACATTATTATGTTTTTAAATATTAGAAATGTTGGGTGAGATACTTGCAGAACTTGAAAACGTTCTCTAATCTAGAAAGAGTTCCCTAATCTTTGAAGGCTAATGTTGTTCTTAGGTGCTCTAGAGTTGGTTCTGACTCATAGGTAACCTATGTATGTTTTTGTTTGTTGTTAAGTGCCGTGGAGTTGGTTCCGACCCATAGCGACCCTGTACAGGGTTTCCAAGGCTGTAAATCTTTACGGGAGCAGACTGCCTTATCTTTCTCCCGCGGAACAGCTGGTAGTTTCGAACTGCTGACCTTGCGACTCGCAGCCTGATTCGTAACCACTATGCTACCAGAGCTCCTTTAACCTATGTATAGCAGAAGAAAATGTTACTCCTGTGCTATCCTCACAATCATTACTATATTTGAGCCAATTTTTGCAGCTACTTTGCAGTTCATCCTATTGAAGGTCTTTCTTTGTGTCACCAAAATTGTCTAGCATATGGACAAGGGAAATTGTAGCTCCTGAGGCTGAAAACCCTGCGTAGAGCTACTAGTAGTCAGAGGAGGAGGGTCTAACCTTGTGGTCTCCTTGCTATAGAAAGTTTGTAACATCTTTCATCATGAATTTAAAGTAACCAACAACAGCAGGAATGTTTATTGAGAGCTCACTATGTGTCGAACACTACTCTATGATAACTTCACATGGTTATCTCTAGTTAATTTTCACACCAATCTTACGAGCTGAGTCAATATTCATATTTTATACATTAGAAAATTTGAGTGTCAAAGAGTTTCTTAACTAGCAAGTGACAGAGCTGAGATTCAATGGAGCCACAGAGTTGTATAAGGATTACATACGATTTAAAAACATGAAGTGCTTACAGCAGTACTGGTTATAGTTGTTGTTGTTAAGTGCCATCAAGTTCATTCTGACTCATAGCTACCCTGTACAGGGTTTCTGAAGAGCTACTGGTGAGTTTGAACCGCGGACCTTTCAGTCTAATGAATTAACCCACAGTGCCAGGCCTCCTCATTAAGTGCTGACATTAACATTTCAGAGTCAGGCAAGAATTTTGAAAGTTAGAAGCATGATTAAATTAGCAAAAGTGCATGAAGTCTTTTTAATAAACAGTGAAGTGTAAGCTAAGGTTCCATTTAGACTGTGACTAAGAGTTATACTTTTTCATCAAGATAATGTGTCGTTTTCGCTAAGTGTCTTCGAGTCGGTTCCGACTCAAGCGACCCTGTATAGGGTTTCCTAGGAGCTTGAACTGCTGATCTTATGGTTCAAACTGACCTTGCAGTTCAGTGCATTAACCCATAGCGCCACACCAGGACTCCATCTTGGTGTAGCACTGTAGGATAAAGCGCTGGGCCACAGGGTCCGTTTGACCCACAAGTACATTTTTGTTGATTACTGCTCATTCTGAGCAAACTCCCAAAAGCCAGCTAGACAGGATGTTTCAGGAAGTCTTGTGGGTTCCCCTAGTTTGTTTTTCTTCTCAGAATAACTGAGTACTGACTCAGGCTGGCCCCCAAATAGCCATAGATTAACAAGATGATTGACTCAAAGTTCTTGATTTACAAAACAATGCTTAAGGGATCTTATGATTGCCTGATGACTGTTAAAGCATGGTTTTGTAAATGTCAACCAATCCTGATTTTTCCATGTTAAGTTCTGAAGTAAATTCTCACTGCCTGATTCAGATCACGCTATTCCTTCAATAAAACTCTTTGTTTTAATTTTAAGAGATTCCAATGTGTTCTTTGACAATAGTTTTCCATTAAAAAAAAAAAAAAAGTTGTTTCTACATGTGCCATCTCTAAGAGCTATCTATCCATCAATTCCAAGCTGCATCCCACCGTCCTCCTTTCTTATGTTTTGTCATCACAAAGACATTTTTTAACATAAAATCAGAGAAAGTTAGCAGCTTTAAATGCAGCTGTTAGGATGACAACCACCACAAGAAGTTTTATTACTGACTTTTTCCTTCATTGTTTACATTGGGTTGTGTTTGAACCTATGGGAGGCGAGAGCTGGTAGAGCAGGAGATTCATGGGGCAATATGTCTTTCCAAGTGGTTGATGTACAAAAAGACAATTGGAGATCCTTGACAACCCTGGAGCTGCTTGCTATATAAAGCAAAGGAACAAGTAATATCTGAGCCAAAATGACTGAAAACACTGTTTCTGCAGCCTGTCAGACTCAAAAAAAAATAAAGCAAGAGAGGAAAATACCTCCTTGTTGCCTTTGTAACTACACTGTCTACATGGCAACCTCTAGTGCCACAATGAAACTCTTGAAATGCAGCTAGTTTGAATTGAGATGTTCTATGTTGTTGTTGTATGCTGTGGAGTTGGTTCCGACTCATAGTGACCCTGTATAGTTTCCAAGGCTGTAAAGCTTTATGGGAGCAGAAAGCCTCATCTTTCTCCTGCAAAGGAACTGGAAGTTTCAAACTGCCAACCTTGAGGTTAGCAGTCCAATTTGTAACCACTACACTACCAGAGAGATGTTCTATAGTTGTTTTTTTGTTTTTTGTTTTTTTTTGTATTTTTTTTAAAAAAGGGAGTGCTGGTAGCATAGTGATTAGGAGGTGGACTGCTAATCTCAAGATCAGCAGTTTGAAACTATCAGCTGTTCCATGGGAGAAAGATGAGGCTTTCTGCTCCCGTAAAAATTTACAGCCTTGGAAACACTGTACAGGGTCTCTATGATTCAGAACTGACTGCATGGCACACCACCATAGTTATAGAAAGAGGGTCCTGATGTAGCGCTGTGGATGAATGCACTGGACTGCAAAATCTGCAAGGTTGGCAGTTCAAGCTCACCAGCTGCTCCTCAGAAACCCTATACAGGGTCGCTATGGGTCAGAACAGACTCAACTGCACTTAACAACAGCAACATAGTTATAAAATGGAACTCTGGTGGTGCAGTGGGCTGCTAACCCACCACCTGCTCCTGTAAAGATTGATGGTTTCAGAAACCCTAAGTAGCAGTTCTCCTTTGTCCTGTAGGCTCTCAAGGAGTCAGAATCAATTCAAAGCAGTGGCATTGGTTTGGAGTTTGATAAGTATAAAAACGCACCCTAGATTCAAGGTATCGTTGCCAAACCGAAATGAGGGCTTGTCGCCTGTCACTGTGGTCAATCACAGAAATGGGGAGAGATCCAGTCCAAGCTTTATTAACAGAAAGCCAGCAGTCTAGAGGATGGGAGAATAATTTCTCACGACTGTCCTGTTCATTATGAAGTGCAAGCACATTATATTGAGTAAATTACATTTGGATGTTCACTTAATTTATCTTAACTTCAAGATAGCATTCTTTGGGAAAAGGAAACAATAAATCAATGAACTTCCTCAAACATTTTACCTTTAGGGTCTCAGCCACTTAATTCCTGAGATAAGTATCTGGGTGGGTTTAAACACATCCTATTCTCCTTGTCCTGTTCTCCTTCAAGGACCATCTTCTTGTTGTTGTTGTTATGTGCTGTGGAGTCAGTTCCTTTTTGACAATGAACTCACAGCGACCCTGTACAGGGTTTCCAAGGCTGTAAATCTTTACAGGAGCAGAAAGCTTCATCTTTCTCCCGCAGAACCGCTGGTAGTTTCGAACTGCTGACCTTGTGGTTCGCAGCCCGATTCGTAACCACTACGCTACCAGAGCTCCTTAAGGTCATCTTAGCTAATTTATAAATTTTCTCATTTTCAGGGTCCTCATTTGAGACCTCCACCCCTTGTCTGTCAGTTTGTCGTACCGTAGTGGCTTGTGAGTTGCTATAATTCTGGAAACAATGCCACCAGGGTTACTCATGGTCGACAGGTTTAAATACCAGCAGTGTTACCCATGGTGGACAGGTTTCAGATGAGCTTCCAGATGAAGACAGACTAGGAAGAAAGAGTGATGAACTACTTCAAAATATTTAGTCACTGAAAACCTTATGAATAGCAGAGAAAGATTGTCAGATATAGTGCCAGAAAATGAGCCCCTCAGGTTGAAGTCACTAAAAATGTGACTGGGGAAGAGCTGCCTCCTCAAAGTAGAGTTGACCGTGACAACATGAATGGAGTAAAGCCTGTAATAGAAAAGCCCACGGGACCTTCATTTGCTGATGGGGTACAACTCAAAATGAAGAGAAACAGCTATAAACATCCATTGAAAATTGGAACATAGAATGTACAAAGTATGAATCTGGGAAAATTGGAAGTTGTCAAAAAATGAAATGCAACTCATAAACATCGATATCTTAGGCATTAATGAGCTGAAATGGGCCGGTATTGGCCATTTTGAACCTGACAACCACATGGTTTACTGTGCCGGAAATGACAAATTGAAGAGCAACAGTGTTGCATTCATTGTCAAAAAGAACATATCCAGATAGGTCATGAGGTACAACATTGTTTGTGATAGGATGATATCCATGCACCTACAGGGAAGCCCAGTTAATACCACTATTATTCAAATTTATACACCAACCACTAAAGCCAGTAAGTAAGAAATAGAATTCTACCAACTTCTTAAATCTGAAATCGATCAAACATGCAATCAAGATGTATTGATCATTACTGGTGATTAGAATGCAAGATTGGGAACAAAGAGGAAGGATCAGTAGTTGGAAAATATGGCCTTGGTGATACAAATGATGCTGGAGATCACATGATAGAATTCTGAAAAATCAAGGATTTGTTCATTTCAAATACCTTCTTTAGACTGCATAAGAGATGACTACACACATGAACCTTGCAAGATGGAATACGTAGAAATCAAACTGACTACATCTGCGGAAAGAGACAATGGAAAAGCTCCATATCATTGGCCAAAACAAGGCCAGGGGCAGACTGTGAAACAGACCATCAATTACTCATATGCAAATTCAAACTGAAGCTGAAGAAAATGAAAACAAGTCCACCAGAGCCAAAATATGACCTTGAATATATCCCACCTGGATTTAGAGATCATCTGAAGAACAGATTTGATACATTAAACACTAAAGACAGAAGACCAGAA
>NW_006408520.1:25106073-25127220 GCF_000296735.1 Chrysochloris asiatica | reverse complement strand
AGAAGAATTGATGCTTTTGAGTTATGGTGTTGGAGGAGAATATTGGAAGTGCCATGCGTTGCCCAAAGAACCAACTTCTTTGTATTGGAAGAAGTGCAGCCAGAGTGCTCCTTGGAGGCCAGGATGGCCAAACTTTGTCTCTCATACTTTGGACATATTGTCAGGAGGGACCAGTCACTGAAGAAGGATATCATGTTTGGTATTGTGGAGGGTCAGAGAAAAAGAGGAAGACCCCAGCAAGATGGATTGGCAAAGTGGCAGCATCAATTGCCTCAAGTGTGGCAACAATAGTGAGGTTTGCAGCAGTGTTTTGTTCTTCTGTGCATAAGGCTGCTATGAGTCGGTACCAACTGGATGGCACCTAACAACAACAACAAACTCATTCCATTCTCTCAGGCTGGTAAGGGAGTTAACAAGAACTCAGGTACCCAACCACAGCAGTGATCTATTATGGGGCAAGCACCCACAAGGTTCAAATATAAATCCAGCTAAAAGTCAAAACAGGAACAGTACTTTTGGCAGCCTTGTTGACAATCCTTGAGATTAAGGAAAGTAATTTGAAAGCATGTGTTGAAGCTTTCCAGTTTTAAAGACAGGCTTTAACTATTTTTCTTTCAGCTGTAGCTTTCTGGGGTAATGAATATACCGTATGTCTGTATCTCCAGATTCCCATACAAATTAGGAAAGTAAAAATGCCAGATGATTAAAACAGATTTCTTCTTGTTTCCATGGGAAATCAACCACTATGAAACATTAGGAGATTGGGGGGCGGGGGGGGGCGGTATACCATGCTCAACTCGAGGTGTTCTCTGGCAAGTGACTGCACTTTCCCTGTGGCCCAAGTTCCAGCCTATAGGCTGTTCAGGTGAGGCATTATCCTATGATGCTGACCCTGTTAGTGGCCAAGCAAGGCTATGGTGATCAGTGAGACTTGTCCTAGTTTTTTTTAGCCTCCACCACCAGGGGACTGACCCAGAAGCTATGCTCTAGGCCCTGGAACATTAGGTTCTCCAGACAGCTGTATTAGGAAGATCCTCTTACTAATGACAAACATGCACTCAGTAATGATTGGCTCCCAGCCTCATCTTCACAGTGGGGTCTCAGAGCTTTTTGAGATCTTCAGCAAGCTTCCTAGAGGCCAGAGGAGATGTACCATCAAGAATTCTTACTAGAAGAATCACTTTGAGCTATCTATGACTGCTGGTGGCATTAGTTCCACTGAGTCAGCTAGGATTCACGTATAATAAAACAAACTTTTCCCAGTCTTTGTCACCTTCATAATCATTGATATGTTTGAATCCATTGCAGTTACTTCTCAACCCATCTCACTCAAGGTTTCCCCCCCCCCTTTTTTTTTTTTAATATTTTATTGTGAATTATGTGATAGGTCACATGGGAGAACATTAGCGTTATATTCATCCTATCGTATATCGTTTCATTGCCATGGTTACAATCCTCTCCATGCGTCTGATGATGATACCAACCAAAGGGTATAACCTGCAAGCCTTCCCCATAGTCGTCAGCACACAGCCTCTCTCCCTCTCTGGGTCTAGAGTCCCCAGCTGTTCCCTCTCTCCACATTATCGTCTCTGCCTCCATCTCTGATGTCACTGGGTAGGGTCCCGCATTCTGCTCTTCTCCCGTGATGGTTCCAGGGACCTCCGCTCCTGAACTGCAAAATAAAAAACTTCCCTACTTTTGCTACAAAACATGTACCTTTGCATTTGCAACCCTCACAGTCAGTCCTGATAGCAATTCACTATTGTGCCACATGAGAGTCATTCCCATCTCCTTTCATCAACCCTGCCCAGACAGATTGGATACTATTCCATAGAGTCTACCTTCCTCCACACCTTCTAGATCTAGTCTCCCTCTTGAAAGCTTGTAAGCCAGTTACTTCTTGCTTTTATAGCCCCCCATTTTGGGTAGCCAGTGTCTACCCAAGTTGCCCATCCCTGTCTACCCTGTGTATCAAGGGGGTGGGAATGATCCTCACTGTAAAGATTTGTTCTCTCTTTTGAACTACTGCATCCATAGGTGTAGGTCAAGTTCATCAAATTGTATCAGATTACTCTTTTTTTCCTCTTCTTTCTTCTTCTAGTTGAATTCTGATCATCCAGCGATTGAAGCCAGGTCTAGTGGGTACTATCTGCAAGTGTGGGTGTTCTTGTGCATAGGCCCTCACTTGTTATCCACTGGACACTTCACTCTCCACTCTAGTCCTCTGTGGCCATGTCACTGACTCTGGGCCCATGTGTCCTCAGGTCTTGCCACACTACTGGCCAACCAGGCCTCCACCTGGGAGGATTCTATTGAACATTGTAGGGCTTGTTTTGCAGCTTCATTGCTGTTTTTCCCTCATTTCCCCTTATCAGTGACCATTGTGGTCACCCATCTGAGCACATGTCTGCTCATGTGTTCTCATTGAGTCTTAGTCTTAGTCTTAGAAGGGGGTTAGCCCTAAGGGGACCCGACCACTTGCCTTCATGTCTCCTGGGCGAGCAACTTGCTTGTTCTTGTAGTAATCAGTCAGAATGCCATTATTGTTTTGTAGTTTTCTGGTCTATCTTTCTTTCAAGAAGTATCTTCTGTTCTTCTAGCAGCTCTGGCTGGTCTGCTTGTCCTTTCAAGTGGAAATTTCCTACCTTGGAGGATTCTGGA
Organism: Chrysochloris asiatica; assembly: GCF_000296735.1. Lineage (NCBI taxonomy): Eukaryota > Metazoa > Chordata > Mammalia > Afrosoricida > Chrysochloridae > Chrysochloris > Chrysochloris asiatica. The sequence goes on along the minus strand of NW_006408520.1, from coordinate 25,124,559 downwards.
TAGGGTTCAGGATACCCCCTATGGTCTTATGTAATACAGAGGGTCCACAGGAAGCCTCCTTCACTGGGCACAATGTAGCCCCATTTTAGGTATTCCAATTCGTTATAGGCAGAAGACGGACTTACAAACTTTCTATGGTGATATTTCTGGGTATTCCTTTCTCTCCCCCACAAGTGTCTATTTTATAATGGTATGCAAGGTTTTCCCTGACTTTTGCTGGCCCTTTATTTTACCAAATTTTATATATAACTTTATGGCTTATGGAAAATCTTACAGATAACAACCTACAACTAGGAGTTAACTCAGGGTGGGGAGAGGTATTCCATGAACCAAAAGCCAAATGTGCTCTGGATGACTGTGCCAAGGCTATCTCTTGGAGGCTGGGATGATTACTTGTTCTGCCTGTCCCAGAATTAGCACCAATTTGCCTGAAGGAGATAAAGCTGAGGGAGGAGGCTGCAAAAGGTTTTCCGTGTTGTCTTGCTAGTGGAAATCTCTTGCACTTGTCTGGGGGAAAATTGCTTCAGGAGCTTACTCTGTCCACAGTTGAGGTTGATAAATCTCTACACCACTTAGAGAAAAGATAACCACTCTCTGCTTTCCTAACCCAGAGTGTGACTCAGGCATGCATGAGGAGGCCCAAAGCTGGGGATAAGAGTGGGATTCAAATTGGAATTCAGACAGCCCTGACTGCTAATGCTTATGCTGTAATTTACTAGCATAGTTTACTCCTCAGGGAACTCTGAATCACACTTTGAGAGTCTGTAAAGTGGGGTTGATAATGTCTACTTCTCAGGGATGTTATTAGGGTTAAATAAGCTAGCTCCAGTAAACACACTCCTACCAAGTCTGATACACAGTATTGATCTCAATGAAATCATGGCTTCTTTTTGCTTTCTCTCTGTTACTGTAGGCCATTGCCAAAGTGGAAACAGCTTGGTGAGCAATAAAGAGACATTCCCTTACCCCACCATATATGCTAGCAATCTGGTTCTTCTCGGAATTGCTGTCTAGGATGTAGACAGAGAAGAAGATTCAAGGTCTTTCACACATAACATGCTGATTTACTTGTACATTATCAGCCAGACTTGGTTGTCTTGCCTAGATGAAATGTTTCTTAGACAAACCAAATAGATAAGGTTACTGTGTTGTCCTCTGCAAAAGTGAAATCCCTGTAGAATTCTGTGTTAGTTACCTAGTGCTACCATAACATAAAATACCACCAGTGACTGGCTTTAAAGAACAGGAATTTATTGTTTTACGGTTTGGGAGGATAGGAATCTGAATAGAGCATTGTCAGGGCTAGGCTCTCTGTCAGTTCTGGGCAAGCTCCTTGTCTCATTCAGCATCAGTAGCCCTGGGCATTTCTTGGCATCTCTTGGCTTATTGTAGATATGTCTTCACATGTCTCTCCCCTCACCTCCAAACTCCACCGTTGTATCACCGTCACCTGATGCCTCTTTCCCCATGGGTGTCTGTGTCAATTGTGTGATTTTTATAAGACACCCACTCAGAATGGATTAGGTTTAAGACTCACACTAATTTGAGATGAGCTCATTAATATAACAAAAGAAATGCTCTATTTCCAACACGGTTACATTCACAGGTACAGGGTTAGGACTTCAACTCATATTTTGAGGGGACACAAATTCATAATAGAGCTCATGGAATTAAGATCATGGATCACAGTGCATTTCAAATGCCTTGCACTAGGCTAGTCCAAGTCGTTTCTTGTTTTCAAATAATACACAGATGTGATTCCTTACCATGAGACCATCCCAAAATGTTCTATAGCATCCAGATTATAGGAAGTAATATTATCGTTTTTTGTGGCCCTGGAGAGATCTTTATACATCAGTCTTTCCATTACAGATATGATATATAAAATCATGTTCCAGTGATATCATTTCCTTCTGTAGATGCCAGTTATGTCTAGTTAATATTATCTCTTTTAATATTTACAAACTATTAGGACCTGCTTTTTCCATAAGACTGTAGGCAGTCACTTAAAGCAAGTGGAAGTAATCATTTATTAAACACCCAGTATGGTCCAGCCATTCAGACTACAAGGAGGCTTCAAAAAGCTGTGGAAAAGTTCCATCATCTTTTAATTCCATTTTTCCACAGACTTTTGAAGCTTCCTTGTCTATGTTCTGTAACTGTATTTCAGAAGATAAATCAGGAGATTGTATGCAGGTGATCTAGAGGAGGCTGTGACCCCTATTTAGGCATAAAATGATAAGAGCTAAAGTAGAGGCACAGAATTAGAAATATAAAGAAAAGGAAAGATTTGAGAAAATTGAAAGATTTTAAAGTTTGTTTCCACTGGAAAATATTATACAATAGATTACTGCTGTTCTTGTTGATTGCAGTTGAGTTGATTCAGACTCGTGGGGAGCCCATTTGTGCAGCACAGAACTGCTCCTTAGGATCTTCAAAGCAGATTTTGGAAGCATATTGCCAGGCCTGTCTTCTGAGGTGTCTGTAGAGGGGTTCAAACCACTGAACTGTCAACTAGTAAGTGAGCATTTAACCATTTGTAATACCCAGGGACTCTCTCTATATATATATCTATTTATCTATCTCTATATATACATATAAGATGCTCTGGTAGCGTAGTGGTTATGAGTCAGGCTGCCAACCTCAAGGTCAGCAGTTCGAAACTACCAGCCATTTCGTGGGAAAAAGATGAGGCATTCTGCTCCTGTAAAGTTTTACAGCCTTGGAAACCCTGTGCAGGGTCACTATGAGTCGGAGCTGACTCTACAGTACTTAACAACAACAATATATAGATAGATAGATAGATAGAGATCTATACATTGAATAAAACTATTTTGTATAGTTGGATTCATAGCAACCCTAAAATACAGAGTAGAACTGTCCCATAGGATTTCCAAGATTGTAAATCTTTACAGAAGCAGACTGCCACATCTTCTCCTACAAATCAGCTGATGGTTTAAACTGCTGACCTTTTGCTTAGCAGTCAATCTCTTAATGACTGTGCCACCATGGCTCTTTATACAAGAGATAAAACCCAAACCACTACCATCAAAATTGATTCTGACTCATAGTGACGTTACATAGTGTTTCCCAGACAATAAATCTTTTCAGGAGCAGACAGTCTCATCTTCCTCCCATGGATTGATTGGTGGATTTGAACTGCTGAATTTGCAGTTAGCAGTTCAATGTCTAACCCACAGGGCCACCAGGGTCACTTATACAATGGATTGTTGTTGTTGTTGTGATGTGCCGTTGAGTCGGTTCCGACTCATAGCGACCCTACACAGGGTTTCCGAGGCTGTAAATCTTTACGGGAGCAGACCGCCTCATCTTTCTCCCGCGGAACCGCTGGTAGTTTCGAACTGCTGATCTTGCGGCTCGCAGCCCGATTCGTAACCACTACGCTACCAGAGCTCCTTATACAATGGATAGAAGACTTAAACTTGCTTAAAGAATGGAAGAAAGGGGGAAAGAGGGAATCATTGTTTGGTGGCACTGAGTTTCTATAATGGTGGTGAAATCATTTGGAAAAAGATAGTGGTGGTGGGTGCAGAGCATGATGAACATAATTGTTGAGCTGACAAATATTTTGTTATATGTAATTTTGCTACAATAAAATTAAAAAAAAAAAACTATTTGTAGAGTGAAAATTACTTTCTAAAGATAACTAAGAAATATTGATATGAAGAGGTTGGCTCCTCTCATAAAAAAGACCAGGCTTACTGCTCAGAAAGGGATTGGGTAGAACCCTGAACCTACAGCTCTTTACCACCCTCTTTAGTGTTAGAACTGTCACTCCTCTGGCTCAATTTTCAGCCAAGCAATCTATAGGTATATAGGGGAGACAACAAAATTAGTGAGATAGGCACACTACAGAATGGTCAACAATTTCAGGTTAAAAAGGCAGTATTTTCCTAAGGACAAAATTCAGAAGGGCTGATTAAGAAGGAGGAAGAGAAACAAGAAACACAGGGAGGAAGTGAAACAAGTGACGCTATACTGAGGGAGCTGCAATCATTGATATGTAACAGAGTGTATGATTCATTAAACGTAAAACTGATGATCAGCTCTGTAAACAGTCACTCAATTCACAATAAAAAGTTAAAAGGAAAAAGTTTTCAACTATTCAGGAAGAATATAATTTGTGTTCTAAACTTCAAAAACTAAACTAACAGAAAAGTCTTTAATATTTACTCTTTTGAACAAACTTCAGTATTTATGCCCTGATTTGTAACTCCATATTTCCACTGGTCCATCTAAACAACAACAAAAAAATTGACTCCCCTTGTCTTAAAAATGATTGATCTTTGTAAAAATGAATATTGTCCAGCTTTACGTTTTAAACAACCTTTTGATGTTTGCTCGTTTCTGAGCACCAGGTCCTTTCTCCTCTGTGCACCAAAACCCCCCGAAGAAGCTGGAGAGTCTTGAGATGTGCCCCTGTATAAATAGTGTATGAAAGAGGACCTGGTGGGGTCACTCTCTTATTTCTCGCTGCACACAGATTTTAGAAAATAATGAAATAGTTCAAAATTTTGAGTGTATAGTATTTGTTTCCACAACAGTAACTAAGACAATGTTCATATTCCCAGAAATTTAACAATATGACAGATATTTTAGAAAAGAACTTTTAAAAAATAATTTTATAGGTGTTACAAATAGAAATGTGTGTGGTGCTGTAGGATAAGCACAGGACTGCAAGGTTGGTTTGATCTACAAGGTCAGTGGTTCAGAATCATCTCAGAAACCCTATACTGGGTCAATATGCATCAAAATCAACTAAAAAACACTTAACAACAACACAGCAAAATATGGATGGCCACTCCTGTAACTTTTAATATAACCCTATTTGGAAATAGGGCTTTTCCTTGGTTATAGTAATTAGGCCAAACTAGAATAGGTTGGGTCCTAATCCTAATCACTTCTGATGATATCTAATAAAAAAATCAGAATATACATATACACTCACACACACACATGTGTGTGTGTGTGATATTATATGAAGACTGAGTCAGATGGATCTACAAGCCCAAAGTTATTAAGGATTTGCCAGCAACTACTGATATCTGAAAGCAACAAAAAAGAACCTTACCCTAAAGCTAATGCCCTGATTTGCACTTCTGTCCTCCAGATGTCCAATCATTTCAAGAGGTAGCATATGATCAAGAACCAATGGTAATCCTGAACCCCACCCAGAATCTTCTGAGGTGGGAAATTTCCACTTGAAAGGACAAGCAGACCAGCCTAGAGTGGTTAAAAGAACAGAAGATATTTCTTGAAAGAAAGACCAGCAGGAAAAATCAAAAACAATCACAGCAGTCTGATTGACTACTACAAGAACAAGCAAGTTGTTCTCCCAGGAGCCATCAAGGCAAGTGGTCGGGTCCCATCAGGGCAAACCCCCTTCCAAATTTACACTTCCAAAAATTAACACTTAAGGGGAATACACAAGCAGGCATGTGGTCTGACTGGTGACCACGTTGGTCACTGATCAGGGGAAGTGGGGAAAAACAGCAATGAAGTTGTGAGCTAAATCCAACTGTGTTCAATAGACTCCTGTTAACCCGGGTTGAGACCTGATTGGCCAGCAGTATGGTAAGACCTGGGGACTCCTGGGCCCAGAGACAATGACATGGCCACAGAGGACTAGAGCAGAGAATGAAGCATCCAGCTGATATGAATGAGGGGAGACGCATAAGAACACCTACACTTGCAGATAATACCCACTTGACCTGGTTTCAATGGCTGGATGATCAGAACTTGACTTGAAAAAAGAAAGAGTAATTTGATGAACTTGACCTATACTTTTGGATGTATTAGCTCAAAAGAGGGAACAAATCTTTACAGTGAGGATCATTCCCACCCCTCAGTACACAGGATTGACAGAGATGGGTAACCTAGATATTGGTTACCCAAAATGGGGGAAGGGAGGCTTACAAAGGCACAAAGTGACTGGCTTACAAGCTTTCAAAAGGGAGCCTAGTTCCAGAGGGCATTGAGTGGTTTTCAATCTGCCTGAATGGGGCTGATGGAAGGAGATGGGGATAAGATTCTTGTGGTACAATAGTGAATAATTGCTATCAGGACTGACTGTTAGGGTTGAAAATGTAAAGGTGGATTTTTGTAGCAAAAGGAGGGGAGTGGTTGACTTTGTAGGCCAGGAATGGAGGTCCCTGGGACCATCAAGGGAGAGGAGTGGAGTGTGGGACCCTACCCAGAGAAGCAGTGATGTCAGAGATGGAAGCAGAGATGATGATATGGAGAGATGGAGCTTCTGTGGACTCTGGACTCAGGGAGGGAGCAGGGCTATATGCTGGCACCTGGGAGGCAGGCTTGTGGGGTATACCCTTTGGTTGTTTAATGATGCATGGAGGGGATTGTAATCATTGCAATGCAATGAAATACAATAGGATGAATGTAAAGCTAATGTTCTCCCATGTAAACTATCTCATAACTCACAATAAGAACTTGAAAAAAAAAGAACCAATAGTACTGAAGGAAGAAGTTCAAGCAGCACTGAAGTAATTGGGGGGAAAAACAAAACTCTTGGAATTGATGGAATACAAATGGAAATCTTTCAACCAGCTGATGCAGCACTGGAGGTATTCACTCATCTATGCCAAGATACTTGGAAGACAGTTGATTGGAAGAGATCCATATTTGTGCCTATTCCCTAAAGAGGCAACTCAAAAAATCATTGAACAGTATCATTAATAATATCTCATGCAAGTAAAATTTTTCTGAAGAAAACTCAAAAACAGCTACAACAGTATATGAACAGAGAACCACTAGAATTTCAAACTGGATTAATAAAAGGTTGTGGAACTAGGGACATCACTGCTGATGTCAGGTGGATCTTGGCTGAAAGCAGAGAATACCAGAAATATGTTTACTTGTTCTTTATTGACTATGCAAAGGCTTTGACTATGTAGATCATGCATGACAAGCTATGGACAACATTGTGAAGAATGGGTATTTCAGAACACTTAATTGTACTCATGATAAACTTGTAGGTGTGCACTATGATAGTATTTTCCACCATTCTTACTCAATCTGTATCCTGAGCAAATAATCTGAGAAACTGAATTATATGCAGAATGTGGCATCAGGATTGAAGGAAGAATTATTAGCAACCTGCCATATGCAGATGATATAGCTTTGCTTGCTGGAAGAGAAGAGGACTACAATACTTGCTGATGAAGATCAAAGACCACAGTCTTCAGTATAGATTTCACCTCAATGTAAAGAACACAAAAATCTTCACCACTAGATCAATAAATAACATCATGATAAATGGAGAAAAGATTGAAATTGTCAAAGTCATAATTTTGTTTGGAGTCTACAATCAACATTTAAGCAAGCAGCAGCCAATAAATCAAAAAACATATAGCATTAGGCAAATCTGCTGTGCAAGACATTTTTTTTAAGTGTTCAAGAAGAAAAATGTCACTTTGAGGACTAAGGTGCTCCTGACACATGGTACTTTCAATAGCCTTATATGCATATGAAAGTTGAACAATGAATAAGGAAGATCATAGAAGAACTGATGCTTTTGAATTGTGGTATTAGAGAAGAGTACTGAAAGTACCGTGGACTGCCAGAAGAACAAACAAATCTGTGTTGGAAGAAGTACAGCCAGAATGCTCCTTAGAAGTCTCTCATACTTCAGATATATTATCAAGAGGGACCAGTCCTTGGAGAAGTACATTATGCTTGGTAAAGTGAAGGATCAGCAAAAGAGTAGAAGACCCCACCACCACCACCACCAACGAGATGGATTAATTAGTGTAGTGGCAGCCACAAAGTGCTCAAGTGTAACAACAAATGTGAGGATGGCACAAGACCAAATAGTGTTTCATTCTATTGAGCATAGGGTCGCTGGCACCTAACAACAACAACATCTAGCAGCTGAAAGGGACAAAGGAGAGCCTAAAGCTGATGCCCTGAATTTGTCTAGAACTATAAGAAATTAATTTCTGCTTTTGAAGGAAATCCACTTATGGTATATTTGTGTTACTGCTACACTGAAAAATAAACAAAATGTTTTAGGAGCTTTTTTGTAAAGAGAAATTATTTTTTAATGTAGCATGTATGATACATTAAATTGAAGTAAAAATTAAAATATTAACTTTACAGTTGTCCCTCAATATCCAAGAAGAATTGGTTCCAAGACCTCTTCCCTCACCCCCAATGGATACCCAAATTCAAGGATGCTCAAGTTCTTTATATAAAATGGAGTATTATTTGTAAGTAACCTTCTCACATCCTACTATATATTTTCAATTAATTATAATACCTGATATAATACAACTGCTATGTAAATAATACTACCTTCCCTCTTAGATTTGAAGGATTGCTGTGACCACTTAACTTTTTTTCTGAATATTTTCTATTTTTTTTTAAATTGTGGCTTGGGTGAGAGTTTAATTCTGAATATTTTTAATACATGGTATTAAAAATCTATAAATGTGAAACCCTCAGATACAGAGGGCTTAATATTTGATACAAATATAAAAATATTCATGGAAAAAATCCATTGTCTTTATTCTTTTTTATTGACTGCTGTCTTAAGCTGGTTTTTCTAGAGAAGCAAAACCAGTGAAACTTGTATATGTATATATATAAAGAGAGACGTTTATATCAAGGAATTGACTCACAATTTTAAAGTCTCAAGTTCCCATCAGAAAAGACAATAAGCTTTTCCTACATGTTCATTATATTTGGAGCAGGCAATATGCCAAAGGAAACATCCTTTCAATTGATTGGTTGCTCATAGCCAATCATCATAGAGTTAACTATCAACTGCCAAGACACTGAGAATCCTGGCCCAGTCAACTTGTCACAGTCCACCCCTTGTCTACCTGGCATCTATAAAACATATGCATAATCTCTAAAAAAAATTGTAAAGTCATACTTGTGCCTAACATGATATAACTAAAACATATTCAACCAAAAATGTACTGGCTCCATTTACATCTTATATTTCACAAATGAACAAAGTAAACATATTTGATGCACACATACAAAACAAAAAGTATATAATCATTAAAATGTCAAAAGGGCACATTCTCCAAGCCAGCCTCCTGCCTGTAGTCACACAACCTTATTCAGTCAATGGACCTAGAATCCACAGCAGCTCTGTCACACTCCATACCACTGCCTCTACCGCCATCTCTGCTGTCTCTACTTTTCTATGTAGTGATCTCATGCTGCATTCATGCTTTTCCTTTCTGGTGGTCCTGGGATCATCTGATCCTGAAATGAAATATTAACTATCCCTCTCCTTTAGCTATACCTTCTACAATTACAGTTTTGTCCATCACAATTAATTCTGGTAATAATTATGCATAAATGAATCATAACATCCTATTAGCATCATTCTCCATCCCCTTTCATCAGACACATCTGGAAAAGAGAACTAATCAGTGAAGATTCTACCTTGCCCCAGCTCATTCTGAAACTAAGCACACCCATGAAAGCTTGTAAGATAGTCACTTCAGGCTTTTTTACCTCCCCCCTTTTTGATAGTCAGTTTCTAAATTGCCCATCCCTATCAACCCTGTAAGGAACTCTGGGAGCATAGTGGTTCGGGCTGTGAACCGCAAGGTCAGCAGTTCAAAACTACCAGCTGCTCCATGGGAGAAAGATGAGGCTTTCTGCTCCCGTAAAGATTTACAGCCTTGGAAACCCAGTTCAGGGTAGCTATGGGTCAGAACCAACTCGATGGCACTTAACAACAACAACAACAACAATCAACCCTATACACTGAGGAGACAAGCATTTTCCTTGCTCTGAAGAATCTTCCAGTCTGGTTGGAATTTTGAGCAACTGCATTTATAAGCAAAAGTCCAATCCATCAGATTGTACACAATATTAAACATCTTTCAATTGCTCACAGTATCAAACATCTTCTCTTCATCTGGTTGGATCCTGGCCAGCTCGGCATTAGTCGTTTAAGTTAATGGGTACCAGTTACAAGTTTGGGAGTTCAGACACAACTCCTTGCACTCAGACAAGCTTGGCTCTTCACTTTCAGCCCTAGCCACCAGGCTAGGTCATGCTCCTGGGCTTAGGAGTTCACACAACTCTCTAAATGTGAGATCAACAATCCTTTCCTCTCATCTTAAGGTCAATGGGTGCCAATGGAACATGTCCAAACTCAGCCTTTGTCTTCATTGATGCATTTCCCCCACTTCCACTCACAAGTATACCCAGGTGGTAACCAGTGAGCATACCAGCTACTGCTCACTGGCTTCTTTAATTTTCAATCCTAGAAGTGTGTTTTCTGTGATGAGCATATTTTTCTTGCCTTAATGTCTCCAAGAGCTCTGGTAGCGTAGTGGTTACGAATCGGGCTGCGAACCTTAAGGTCAGCGGTTCGAAACTACCAGCCGCTCCGCGGGAGAAAGATGAGGCTTTCTACTCCCGTAAAGATTTATACCCTCGGAAACCCTGTACAGGGTCGCTATGGGTCGGACCCGACTCCACGGCACATAACAACAACAACAATGTCTCCAAGACAAAGAGCTTGTTTGAAATTCAAAAAGCCAGTCTGCTTTGTTTCTGCAGGTCTGTTTTCTAACTACTGAATCTCCTGTTCTCCAACTCTGAAAGTTCTGTGAGACTCAAAAGTCTACCTAAAACCCCACACTCCACAAATGCATAACAAGAAGCATATTCGTTCCAGAAAAATTTTAAATCCCTTTTTAGCTAATCCAATCAAGAATAGGCTGAAGGCAGGTTTATAAGCTCTCTGTAATTATAATTCCTGATATTCATTTCCATCACACATGTATGCCTATTTTACAATAATAGACAAAAATGAATATTCATAAAGCAGTCAAAACCATAAACCTTTTAAAAACACTCAAGTTCAATATTTTCTTCTCATTTGGACTAACTCAATTCATGTGCATATGGCTTTGAGCCTCTGGCACGGTGGATCCAGTAAGCCCTTGGCCCCCAACCAGCCATTTAATTTTAACATCTGCTTTAAGCAACTACAAAAGCTGCTTTTCTCCCCTCATCTGAAGAAGTTTATCTCTTACATACCTTTTAGCTATTTACAGGTAACAAAAACCAAAATAGCCGTCTAAAGTTCAAAAGTTTCACTTCCTGTGCCCCTTCATTCTTTCTCTTACAAACTTGATGCTTCCATGAATATAGAGTAATTGCAATGAATCCTGTTCCTGACATGAACTGCAAAAACCATGTGGGGACCATGTCTGACTTACTCTGGCTCCACAAGTAGAAAAAAGAGCCAGACTCAAAATCAGCCCAAGGCCAGTTTCTGTGAAGCAGCTGTAGGACATGCCTCCACCAGACAATCTTCTAGTGAATGCAGAGTTATCAATGCCTTTCAAATTAGTTAGACTTCAGAACCAATTTAGAAAACTCATCCTTGTGATTTTGTTTCTCTAGAACCCCACTATCTTGGTACCATGTGTCTTAGGGTAGGTTTTCTAGAGAAGCAAAACCAGTGAAACTTATATATGTATATACATAAACAGAAGTTTATATCAAGGAAATGGCTCACAATTGTAGAGTCCAAGGTGCCCAGCAGAAAAGAGAGTAAGCTTTTGTTGTGTGTCCATTATAGCGGGAGTAAGCCAAACATCTGTTGGGGACCCGCCTCGACATTGGGGTTCAGTTCACGAGGAGAGGATACCTGACGGCGACTCAAGAATACACAGAAAGAGACAAAGGAGACAAAGAGAGAGACAAAGAGGCACCCCAAAGCCAGGGTGGATACATCACTGATAGGCAGGCTTGGGACTACAGGCATCGTGGCCTCTGCAGGCAGCAACTCACTGCCCTGCAATCTTTACTGCATGCCTTCCAAACCGTAATGCACCGCAATCTTTACTCTATGCCTACCAACCAGTAAGGCACTGATCTTTACTCCATGCCTGCCAACCAGTAATGCTACCTGGGGAGGCCCGGGCCTCTGCTTTATTCAGGGGAGGAGCCTCACACCAAGCTGGGAGGGACTTAGGCAAGGTACAGCTAACATCAGTACTTTTCCAGACATTCAGGTAACTTTACATAGTACTTCACTGGTTCGAATCCCAGGCCCAATTAACATATCTATAGCCCCTGAGCATAGTTGGGGGAAGATGAGAGATAAAGACAAAAGCTTGGGTGGAGTCCTGCTGCTTTGGCTTCCTGAGCCAGGTCTGCAGGAGGACTCCAGACGCCCAGGTGAATGGGCTGCACCTGGAAAAGGATTAGGGAGGATGGGTTCTTTGTCTATGGAACAAAGAGCTGTGAAGTAGCTAAGACATTTTTAGTTAATCCTTTGGAGAAATGCTTAACCTTACAACCTTTAGTCTCTGCTTTAGGAAAATACCCCATTTATCTGTGGATTGTCAAAGGCTCCAGTGTATTAATTTAATATATATACCTGAATATTAATATGAAAGCAATTTGCCATTAACTGCCAGTGGCCTCATTTGTTACACTCGGCCCTAGCGGGCCTCGAACCTCTGATTAGTCTTACACGGTCTGCAACAAGCATCCTTTCAATTGGTTGAACCGTCAGGTTGGATGGCACTCAAAATGCAACTCCTACCTTTACAATTGTGATGGTCACAATTAGTCATGATAACAGTTACTCACTATTGGATCATAAGAATCTTAACCCAGTCTCTTTTTACCAGACCCATCTAGACAAGATGAAAGCTATTCAGTGGGGACTCTATCTTCCCCCCCACACTCTTAAACTAAACTTCCTCTTGAAACCTTGTAAGCCAGTCACTTTGTGCCTTTATCGCCCCCTGTTTTTAGGTAGCCAATGCCTAAGTCGCCGGTCTTTATATCCCCTATATAACAACAACAACAACATAGAGGGGATAGTTTTGATATTTTATGTAAAGACTCCTCCCCTCTCTGTTGGTATTTAGAGCTATTACCTCCATGGGAATAGGTCAACTTCATCAAATTGTAGCAATTTACCCTCGTTTCCATTATCAAAAATTGGTTTTTTGTTTTGTTTCATTTTCCTCTAGTAGATTCTGATCATCAAGCCATTGAGGCTAGGTCAAATGGGTACTATCTGCAACTTTGGGTGTTCTTGTGCATCTCCCCTCACTTTATATCTGTTGGATGCTTCATTCAGCTCTAGCCCTCCATGGCTATGTTCTTGTTCATGGGCTCAGATGTCCCCAGGTCTCACCACACTTCAGACCAACCAGCCCTTCCTCTTCTATCTCTCATCTCCAGGTCAACAAGAGTCCAATGGAATGTGGCTGAACTCAGCCCATTTCTTCATTGCTGCCTTTCCCCTTCTTCCACTCACCAGTAGACCAACATGGTTGTCAGCAAGCTTACATGCCTGTTCATGTGTTCCCTTTGATTTTCAGTCTTAGAGGGGGGATTTGTCCTGAGGGAACTTGATTGCTTGCCTTGATGGCTTCCCTACCAACAACTTGCTTATTCTTGTAGTAGCCAGTCATACTGCCATTTTTGTTTTGGGTTTTTCCTGCTGATCTTTCTTTGAAGATGTATCGTCTGTCATTCTAGCTGTTCCAGGCTGTTCTGCTTGTCCTTTCTAGTGGGAAGATCCCACCTCAGAAGGTTCTGGATGGGGCTCAGGATTCCACCTAAGGTCCTATACACTGCAAAGGCTCTGAAAAAGACCTATTTCACTGGGCAAATTCTAGAATTCCTTTTAGGTATTCCAATCAGTTATAGGATGCAAGCAGGCTTACAAGCTTTCTATAATCATGTTTCCCGACATTCCTTTCTATCACACTCAAGTATGTATTTTACAATAGTAGGCAAGGGAAATCAATATTCATAAGACAGTCAAGCATCTTAGTATCTGATATAATTTTTCAAGACTGACAACTTCTTCATTATAAATACCTTTTTAAACAACATAAAAGACAACTATACACATGGACCTTACCAGATGGAATACACAGAAATCTGTTGATTGACTACATCTGTGGGGGAAAAAAAACAGTGAAAATTTTCATATAATCAACTAAAACAAGGTCAGGGGCAGACTGTGGAACAGACCATCAATTGCTCACATGCATGTCCAGGCTGAAGCTGAAGAAAATTGAAACAAGTCTACAAGAGCCAAATATGACCTTGAACATATCCCACCTGAATTTAGATACTATCTCAAGAACAGATTAGATGTATTAGACACTAATGACTGATAACCAGCAGAGTTGTGAGATGACATCAAGAACATCATACAGGAAGAAAGCAGAAGGCCATAAAGAAGACAAGAAAGAAAGAAACAACTAAAATGGATGTCAGAAGAGACTCTGAAACTTGCTCTTCAGTATGGAGATGCTAAAGCAAATAGAAAAAAAAAAAAGAGGAGGTAAAAGAATTGAACAGAAAACGTCAAAGGGCAGCTTGAAAAGAAAAAGTCAAATATTATAATGAAATGTGCAAAGGCCTGGAATTAGAAAGCCAGAAGGGAAGAACACAGCTTTTCTTAGTGTGAAAGAATTGAAGAAAAATTCAAGCCTCAACTTGTTATACTGAAGGACTCTATGGGCAAAATATTGAGTGATGCAAGAAAGCATCAAAAGAAGATGGAATGAATATATGGAATCACTCTACCTAGAGCCAGTGGTACCAAAGGAAGAAGTTCAAGTTGCTCTGAAGATATTGGAATAGAACAAAAGTCTGGAAATTGAAGGACTACAAACTGAACTCTTTCAACAAACTGAGGCAGCACTGGAGGCACTCATTCATCTATGCCAAAAAATTTGGAAGACAGCTACCTGGCCAACTGATTGGAAGAGATCCATATTTGTGTCCATTCCAAAGAGAGGTGACCCAACAGAATGTGGAAATCATTAGACAATATCATTAATCTCATATATAAGTAAAATTTTGATAAAGATAATTCAAACATGGCTGCAACAATACTTTGATAGGAAACTGCCAGAGGTTGAAGCCAGATTTAAATGATGACATGGAACTAGATATATCATTGCTGATGTCAAATGGACCTTGGCTGAAAGCAAAGAATACCTGAAAGTTGTTTACCTATGCTTTATTGACTATGCAAAGAATTTTGATTGTGTGGATCATGACAAGCTATGGGCAACATTTAGAAGAATGTGTATTTGGGAACACTTAATTGTGCTCATGAGGAGCCTGTACATAGATCAAGAGGCAATTGTCTGAACAGTACAAGGGGACAGTGAATGGTTTAAACTGAGGGAAGCTGTGCACCAGGGTTGTATTATTTCACCATACTTATTCAATCTGTATGCTGAGCAAATAATCTGAGAAGCTAGATTTTATGAAGAGTAACATGGCATCAGGATTGAAGGAAGACTCATTAAACCCTTCGATATGCAGATGATACACTATTTCTTGCTGAAAGTGAATAGACTTAAAATACTTATTGATGAAGATCAAAGACTACATTCTTTGGTATGGATTTCACCTTAATGTAAAGAAGACAAAAACAAAAACCCTCACCAATGGACCAGTCGATAACATCATGATAAATGGAGAAGAGATTGAATTCTTCAGACTTCATTTTGCTTGTATCTGCCATCAACATTAATGGAAGCAGCAGTTAAAAAATCAGATTTATTTCATTAGGCAAATCTGCCACACAAGACCTCTTTTAAGTGTCCAAGAACAAAGATGCTAGTTTGAGGACAAAGGTGTGCCAGACCCAAGCCATGGTATTTTCAATAACCTCATATCCATGTGAAATTTAGATAATAAATAAGGAAGACTGTAGAGGAGTTAATGCAGTTGAGTTGTGGTCTTGGAGAAGAATATTGAAGGTACCATGGACTGCCAGAAGAACAAGCAAATCTGTCTTGGAAGAAGTACAGCCAGAGTTCTCCTTAGAAGCCAAGATGATGAGATTTTGTCTCTCATATTTTGGACATATTATCAGGAGGAACCAGCTACTGGAGAAGGACATCATGCTTGGTTAAGTGGAAGGTCAGTTAAAAGGGGAAGACCATCAATGAGATGAATTACCACAGAGGCAGCAGCAGTGATTGTGCCATTGGCGCAGGACCTGGTAATGTTTCATTCTGTTGTGCATGAGTTGGAACTGACTTGACGGCACCTAACAACAACAATGAGGGAGCGGAGGCTCAGAAAGGCTAAGCAATTTGTCCAAGATCTCACAGGTATTGAGGGAGGAGACCCTTGCCCATAAGACCTTGAGGCCTAGGTCATACACAAAGGAAACTAACAGCTTCTTCTGCTTTTATAAAAAGCCGTTATCTAGGAACCTCCAATGAGAAAGTAACACAGTGGTTTCACCACTCAGCCCTATGTAATCCTATATAAAGCTAGTAAGAAAGCAGTTTCGGGGAGTTCGGCATTTGGGACATTAGTCCGCTGCTGCTCTGCAGGCAATAAAGCCTCTTCCTCTAACAGCGCTGGTATTCAGGTGATTTCTTTCTCCCATTTAGGCCTCGTCTTCCTGCAACAGAATGAAAGATAATAGAAAAGATGAGTGCTGTATGAGTTTAAAGAAAAGAAAATGTCAGAAAAACTTTATGCAGATAAGATACGAAGTCGACATTTAAAGGTTAATGGAATTTGGAGAGGACTAGAGTTGGGATATGAAAAGAAGAGATAAATGAGAGAAATTGGAAGGTGTGGAACTGTAGGATAAGCACTGGACTGCTTTCCACAAGGTCGGCAGTTCAAACCCACCAGCGGCTCCTCGGAAATGTTATACAGGGTTGCTATGAGTCAGACTAGACTGCAGTTAACAACAACAACAAAGAAAAAAACCACAAGGTTAGTTGTTGAAACCCACCAGCCACTCTTTAGAAACCTTATACAGGGTGACTCGGATTCAAAACTGACATGACAGCACTTAACAACAACCTCAAAGAGTAGTAAACCCTGGGTGACATTAATATTTTGCTCTCAACTATGTAAGGAGCTCTGGTAGCGTAGTGGTTACGAATCGGGCTGCGAACCGCAACGTCAGCAGTTCGAAACTACCAGCTGCTCCGCGGGAGAAAGATGAGGCTTTCTGCTCCCGTAAAGATTTACAGCCTCGGAAACCCTGTTCAGGGTCGCTATGGGTCGGAACCAACTCGACGGCAACTAACAACAACAACTGAAAAAAAGATCGGTAGTTTAACCTCAACTGAGAAAATATCTGGTGATCTGCTTCTATAAAGATTATGTTGTTTTTGTTGTTATTATTGTGTTTCTTGCAGTTAGTAGCCAAATGAGTAACTCACCACGTCACCAGGGCTCCTGCTATGGAGCAGTTCTACTCTGTAACACCTGGGTTCACTATGCGTCAGAATCAATTAGATTACAATAGATTTAGTTAGAGTGTGTGTGTGTGCATAAAGGTATCACCTAAGGTATGCACACATTTGAGACACAGCAGAGTAAATAACTATGAAGATTGGGAAGGTGATTTTTCCTAAAAAACATATTGCCCATAGGAAGTCAGTTATGAAGAAGTTATAAAACATGGAGCTCTGATAGCGTTGTGATTATGTGTCAGGCTGCTAACCTCAAGGTCAGCTGTTGGAAACTACCAGCTGTTCCATGGGAGAAAGATGAGGCTTTCTGCTCCCATAAAGATTTACAGCCTCAGAAACCCTATACAGAGTCGCTGTGAGTCGGAATTGACCCATGCACATAACTACCACCAAAGCAAGTTAAAATCTAGATATATCCAAATCCTTCCAGTGTGGAAATAAAACACTGTGTTTTAGCTATTTGATGTCTCACAGAGAGCAGGAGACAGATTCATACTTGCTTTGAGATCTTAAACCTCTAGATTCACTCTGTGTTCTTTTGAGAATCAAAAAGGCACACAGCCCCACTCAGTTCTCAATTGCTGAATGCCTTGACAGGAAAAGAGGAGAATATTCACCAACCTCCACAAAAGTTGTTCAGCAAAGACCATGATGGCTGCCTGGTTTTCTTATGAAAATAGACAGGGAATGCTAGAAGTCCATCTGAAATGTGCATCGTATTATTTTCTGAATTCAGTTGTCAGAGCACCAAGGAGACAGTAACAATGCAGAGAAGTTTACATGAAACTTTCCTATCGTTAGTTTTTATAAGAAATTTTAGCAAAGCAAGGTAGCAATCCATGAATGCCTATATTAAATAATTTCTTCATCATTCTAAAGAAGTCATCTAGGATTTTTTTACGTGCCTTCTTTAATAAAGTACTGAAAAGTCTCCATTACCCTCCCTCAGGGATTGGACTGGATAAACTAACAGGCTGAGTGTAAGAAAACCATTGTGATGTGCCTGTTAGCCTAGGCATTGTCACAATGTGCCCATCTGGGACTGTGGCATTTGTGAATGATCAAAAATGAAAGCTTAACCAGGTAGAGAACTGATAACTATATATATATTTGTTGTTGTTAAGTGCCGTCGAGTCAGTTCCAACACATAGCGACCCTGTATAGGGTTTCCAAGGAGCGACTGGTAAGCTTGAACTGCCAACCTTGTAGTTCAAATGGCTTTGCAGTCTGGCGCATTAACCCACAG
>NW_006408520.1:25102029-25105944 GCF_000296735.1 Chrysochloris asiatica | reverse complement strand
TGTGATTTAGGTTGTTGTGTTAGATTATTTAGAGATTCTTCAAATGCATCTTATGTTAAGAGTTTGGGAAATATCAAAAGCATTATGTAGAACATTTCAGGGTGGCTTAGCTGGAGTGTCTTACCCTAGACAAAATGAGCTACACAAAATCTCCTTAAGAAGTCAACCTGAGCTGATAATGAATGCTAATTCAGTCTCAGTGGGCTTGAAATATATTCATTATAGAAAAATAAAGAACAGAACAATGTTCTGGAAGATAATAATTCAGGCATAAACCCCAGAGAAGCAAGATAATTGATTTTTTTTCTCTTTAATATTTCAGACAATACCTTTTCCAGTAAATTTAAAATGTCTGACTTATAAGGCAAAAGGAGAGTGATAAAAGCATGGATTTTGGAGTCAGGCTGTCTGTTATTTACTGGTGGCCTGACCTTAGGAAACGGATAAGATTTCTCTGTGACTTGGATCCCCCATCTGTGAAATGGGAACAGTGATTATACACATTTCATAGTTCTATTGCATGGATACGATAAAATAATACATATAAAACACTTAAAACCACACCTGGGATGGAGTCAGTCCTCAACAAATGTGAATTAGTTACCCTGTTCCTAGCATTCAAATCATTGTAGCAAGTTGTCTGCATACTTGTTATAAATGCTGCCACACTTTTATTGTTATAAAGTCCCTGAAAACTTTAAAATCAGAAAATACTTATGTCAAATAAATTTATTACAAGAATCATTATAGAAAGCATAAATTTTGAAATCTGATAGTCAATGAATTCAACAGTTACAGATGAAATCAAATCAGATCACATGCAAACAGACCAGGAACATTTCACAAGCTGAATATTGGGCGTATTTCAAAGAGCACGATGGTTTCAGTCACCAAAATGAGACTTCAAGTTTTTCACATGCTGTGGTTAGAGAATCCTCCTTTAACTACGTGGAACAGTTCATCTTTATCTGCACTCCAGTCTTTTTGTCTTGCCACAATGCTTTTGGAGACAATCAGTGCAATTAGTTCCCAAGCAGACTCCTACTGCCACTCACCCTGCCCCTGACACTTCATTCTTTAATATATATAACAGACTACTTCCTTTTCCATAAAGATTCACTTTTAAATTACTATTTACAGTAGCAAGATATAATGTAAAATAGTCTATAATCATTGTAATGAAGTGTTATGATGCTGGATAGAAATTCATGGTGACTTTTTCTTGAAATTTCAATAATCAGAGGACTTCATTTCAAATAGTATTCTGCTGAATTGACTTGTTATGTGCTGTGGAGTCATTTGTGACTCATAATGACCCTGTATAGATAGGGTCTCTGAGGAGTGGCTGGTGAGTTGCAACCGTCGACCTTGTAGTTCAAACCAGCCTTGTGATTGAGTGCTTATACTATAGCAGAAACAAGACTACTGTTGTTAAGTGCTGTTGAGTGAATTCCGACTCATAGAGACCCTGTATAGGGTTTTCAAGAAGCAAGTAGTTAGCTTGAACCGCCGACCTTGCAGTTCAAATTGACTTTGCAGTTCAGCACAGTAACCCAAAGTGCCAGAAACAAGACTATAGATACTACACAGACCTAGAGAAGTATTCATAGGAAAGAACAATCATATAAATAGGAATGATCCAGGAAGGGATTTATGTCAACAAAGGATATTAACTGATTCTCCTAATGACCAACTCATATGGAGGAAAATCTCATTATTGTCAAGAACTGTGAAGGGTCTTAATATTTTACTCTCCTTGCAAGTTGACAAGTTAGCCTGCCACCTTTTCAAGGATGTTGGTACAAGACATGAAACTCTCACCCTAGATACAAAGGGAAGTTTAGTACATACAGCAGTAGCAAAAGGAGTCCTAGTGTGGGGTTTCAGGATAATGCACTGGACCATACGGTCAGTTTGAACCACAAGGTCAGCGGTTCAAACCCACCAGCTGCTCCTCGGAAACCCTATACAGGGTCACTTTGAGTTGGAAACAACTTGATGACATTTAACAACAACAGTAGAAGTAAGCCAGAGCATTAGCCATTGTGCCTCTGTCCCTAGAGCTCCATTTCTAACAAGGTGATGCAAAGAAGACCATGTATGCATGCAATGGGTTGGAGACCCTACACAGGGCTTCTAAGGAGTGAGTGGTGAGCTTGAACCACCAACCTTGTGGTTCAAACCAACTTTGCATTGTGCTTTAGAGGGTGACATTACCTTTATCTTTCAAAGCTGTTCTGATACTCATATCCTTGAAATATTAGTTCAAAAGACAGGGAAGTTAGTGTCCTGCACTCAAGACATGCAGACTCACTAGAGACCCACAGAGAATTCTCTCCCAATAGCTACCAATAAATAGACTATTCTATACCATCCCTGTAAGTGTTCAGAATGTATGTGAGATTCGTTTGTCTTACATCAGTTTGAACTATTTCTTAAAGGATAATAAAAATATGTAGAATCCAGGGAATTATTTCTCAGGGTAATAGAACAAGCACTAGTAAGAATGGGTGCTCTTAGTTCTAGTAAATATGACATTCCATTGTGGCTGATGTTTACAAGGAAATAGTTGCCCGAAACAGCTACCAAGAGAGCTTATCTTTTTCAACATACGTTAAATTAGTTAATAAAGCTATTTCCAGCATGTCTGTTATGACTCATAGGACACTATTGCACAGAGAAGAATTTCCCCATAGGGTTTCTAATGTTGTAATCTTTACTGAAGCAGTCTGCCACATCTTTTTAATATGGAGCATCTGGTGGGCTTGAACCTCCAGCCTTTTGATTAGCAGCTGAGTGCTTAACAACTGCATTTGCACACCCAGGACTCAGAAATTATAATAGGGCCTATAAATCCACTCTGTTTCCAAAGAGAAAAACCATGTGATGTTTTCATAGCCTTTTCTTGAACTCTAGAAAATAATTCTAATAGCCTGGTATGGCGCTGTAGGATAAGCACTCAATCACAAGGTCAGTTTGAACTGCAAGGCGGTGGTTCAAACTCACCAGCTACTCCTTGGAAACTCTACACAGGGTTGCTATGAGTCAGAACTGACTTGATGGCACTTAACAATAACAACAACATTCTGAGGGATACTAGTTATTTGGAATGTTGATAGATATGACAAAAGAAGTTGGGGCAATCATAAGTTCTGCAAAGTTAAACAAGCATTTTTAATGCAGGACTTCTTAGAGAATTTTATGCATTAAAATGTGTGTCCGCAAAATATGTGTTGAAGTCCTGGCCCCTGTACCTATAGATGTTTGTTTGTTTTATTTTTAATGGTAAAGGGAAGCTTTGGTGCTGTAGTGGTTATGCACTTGGTTGCTAAACAAAAGGTTGGTGTTTCAAACCCACCGGCTGCTCCACAGGAGAAACATGAGACAATCTGCTTCTATAAAGATGTTTGGCCTTGGAAAAGACTGTCCGATAGGATCACTATATGGTCACTATGAGTTAGAATCAATACTAATGCAACGGGTTTGCTCTGGATTTTTTGTAAGGCTAATGAGGTGCTGAGAAATCTGTACCTGGACCAAGAGGCAGTTGTTCGAACAGAGCATGGGAACACTGAATGTTTTAAAATTGGGAAAGGTGTGCGACAGGTTTGTGTTTTTTCACCATACTAGTTTAATTTGTATGCTGAGCAAATAATACGAGAAGCTGGGTTCTATGAAGAAAAATGTGGCATCAGGATTGGTGGAAGACTCATTAACAACCTGCGATATGCTGATGATACAACCTTGCTTGCTGAAAGTGAAGACGACTTGAAACATATACTTATGAAGATCACAGAGCACAGCCTTCGATATGGATTGTATCTCAATGTTAAGCAAACAAAAATCCTCACCACTGGACCAATAAACAGCATTCTTATCAATGGAGAAGAGATTGAAGTTGTCAAGGACTTCATT
>NW_006408520.1:25091307-25092082 GCF_000296735.1 Chrysochloris asiatica | reverse complement strand
CACCTTTCTTAATTTTAAACCATTCAGTGTTCCCATGTTCTATTCGAATCAACTGCCTCTTGGCCAGGCAAAGATTCCTCATGAGCACAATTAAGTGTTCCGGAATGTTCATACTTAGTAATGTTGTCCATAGCTTGTCATGATCCACACAATTGAAAGCCTTTGCATAGTCAATAAAGCACAGGTAAAAGGAGCTCTGGTAGCGCAGTGGTTATGAATCGGGCTGCTAACCTCAAGAGTCAACAGTTTGAAACTACCAGCTGTTCTGTGGGAGAAAGATGAGGCTTTCTGCCCCTGTAAAGATTTACAGCATTGGAATCCCTGTACAGGGTCGCTATGAGTTGGAACCGACTCCATGGCACATAACAACAACAAATATCTTTCTGATATTCTCTGCTTTCAGCCTAGATCCATTGGACATCAGCAATGATATCCCTTGTTTCATGGCCTTTTCTGAATTTGGCTTGAACTTCTGGAAGTTGTCTGTCAATGTATGCTTGCAGCCGTCTCTGTATTACACTAAGTAAAACTTTACTCGCATGGGTTATCAAAGATATTGTCCGATGATTTCCCCATTCCGTTGGATCTCTTCCAATCCGTCAGCCAGATAGTTGTCTTCCAAATTTCTTGGTAAAGAGGAGTGAGTGCCTCCTGTGCTGCTACAGTTTCTTGAAAGATTTCAATTTTTATTTAATCAATTCCTGGCGCCTTGTTCTTTGCCAATTCCTTCAATGCACCTTGGACTTCCTCCTTCAGTATCATTGGCTCTTGATCA
>NW_006408520.1:25081802-25091207 GCF_000296735.1 Chrysochloris asiatica | reverse complement strand
AAAGAGGAAGACCCCCAACGAGATGGATCAGCCAGGTGGCATCATTGATGGCATCAAGTGTGGCAGCGGTAGTGAGGTTGGCCCAGGATCAGACAGTGTTTCGTTCTGCTGTGCACGGGGTCGCTATGAGTCGATTCTGACTCAATGGCACCTGACAACAACAAATGAGGTCATGCTACAGTAAGGTGAGACCTAAACCTAATAACCTCTGAGTTCTAAAAAAAGACAAGAATAGATACAAGATACACACACAGGGGAAAGATAAATGCCACATGAGAGCTTGTCTACAAACCAAGGAATGCCAAGGATCACCAGAAAACACTTAGAAACTAGGAGAAAGACCACAGAAGGAATTAACATGGTTAAGAACATCATTTGGACTTTTAGCCTCCAGCACTGTGAGAAAATACACTTTTGTTCCTTAAAGCTGCCCACTGTGGGATTTCTATTCGGGAAACATTAGAAGATCAAGATCAAGTTCTAAGCAGAGTAATATCGATTGTGAATCTCCAAAAGAGATACAGTATTCCTTCAGAAGAATTTGATCCTGATTTCTCTGGATCTATTATGGCACTGTAAGAATCAGCACTGGACTGCGAAACCCCCCAGCTGCTCCTCAGAAATCCTATACAGGGTATCTAGGAGTCAGAACTGACTCAACAGCACTTAACGACAAACAAACAAAATACTGTTTGAAAATGCCTTACTAGATGGATGGGTCTGTTTCCATGGCAAGACAAAACTGCTTTGTAGGTGCTACCCTACTCTAGACAGACTTCCCTACACATAGCAGCAATGCATGCCTTCTTGCTTCCTTGATTAAAGGCTAATGACTTTATCCATCACTGGCTGAAACCTAGGAGGCTAAACAAGTGTCATTTTAAGATCTATGCATAAAATTTTACCACTGAACAACCTCTAAGAAATCATCAATTCTAACCACTTCATTTTTCAGATGAAGGGACAGAATCCAGAGATATTAAGGGACTTATCAAAAGCCACAGAAGTAGTGAATGTCAAGAATCCAACTTTAATTAATTCTAGCTTACTCTATTTTCACTAATAGTAATAAACTTGACCATAATCATCACTATCACTGATACAGAGAAGGAAAATCATTTTTTCCTTTTCCCCCAGAGAGACAAAAAAAAATTGAATGAATTCAGGAAATTAAGAAATACACTCTAAGAAAGGCTAAAGAAAATGCATCTTGTGTCAGTCTGGATGATGGTTTTAATGGAGAAGGACTCTGGTCATAGCCACAGCATTTTCTAAAACAAAGCACTATTCGTGACAACTTTCTAAAGAGAGATTCATGTTTGTGTGATTAATAAGAGCATTTTCAATTTCACTGCCTTGGTAAGGTTTCTCAAGTCATTGATCATCATGCCTCAGAAAAAAAGAGTAATGTCTTAGTTGAAAGAAAAAAGCACTTCCTTGAGCTTAAAATTAGGTGCTTTGTCAGAGCTGATGCCACTGAAATTTGATATAATTCAATATTAAGCTGTAATCTGAGATGTTCTATAGTACATTATGTGTGCATAATAAGATACAGGTTAGGAAAAGACTAAAGAGTTTGAATCCTGGGAAATTTGAATTAGCTTCCTTGCTGTTGTTGTTAAGTGCCATCGAGTCAGTTCCAACCATAGTGAATACAGGGTTTCCGAGGAGCAGCTGGTGAGATTGAACCACTGACCTTGCAGTTCAAACTAACGTTGAAGTCCAATACATTAACCCACACTGCCACATTAGGGTACCTTTCTTAGGAAGTATTTATATTACTGTATTTTTTATAAATAAGAAAGTTCTTAACCAATAAAGAGTGTTTCATTCTCTTTAGAGTAATTCAATTCACAGATAAAGTTAGTCAATTATTGCTGTTGTTATTGTTAAATGCCATCAAGCCAATTCTGACTCACAGTGACCCTATTACAAAACACTGCCCAGTCCTCACAGTTATCATATTTGAGCCCATTGTTGCAGGCACCGTGCCAATCCTCATTTGGACTGACCCTCTACTTTGCCAAGCATGATGTCCTTTCCCAGGGACTGGTTCCTCCCTATAACGTGCCCAAAGTATGTGAGAGAAAGTCTTACCATCCTCAGTGCCAAGACGCAATCTAGCTGTACTTTTCCTAACACAGAATTGTTTGTTCTTTTCACAGTTCATAGCACTTTCAATATTCTTCACCAACATAATTCAAATGCACTGTTTCTTCTACAGTCCTTTCTATTCACAGTCAAACTTTCACATGCATGTGAGTTGATTGAAAATACCATGTCTTGGGTCAGGCACACCTTACTCCTCAAAGTGAAGTCTTGGTTCTTCAACACTTTAATGAGGACTTTCACAACAGATTTGCCTTGTGCAATACATTGTTTAATTTCTTGACTGCTGCTTCCATAAGAGAGAATCCAAGCAAAATGAAATCTTTGACAACTTAAAAAATGTTTCTCCATTTATCTTGATGTTATTTATTGGTCCAGTTGTGAGGATTTTCATTTTATTTACATTAAGGTACAAGCCATACTGACAGCTATATTCTTTGATATTCATCAGTAAATATTTCAAGCCCTCTAAACCTTTTATGTTGTTGGAAAAGGTATTTGCATTTAATGAGTCATTGGTCTTGCAAAATTCTATCATATAATCTCCATCCAGCATTGTTTCTGTCACCAAGGTCTTATTTTCCAGCTACTGATACTTCCTCTTTATTTCCAGCTTTTGAATTCCAATCACTAGTAATTATCAATGAATCTTGATTGCATGTTTGATCAACTTCAGACTGAAGAAGTTGGTAGAATTCTTCAATTTCTTCAACATAGGTTTTAATGGTTTGTGTTCAAATTTTAATAATAACTGAGTTTAACTGGTCTTCCTTGTAGGTATATGATATCCTATTGCAGACAGCATTGAACTTCAGGATAAATCTTAAAATGCTCTTTATGATGATGAATACAACACCGTTCTTCAATTAGTCTTTCCTTACATTGCAAATCACATGACTGTTGGATTCAAAATAACCTATACCAGTCCACTTCAGCTTATTAATGCCTAGGATGGAGTGGTATGGCACTGCAGGATAATGCGCTGGATCACAAGGTTAGTTTGAACCCTAATGTCAGGTTCAAACTCACAAGCTGCTCCTCAGAAACCCTTATACAGGGTCGCTATAGGTTGGAACAACTTAAAGGCACTTAACAACAGCAACAACAATACCTATGTTTTATGGGTTCCATTTTGTTATGATGACTTTCAATTTTCCTGGATTCATACTTCATACATTCCATATTCTGATTACTAATAGATGATTGCAGTTATTTCTTCTCAATTTGAATTGTGCTCTATCAGCAGATGAAGGTCCCAAAAGCTTTGCTCCATTCATATCATTAAGATCAATTCTATTTTGAAGAAGCAGCTCTTCCCTAGTCAGATTTTGAGTGCCTTCCAAACTGAGGGGTTACCTTCTGATATTATATCAGACAATGTTCCACTGTCATTCATAAGATTTTCAATGACTAACCCTTCAGAAGTGGTCTGCCTCTTTTTCTGTCTCAGTCTGGAAGCTCCATTGAAACCTGTTTACCATGGGTGACCTTGCTAGTATTTCAAATACTTGTGGCATATCTTTCAGCATCCCAGGAACACACAAGCTACAGAAGTATGACAAGCTGACAGACGAGTGGTGGCAGTCAATTGTGAGTTTAGTTAATGACTTTATACATGTAAAGTTCTTAGAACAGTAGCTTTAGGTGCTTAATAAAACAATAGCTATTGTAGTTGTTAGGTGTCTGTTGAGTAGGCTCCAACTACTGGTGACCTTATGTATAACAGAATGAAACATGGCTGGTCCTGCTCCATCTTCAGATTACTGGTTTAATTTGAGTCCATTGCTGTGACTATTATATTAATACATCATATTATTACTTAGTAATGGAGTCCTGATATGGTGCTGTGGTTAATGCTCTGAACTGCAAGATCAGTTTGAGCCACAAGATCAGTGGTTCAAGCTCACCAGCTGCTCCTCGGAAACGCTATATAGGGTCACTGTGAGTCAGAACCTACTCGACAGCACTTAACAACAATATGGTTATAGCAGTGACATTCTAGGTAAAAAAATCACTACTGAGAATGTGAAACTAATTATTTAGTTTGAATTTATGTTATATATATTTCATGTGAAATTTACTTATTTAACACGGTTCTACCTGAACTATTTATTATTCAAAGAATGAGGCTCTTGCCTGATGTATTTCGTACTCCCTAAACCTGGTGTGGCACTGTGGATTAATGCGCCAGACTGCAAAGCCATTTGAACTGCAAGGTCAGCAGTTCAAGCTCACCAGCTGCTCCTCAGAAACCCTATACACGGTTGCTATGGGTCAGAATCAACTCAACAGCACTTAAAAACAACAACAACAAACTCAGCCACTTTATGATCTTTCATTAAGAAGCTTACTTTTAGTCTGAAAGTGTTTTTCAATTAAAGAGTAAATTGCAAAACCATCTCATGAAGGTATATTTAGGATATGAATTGAATGCAATTACAAAAACTACTAAAAAAGTATATCGTTAGCCTTAATGAGTATATGTAATGAATTCCATTTAAAAATGAATAGTTTTCTATATAACTGAATAGTGTAATGTGTAAGCATGAAAACTCTGAAATTAGACTTGCCTGGTTTAAAATCATAACCCTTCTATTTGTTGGCCATGTGACCTTTGACTAGCTACTTGATTGTAATATGCTTCAGTTTTCTCATCTGCCAACAGAAGAAAATGATACTGCACACCTAATAGACAGTCTTGGCATAGCACTGTAGGATAAGCACTGGATTGCTAGTCACAAAGTTGGAGGTTCAAACCTAACAGCCACTCCTGGGAAACCCTCTGCAGGGTCACTATGAATCAGAACCTACTTGATGGCACTTAACAAGAGGTAGCTGGAGTCCTGGCGTAGTGCTGTAGGATAAGCATTGCGTTGATAACCACAAGGGCAAAGGTACAAAGCCACCAACTGCTCCTTGGAAACCCTACTCAGGGGTGTTATGAGTCAGAACTGATACAATGGCACTTTACAACAATAACAGTAGAGAGCTATGATGACTGAATGCGCTGATACATTTCCAGTAAAGCTGGAAACCTATGTAAGGCAGAAACCATTCAAAGAAGGAAGCCCAAATATTTCTCTGTAAAACAAATGACAGAAAAGTGTTGAAACCCTGTCAAAAGCAGAAAACTTGCAAGACCTGGAAAAACCAGGCAGCGCTGTCGAGTTCCCGCTTTCACAGGTGCACTCTAGCATGTACCTCCAAAAATAATGAAATTCACTGCCATTGAGTCAACTCCAACTCACAGTGACTCTGTATAGGGTTTTCAAGAGTAGACAGACTCATCTTTCTCCCAAGGAGTGACTGATGGGTTTCAACTATCAAACTTGTGGTTAGCAGTCCAATGCAGACTCCACATTGCCACTGGAGCTCCTTGTAGTATGTAGCTGTTTTTGTGCTGTTGAGTTAGTTCCTGCTAATAATCAAGCTTGTATAGAGTTTCTGAGGAGCTGCTGGTGGGTTTGAACCGCCAACATTACAGTTGGCAACCTACTATTTATCCTACAGCACCACACCAGGACTCCCACTATGCACATGCTGGTGGTGGTTGTGTGTCATGGAGTCAGTTCAGACTCATAGTGACCTTGTATAAGGTTTCCGAGGCTGTATATCTCTAGAACAGGAAGCCTCATTTTCTCTCACAAAGAGCACGTGGTAGATGTGAACTACTGACCTTGTAGTTAGCGGCCCAATTCGTAATCCACTATGCTACCAGGGTTCCTTAGTATGTACTTGATTGTTGATAAGTGCTGTTGAGTTTGTTCTGACACATAGCAACCCTATATAGGGTTTCCAAGGAGCAGTTGGTGGATTTGAACCACTGACCTTGTGGTTCAAACCGACATTGCAATCAAGAGCTTATCCTACAACACCACACCAGGACTCCTAGTATGTACTTGTTGTTATTGTTGTTAAGTGCTGTTGAGTTGATTCTGACTCATAGTGACCTTGTATAGGATTTCTGAGGAGTGGCTAGTAAGCTTGAACCTCCGACCTAGCAGTTCAAAACCAACTTTTCAGTCCAGCGTATTTACCCACAAATCTGTGGAACGAACTACTCCTTTTTTGGGTGTGAGTAGGGTAGAAGGGAGTGTCAAATACAGTAGGTTGATTTTAGGAGAATTTGACACAAAGTTTTAGAGTCTCCTATTTTTAGTTCCTCAGCACCACCCTTTCCTCTGGCACACATTCAACTGCCATTTTATGGTCAAGACTACATTTGACAACACTATGTCTCACAGACAACTTCTTGCTCACAGGATGTTTTATGGGGAAGGCTGTGCTCAATCTTTCTTCTTTTTTTTGTAGGGGGGTAGGATAGGTGGGTTGGGAGGGTTAAAGTTAAAATGCTTGGTTTGAAAGTGAGGGTAGAAAAAAAGAAAGAAAACTCTTTACAGGTCTAAGGGAATCTAGGAAGAGAGGATAACAGAAGGAAAAGAATCTAAAAAATTTTAAGGACAAACAATTGACAATAATTCCAAAGCTATTACTGAAGGTGGCTTTTATCTTGTAGCTATTTGCAATATGTGAATGGTTGTAACAGTTCTAACAGCTGAAACTTAAAACAATATTTTCTGTTAGTTCAGGACCTTTCCACAAAGCTCAGAAGTATTCTGAGGAGCAGATGTACATACAGAGTGTGTCAAGAATGCAGTGTAAAATCCTGCAGGTGGTTTTGGTTTAGAATTTAGATCTGACTTTCACTATTACAGTGCAGGATCAACTGACCTGAAAGACAACGCAAAACAAGAATAGCAGGCTGGCCCTAAAGAGCAAATGCCAAGGGAACATACTGATTGTTGCTGTTAAGTGTCATCTAACTTGTTCTACTAATACTGACCCTGTGTAGGGTTTCCAAAGAGCAGCTGGTAGGTTTGAACCACCGAACGTCTGGTTAGTAGTCCAATGCTTATCTTACAGTGCCACACTAGGACTCCAGGTAACATACTATATAATACATAGTGCATAATTTTAATATAAACTTGTTATGAGCTAAAGGGTTTGGAGTTGAGAATCTATAGTATAATGCAAAAGTCAGAACCAGTACAAGAAATTTAAACTTTTAACAATGCGTTCTTTCAGCACTTAATACCAGGCCCTAAACTAGATGGCGCTGTGGGATAATGCACTGGACCGCAAGGTTCAAATTCACCAGCTGCTACTTGGAAACCCTATACAGGGTCGCTATGAGTCAGAGCTGACTTTACAGCATTTAACAACACCAACAAACTAGATATTGGAGTCCTGGTGTGGCCCTGTAGGATAAACACCAGACTGCTAACCACAGGTTGGCAGTTTAAACCCACCGGCTGCTCCTTGGAAACCCTACACAGGGTTGCTATGTGTCAGAACTGACTGGACAACACATAACGACAAACTAGGTGTGGATGGTGGATGTGGAGATGAGTAGAATGTGGTCACCACCCTGGAGAGTCTCTACATAGTGAAGCTGACCTATAGAGAGATCAATGACAACACACCAGGGATGTTGTTGTTGTGAAATGTCATCAAATCAGTTCTGACTCATAGAGACCCTGTATAGGGCTTCTGAGGAGTGGCTGGTGGGTTTGGAGTTAACAATCCTGTGCTTATCCTACCAGTGCCACATAGCATGGTAAGTGCTAAAACTAGAGAGTGGAGTTACGAGTGAGTGCTGTAGGAACA
This sequence comes from Chrysochloris asiatica, assembly GCF_000296735.1. Taxonomy (NCBI): domain Eukaryota; kingdom Metazoa; phylum Chordata; class Mammalia; order Afrosoricida; family Chrysochloridae; genus Chrysochloris; species Chrysochloris asiatica. The sequence goes on along the minus strand of NW_006408520.1, from coordinate 25,083,431 downwards.
TAATGGGAGCATTACATCAGTCTGCAATCTAATGGGACTTCACAGAGAAGGTGACTGTGGAAATATGGCTTCAAGTAATGACACAGCCCAACATGTGCTCTCAGACAGCTAACAAAAAAACAAGTGTGGCATAATTACCATTTCCATACTACATTCTAAACCGGTTGTAAGTGTTACCTCTAGGTCGTACCACAACCCTAAAAGGTCAATATTAATGCGCTCATTGTACAGATGAGGAAACCAAGGTGCAAAGATTAAGAAACTCTGGGTCACACAGCTAATGAGTAGTGGACCCAGGGTTGGAGCCCAGATTTGTGTGATTCTAAATCCCTTGCCATGACTATCCTGCACTATCCAAAAAGACCTGTGGCTACTCCCCAATGCCAACCAGTCCACAGGCAACCCATAATTAGGAGTGATCTTACAGAAGGCAATGTAGAAAGTCAACTTTAGCCCAAAGTACGGGGTACAGTGTGAATGGTCAAGATGACGACTCTGTATACCCACTTCATCTATTTCACTGTGCCTTCTTCTCTGAACTTTATATCTTTCTCCCTAGGATCAGCTGGTAGATTCAAACTGTTGACCTTGAGGTTAGCAGACCAACTTATAACCCACCACACTACCAGAGCTCCTTTGCTGTAAACTGTGAAAACCTTGAAGTCAGGAAATAAGACTTATGCTTCTTTGAGACCCTCAGGGTCCAGAGATCATAGAAATTGACTAACTGGCTATTTGATGACTGATTCGCCATGACTTGCCATGTTTTTAAATTTTGTCACTGTTCTTCGTATTTTTTTGTTTCCAGGGCATTGATGAGTAAGCAGTAAGAAACATAAGAACTATCATTTCCTGAGCACTTATGAAGTACTTGACACTGCTCTTGGTGCTAGACAGTGTTATCTAATCTTCACAACCAGCTTTTAGTAAACCACTTGCAATTGCAGTTGAGTTATGGATTCATAGTGATCATCTAGTAATCCTACTCATAGTTACCCTACAGAATAGAAACTGCCACATACAGTTTCCAAGGTAATCTTTATGGAAACTTGTTGTTGTTGTTAGATACCATCAATTGATCTGACACATAGCAACTGTATGCACAGCAGAATGCGACACTGTCTAGTCCTGTGTCAATCTCACAATCTTTGCTAGGCTTGAGCCCATTGCTACAGCCACTGTGCCAGTACATCTCACTGGGGGTCTTCCTCTTTTTCTCTGACCCTACACCTTACCAAACATGATATCCTCCTCCAGAGACTGCTGCTTCCTGACAATATGTCTGAAGTATGAGAGATAAAGTTTGGTCATGTTGTCCTCCAAGGATCACTCTGGCTGCACTTCTTCCAAAATGGATCTGTTGATTCTTTTGGCAGCCCATGGCACTTTCAATATTCTCCTCCAACACCATAACTCAAAAGCATCAATTCTACTATGGTCTTCCTTATTTACTGTCCAGCTTATGCATGCATATAAGGTTATTGAAAGTACCATGGCTTGGGTCAGGTGCACATTAGTCCTCAAGCTGACATCTTTGCTCTTCAACACTTTAAAAGTATCTTGTGCAGCAGATTTGCCTACTGCAACACGTCATTTGATTTCTTGACTACTGCTTCCATGAGTGTTGAT
>NW_006408520.1:25054686-25080342 GCF_000296735.1 Chrysochloris asiatica | reverse complement strand
CTTTTCCTTCTTTCTTGTTTTCTTAATGACTTTTTGCTTTCTTCATGTATGATGTTCTTGATGTCATCCCACAACTCTTCTGGTCTTTGGTCTTTAGTGTTTAATGTTTCGAATCTATTCTTCAGATAATATCTAAATTCAGGTGGAATGTATTCAAGGTCATATTTTTGCTCTCATGGACTTGTTTTCATTTTCTTCAGCTTCAGTTTGAATTTGCATATGAGTAATTAATGGTCTTTTCCACAGTCTGCCCCTGGCCTTGTTTTCACTAATGATATGGAGCTTTTCCATAGTGTCTTTCCGCAGATGTAGTCAATTTGATTTCTATATATTCTATCTGGTGAGGTCCATGTGTATAGTCATCTCTTATGCAGTCTAAAGAAGGTATTTGAAATGAACAAATCATTGGTTTTGCAGAATTCTATCCTGCATTCTCCAGCATCATTTCTATCATCAAGGCCATATTTTCCAACTACTGATCCTTCCTCTTTGCTCCCAACGTTTGCATTCTAATCACCAGTAATGATTAATACAACTTGATTGTATGTTTGATCAATTTCAGGTTGAAGAAGTTGGTAGAATTCTTCTATTTCTTACTCACTGGCTTTAGTGGTTGGTGTATAAATTTCAATAATAGTGGTATTAACTGGGCTTCCCTGTAGGCACATGGATATTATCCTATCATAGACAGCGCTGTACCTTATGACTAATCTGGATAGGTTCTTTTTTTTTACAATGAATGCAACACCATTCCTCTTCAATTTGTCATTCCCTGCATAGTAAATCATGTGGTCATCAGATTCAAAATGCCCAGTACCAGTCCATTTCAGCTTACTAATGACTAAGATATCGATGTTTATATGTTCCATTTCTTTCTTTTTTTTTTTTTTTCTCATGAAACTTTGTTTTAATGGGTCTCAAAATTCTGTGACAAATTTTTGGTCAAGTTATTTCCATTTAAAAAGTACTGATATTAAAAACTAAAAACTTAAAACTGCCACACACAAAAAGGAAACAAATGGATAACATTCCTTTCTTTCTGAAGGTTTTACGATACATTGTTATCATTAACCAGTCTTTTACTATTAAACTTAAATGGCCAATTGAGACAAACAGTTCTGAGACCGTTCTTCCACCACTGATTAAGCCTGGAGTGGCAGGTGTTAAAGGTAATATTCATTTAGCCTTCTGAGTTTTCTGAGCAGACTTGGTGACTTTGCCAGCTCTAGCAGCCTTTTGTCCACTGCCTTGATGACACCCACAGCAACAGTCTGTCTCATGTCACGAACAGCAAAATGACCCAAAGGAGGGTAGTCTGAGAAGCTTTCAACAACACATAGGCTTGCCGGGAACCATGTCAACAATGGCAGCATCACCAGACTTCCAGAATTTGGGGCCATCTTCTAGCTTCTCACCAGACCGGCAATCAATCTTCTTGAGCTCAACAAACTTGCAAGCAGTGTGAGCTGTGTGACAATCCAGCACAGGCGCATATCCAGCACGGATCTGACCTGGATGGTTCAGGATGATCACCTGTGCAGTGAAGCCAGCTGCTTCCATTGGTGGATCATTTTTGCTGTCACCAGCCACATTGCCACAGTGAACATCTTTGACAGAGACATTCTTTACATTGAAGCCTACATTGTCCCCAGGCAGAGCTTCACGGTGCATTTCAACAGATTTTACTTCAGTGGTAACATTGACAGGAGCAAAGGTGACCCCATGCCTAGTTTGAGAACACCGGTCTCCACTCTGCCCACAGGGACAGTGCCAATACCAACAATTTTGTAGACATCCTGGAGAGGCAGACGCAGGGGCTTGTCAGTTGGATGAGTTGGTAGCAGGATGCAATCCAGAGCTTCAAGCAATGTGGTTCCACTGGCATTGCCATCCTTATGTGTGACTTTTCCATCCCTTGAACCAAGGCATGTTAGCACTTGGCTCCAGCACATTGTCACCATTCCAACCAGAAATTGGCACAAATGCTACTGTGTCTGGGTTGTAGCCAATTTTCTTATTGTAGGTGCTGACTTCCTTAAGGATTTCCTCATATCTCTTCTGGCTGTAGGGTGGCTCAGTGGAATCCTTTTTATTAACACCAACAATTAGCTGTTTCATACCCAATGTGTAAGCCAGAAGGGCATGCTCATGGGTCTGCCCATTCTTAGAGATACCAGCTTCAAATTCTCCAACACCAGCAGCAACAATCAGGACAGCACAGTCAGCCTGTGAGGTTCCTGTAATCATGTTTTTGATAAAGTATCTGTGTCCTGGGGCATCAAAGATGGTCACATAGTACTTGCTGGTCTCAAATTTCCACAGGGAGATACTAATGGTGATGACTCGCTCACGTTCAGCTTTCAGTTTATCCAATACCCAGGCATACTTGAAGGAGCCCTTTCTCATCTCAGCAGCTTCCTTCTCAAAATTTTCAATGGTTCTTTTGTCGATTCCACCACATTTGTAGATCAGGTGACCAGTAGCAGTTGAATTGCCGGAGTCAACATGTCCAATAACGACAATGTTGCTATGGGTCTTTTCCTTTCCCATTTTGGTTTAGGTTTTGCGATGGTTTTCACCAACACCTGTATTCTGGCAGCAAACCCGTTGTGAAAAAGCTCCATTTCATTTTTGACAATTTCCAATTTTCCCAGATTCATACTTCATACATTCCATGTTCCGATTTTTAATGGATGTTTACAGCTGTCTCTCTTCAGTTTGAGTTGTGCCCCATCAGCAAATGAAGGTCCCGCGGGTTTTTCTCCCATGTGCTTTACTCCATTCACATCATCACGGTCAACTCTGCTTTGAGGAGGCAGCTCTTCCCCAGTCACATTTTCAGTGCCTTCCAACCTGAGGGACTCATTTTCCAGCACTATATCTGACAGTGTTTCTCTGCTATTCATAAGGTTTTCGGTGACTAAATATTCAGAAGTAGTTCGTCCCTCCTTCTTCCTAGTCTGTCTTTGTCTGGAAGCTCATCTGAAACCTGTCCACCGTGGGTGACCCTGCTAGTATTTAAAATACCGGTGGCATAGCTTTCAGAATCACAGCAACTCACAAGCCACCACAAGTACAACAAACTGACAGACGAGTGGTGGTCTGGTAGCATAATGGTTACGAACTGGGCTGCTAGCCTCATGGTCCGCAGTTCAAAATTACCAGCTGTTCTGTGGGAAAAAGATGAGGCTTTCTGCTCCCATAAAGATTTACAGCTTCAGAAACGCTGTGCAGGGTCACTATGAGTGGGAATCGACTCCACAGCACATAACAACAACAATAGGGTTTCTGAGGAGCAGCTGGTGAGTTTGAACCGCCTAACTTGCGGATCAAACTGACTTTGCATTCCAGAGCATTAACCCACAGTGCCATTCCAGGGCTCCTTATGGTAGTCTCCTTCAATAACCACACTTGTTATCGAACGTTTGAGGTTCAAACTGACCTTGAGGTCCAGTGCTTATCCTAATAGCCTTTCACTGTTTCACTTGATCTTACAAACCAGACCATTAGGAAGCAGCCATCTCCTTTTATGTCTCTATTTCCAAGCCCAGTAAAAAGAAAATTTGTCTAAAAGATGTTCTCTCGAACTTTTAACTGCTTTCCTCTTGATCACACAGCAAACCACTACATTTTTCTCAATTCCAGTGCTGGTATAAGATTTCCTTCCCAGAAATAACCTTAAACCTTCTAAGGTCTTAGAAGATGACTAAGCACATGCTTTAATGAACCTAGATCCAAATTAAAATCTAGGATGAGACTTTACTTCTGGGCAGCAGGTAGAAAACTTTCTGAAGAGTTGTTGGGACAATAAAGAAACATGCTGAACTTTAGCAATGTCGCATTAAAAGAAAATGCAAGTAAACCACAGGGTAGATGTAAAAATGCTTCCTGAGTTAGCATTATCTCTTTTAAAAAATGTTTTATTGTGAATTATTGCCATGCTTACAATCCCCTCCATGCATCATCAACCAACCAAAGGGTATACACTACAAGCCTGCTGCCGCCTCCTCCCTGCCTCCCACCTCCGTCATCAGCACACAGCCCCTCTCCCTCTCTGTGTCTAAAGCCCACGCTGCTCCATCTCTCTATGTCATCATCTCTACTTCCATCTCAGGCATCACTAGCATCATCTTTTAAATACCTTTGTTGTTGTTAGGCACCATCAAGTTGATTCTGACTCCTAGTGGTGGGTTTGATCCTTTAAACTGACCTTGTGGTCCAGTGCTTATCTTACAGCACCACACCAGGACTCCCTTAAATATTTTAACCTAGATTTAAATACTTAAAGAGGGAAGTACTCAGGCCATGTACCTCCTGCTGAGGGCCTTATTCTGTAAGTGCTTTCTGAGTAAAACTGGTTGTAAACTAGGTATAAAACTGAAGCTGTGTCCTGGCTCAAACTCATCAGCTGCTCCTCAGAAACCCTATTCAGAGTCACTATGACTTGGCACTGACTCCAGGGTTTAACAATAACAACATCTACAGGAATGCATATGCACTTTCAATCACCTTATATCCATGTGAATAAGGAAGACCTTAGAAAAATGGATGCATGTGAATTATGGTGTTGAAAAAGGAATTCAAAATACCATGGACTGCAAGAAGAACAAACAAATCTATTTTTACGAATCGGGCTGCGAACCGGAAGGTCAGCAGTTCGAAACTACCAGCTGCTCCGCGGGAGGAAGATGAGGCGATCTGCTCCCGTAAAGATTTACAGCCTCGGAAACCCAATTCAGGGTCGCTATGGGTGAAACCGACTCGACGGCACTTAACAACAACAACAACCAGAATGGGCCAGAATGGAGTCATGGTGTGGTGCTGTAGGTTAATGCGTTGGACTGCAAAGTCAGTTTGGACTGCAGTTCAAATTTACCAGCTGCTACTTGGAAATCCTATAAGGAGCTCAGATTGCGTAGTGTTTACGAATCGGGCTGCGAACCGCAAGGTCAGCAGTTTAAACTACCAGCTGTTCTGCGGGAGAAAGATGAGGCTTTCTGCTCCCATAATGATTTACAGCCTCGGAAACCCTGTACAGGGTCGCTATAGGTCATAACCGACTCTGTGGCTATGAGTTGGAACCAACTCAACAGCACTTAAAACAATAACACTACCAGAATGCTCCTTATAAGCCAAGATAGCAAGACTTCATCTCTCATACTGTGCACACGATAGCAGGAAGAACCAATCCCTGGAGTAAGACATCATATCATGTTTGGTAAAGTGGAAGGTCAACGAAAAAGAGGAAGACCCCCAATGAGATGGATGGCCACAGTGGCAACAGCATTGAGCTCAAACGTAACAGTTGTAAGGATGGCACAGGACTGAGCAATGTTTCGTTCTGTTGTGCATAGGGTTGTTTTGATTGAGAATCAACTTAATGGCACTTAACAACAATGCATTGCTTAACATCCATGATGTGTCTGTGAAATAACATGCTATGTAATTTGGACGTTAGCAAACACCTGTGCCCTAGAGAGACAGGCTCCCAGGGAGCCTCAGGTGAGCTCTCAGTTTTGGTCACCTTCTCTGCTAATCCAGCTGCAGGGAAAATCAATTCTCCCATAAGAACCTGCCCAGGGAGGCATGAAACAGACCAAGGGGCCAGAGGATGTCTGAGCTAGGACTGGGGTACACACCATTTCATCAGCGTCTTATGAGACCTGAACGGGCAAAACTTGACACTTGACCCACCTGGAGTCCTGGTGTGGCACTGTAGGATAATGTACTGGACTGAAAGGTCGGCTTGAACAGCAATGTCCGCAATTCAAACCCACTTGGAAACCCTATTCAGGGTCGCTATGAGTTGGAACTGACTCGACGGCACTTAATAACAACAGACCCACCTAGTTGCTGGAGTCCCATTTGGGCCTGGGTCTCCACTATAAACTTGATGGCTTCTAGACACTACGAAGCAGCCAGGCAGAAGTGGGGTCCAATTTCAAAGAAGAGGATTTGGCGTCCTGGCACTCAAGACACTTGGGTGCCCCTGTCCTCTAATATACTTGCATATGCAGTCAGATGTCATGGAAGCGGGCATTAAGTGACACCTAGCTGTTATATCGTCTCCAGGTTGGAGTTCTGGTGTGGCGCTGTGGGTTAATGTGCCAGACTGCTATGCCGTTTGAACTGCAAAGTCAGCAGTTCAAGCCCACCAGTCGCTTCTCAGGAACCCTATACAGGGTCGCGATGGGTTGGAACCGACTCGTTGGCACTTAACAACAAATTTAATTTTGGTACTGCTAGAATAGATCGCATTGACAACGCAGCATAGAAGGTCCTGTCTTGAGCTTGTCTGGTTTTTTTTGTTTCTTTTTTCATTGTGTAGCAGACCTGTTAGCCTACAAGAGGGTGTGGTTCAGAGCGACAAATGGGGGTGAACCATTCCTCCAATATTCTAAACAACAAGTGGTTTTGATGGACACCATCAATTCCTGTAAGCATAGCACATGCATTTAAGCATAGGCGGAGGGTTCCAATTGCTCATCCCTGGAACCTGCTGCTTAGAGACTGGAGAGTCCTTAGGGCCGTGCTCTAGTTAAGATGGGTTAGGGTGTCAGGGAGATGGGTAGTCGGACCAGGGCGGAGACGCTGACTCAAGGGGCTCAAGGACTTCGTGGTTCAGAGAAATTAGCCTTTGTCTTCCTCCATCCACATTTCCCTCAAAGAGTCCCACTACCCTCTCTCCACCCTCCTGTTTTCCTGTTCCATCCCGATTCTAGTCCTTCAGAGAGTTTCCCGAGGATTTTTAGTCATAGCGGCTCCCTCTAAATTACTCGGATTAAAAACTGCGGTAGCGGAGGAGACATTGTGCGCTCGAAAGCCTCATGGTTTTCAGTGCATTGTTTTGGGGGAGGGAGTTGCATCCGATTCCCAATGCTGCGACCACCATGTGGGTGAATCCGAGGCAAGAGTAGCTCTGTCAGGAAGCGGCGGGAGAATTTCTTTTCTTGTTCTGAAGAAAGCCCGGAGACCGGCGGCAGCAGCCTCGTTGTCCGTTCCCGGGCGCGGGGTGGTCCCTGCAGGGAAGGAAGTTCCCGGGCACTGCGGCCTGCGTCACAGCAGGGCTGGAGGCGCGGCGGTAGCTCGGCTGGCAGCGGCGGCGACCCCAGGGCCGGGCGCTGGGCGGCGCTGGCTGCCGCTGGCCCGGCTGCACGCGGGGCGGCGCTGGAGGCGGCTCCGTCCGAGGCCCGGGAGGCGGAGGGGAGGAGGGCTGCGGGGCTGGGGCGTTAGCTGCGTCCCGGCTGGGAGCCCGCGAAGAGGACGAGGAGGAAGGCGCCTCTGTGGCCGCGGCCGCAGTGGTCCGGGCGGACAAGCCATGAGCAGTGGCCCCAGGGACGACCCTGCCGTCGCTGTCTGCTACTGAGCCTAGTCTTGAGACAGCTCGCCGCACCCTAGCACCCTCCACAACCGACACCCTCGCTCCTAGAGGTAAGGGCAGGGGACCGCCGGAGGGATGGAGACTGACGGCCCAGAGAAGACACTGGGCTGCGTCCTCTAGGCGTACTGGAGCAGGACTTGCCCCGCCTCGCCCGCGTCCCTGCCTCCTCCCGGATCAGAATCTGGTAGTCCGTCCAGTGTGTGGTCGGTCCCTGGAGCCATTCGCTACCACGGCTCAGGAACCCGCCAACCCCTACCCCACCCATATCCCACGCCCGGCATCCGGGCGAGGGACCCCAGCCTGGCGCCAAGCGCGGGGCGGCCGCCGCAGGTTCTGCTGACTGGGCGATAGGGGTTGGGGGCTGGGGAGAAAACGGGGTCAACGCTGGGGCGAGTGTCGTTCCTTCCTACCTGTGAATTTCCTGAGACCCCTGGGCTTGTCCATTTTCTTCCGCTACTCCCTTGCCACATCCAGGACCCTGAAGTTACCACTTTTGGGGAAGGAGGGGAATTTAAAGATCTCAGAATGGAGTAAGAGAGCGCGATGTATGCTCACCTGCAAGACCAGAGAAAGAGGAGTTTAGACGGATCGGTGGGCCCTAGAAGCCAGGTGTCTAGGCTGGCGGTTGAGGGCTGTTCTGTTGTTACTGGCTACTTCTTCCCTTTCTAACTGGTTCCCAGTGAAAAGGTTAAGGATGGAGTTAGCAACTCAGGAACCATAGGGTTTGCTCTGAAAATGCCAGTTCCTTCCTTGCTTCCCCACCCACTCCTGTTCCTGTATGTACATCAGATTTTAAACAATTTCTTCAAAACCCGGTACTCTACCTAGTTTAGCAATGGCCGCTAACACCTAGCCCCGGTTCTGGTGCAGATGTTTCAGAATGCTAGGGCCAGACTTCGTTTGTTTTCAAATTCCTAAAGCATTTAAAACAGCAAAACAGTTGAAAAACGCTCTTAAATTCTATCCTCATTAAAGTGGAAATTAACATCAGTCAATCTTTGTGGGAGTGCAGGTGTTTGACAGAGGAAGGCTTGAATTACCTAACCCATTTAATGCAACCTATGGAGGTGAGGAAGAGATAAAAGAATCCTCAGTCATACTTTTAGTCGCGAACTTTCTTTTAAGCCCTGAGTTGTTGTTGTTAAGTACCGTGGGGTTCTGACTCATAGTGACCCTGCACAGGGTTTCCGAGGCTGTAAATCTTTACGGGAGCAGAATGCCTCATCTTTCTCCCAAGGAACAGCTGGTAGTTTCGAACTGCTGACCTTGCAGTTGGCAGCTCGACTCCTAGCCACTACTCTATCAGAGCATAAGAAATCTAGCCTTAACCAATGATCACATTTCTGGATAGGTATGTAGTGTTTTCTTAAGGCATACATGAGGTAAGCGCATGGACAGGTCATTAAAATGTGTCTACTGAGAGGAGTAACAGTGATAGTAACCGTCTTGATTGTTGTTAAGTGCCATCGAGTTGTCCACACTCAAAGCGATCTTTCTAGTGTTTCCAAGGAGCGGTTGATGGGTTTGTCCGGTGACCAATAAGCGGTCCAATTACAGTGCTACACGAGAACTCCGATCCTCTTGTTTAGTTACAAAAAAACTGCTAAATTGCCGATCAATCATGTTTACACATTTTTTTTTTTTACTGATTTGTAGAAAACATGTAAACCCAAAATGCACGCTAAACTTCAGAAAATTTGCTCAGATTCATAAACCATGAATTGGATGTGTGGACAAAGACATACTACAAATATTAGGTGTATATGATATTTGTATTACTTGTGACTTGCTTAAATATGGAAGGTCAAGTATGCAACCCTGATTTGCTTTATTTTGGAGTGCTTAGTTTAAATACTATCTTAGAGTCTGTTTGTTTTTCGCTTTTTCAGGGGGCAGGCAGGTTTGCAAGAATTGATGTTTAGATTGGCAATAGATAGGGACCACCAAGAAATAGCAAGTGTATTTAGCAATTTTTGTATTATAAAATGATCAAATCTTTGTAATGTTACTAATCTCTTATTTCTCAGATTGACTGATCTGAAATAATGCTTTCAGAAAGAGAATGCTGAAAAAAATTAAGAATTGTAAGAAAAAAGAATGAATAAATTTCAAAGTATATGAAGTTATCTTTTAAAAACAAAGCAAAGTTAGAAATTCAAGTCCCAGGGTATCCAAAATTTACTAAATTTTTATGATTTTTGGTAGTCTGTAGTGTTTTTAAGTTATAATCACCAGTGGTGGTGGTGGTGGTGGTGGTGGTGGTGGTTATGTGCCGAGGAGTACAGGGTTTCTGAGGCTGTAAATCTCTACGGGAGCAGAAAGCCTCATCTTTCTCCCAAGGAACAGCTGGTAGTTTCGAACTGCTGACCTTAAGGTTCATAACCACTACACTATCATTATAATAAATCACAAGTTTATGAGGGGATGGGGTGGAAACATACTTACTTTGTCAAGCATTGTGCTAATGGCATAGTCTAGCTGTTCTGAGTACCTAACATATGTTATCTCCGATTCTTGCACTCATCCCTCAAAGTAGATGGTATTATCCACATTTTTATAGAAGAAGAAAGAGGCTAAAACTGTGTTACTTGCCCCAAACCATACAGGTTACTTAGTAACTTAATACCTGAGTGAGGCCACACCTTTTGCCCTTAACACTGTACTTTTTCCATTATCCCAAATTGTCCTCTTTCCCCTAACCTTACATAAATTTATTATTAATTTCCCATAATGATTATAACTAGAAATGGAGATTGAGAAAGTGAAGTCACTTGTCCAGGATTGTCCAGATAAATAGTATGTAGTAGAATTGGAATTTGAAATCAGAACCATCTGTTTCCAAAACATAGGTTCTTGCTACTGATCTATATACTAAATAAGTGATTAAGAGCTCAGCCTGACAATTTGCCCTTGCCCATCAGGTATTCTCAAGTACATGAAGATAATAAATAGCCTCATGGGCTGCACCGCACTCCTGAGATTTTATACACAATTCTTGGAGTGCCAGCTCTCTCACTAGCCTTGGGTCACTCACAAAAACATCACATAGTAGGTGCTCAATAAATGGTGGAGATTAACACTGTATCCTAACACTTGGTTGGAATGTCTGTTTTTTCACTTTATGCTTATTTTATAACATATAGTGATTAGTCATTGTTAACAGTGATTCACTTGTCATATACAGATAGCTATAGAAAAGTCTAATCTGATTGTTAGCATCTTTTTATCTTTGATTCATATCCTTCTTATGTAGTTCTGACATGTAACCATTTTCTCGCCTTCCATGGTTTTTCCTTTGCTCCACTTTGTAAATTTGTTAGATTTGTACTAGAAATACTTGAATAGATGGGAACTTGCAGTCTTTGGCAAAAACACGTTGCTGTTTTCTGCCTCTCCTGATCTCAGACTGGCTTATCAGTCAAGGCACCCTGACAATCCTAGTATCTCTCTACACATGCTTTTCTCTCAGTTGAGCCTGTAATAGCTGTAAGTCTGTGTCTCCTGCAAGACCCAGCCTAAATACCACTTCCTTCCTGTACCAACCCCGTATCTCTCCCTCTTTTATATCCTTTGTCAGTTCATAAATCAGACAATACATACTACCTACTATTTTATTTTTTAGCTATTTGGCCAAGCAGTATCCCATGAGACTATAAACTCTTGGAGGTCAGGGACATAGTCCTATTTCTTTGTATTCCTTATTTAGTATAAAACATTGTTGTGTGCCATTGAGTTGGTTCCAATTCAGAGGAACCCCGAATAGGGTTTCTAAGGCTACAATCTTTACAGGAGCAGAAAGCCTCATCTTTTTCCCGTGGAGTAACTGGTGGATTCGAACCACTGACTGCATGGTTAACAGCCCAACGCTGCCAGGACTCCTGTGTAAAGCATTATTGTTATTGCTGAGTGGTATTGAATCATTTCTGACTCAGTGATGCTGTATAGGAATTAGGAGGAACAACTGGTGGATTTGAACCACTAACCTTGTGGATGGCAGGCCAGTGCTTATCCTACTGTGCCGCACCAGGACTATTATAAATCACAGATGACATTTATTTTCTAAATGAAAGACTAATAAAAAATTCTGAGAGGTCATTGCAATAATTAGGCAAGAAATCCCAATAATTTGTTTCTGTTACATGATTGTTAGTGGCACGTCCCTCTTATTTTAAGGCTTGTTAATCTAGCTTTCTTCACCAGTTTAACTGGTATTGCTCATATTTACTAGCAGGGGACAGGTTTTATTTGTTTCGTTTTATTTTTTTAAAGACCCTAGCCATTAGGGTCAGGAAAGATAGATAGGTTTCATTAATAAATTGCTCCCTTGGTGATATACTAACCTCCTTCGTTTGCATTTATATTGAGCAAGTAAACAATATTTGAGTAATTTGGCATTTTAGTTGGAGTAATGGTCCAGATGGAGTTCTTTAATTAGAAATAGGATTTACCTGAGAGAAACGAACACCTACCTTAGAGAGAGGTTGAGATAATGAGTAAGGAGGATTTCAAAGCACTTTAGCTGTAAATTGGACTAATCATGGTACAGTGTGTACATTAGAACCAGAAGTGACTTTCATTAGTGACAGTCTGTACCATAACTATGAGGAGTGGAAGAAATTCACAGGCGGAGGGGAGAGACATGAGTTGAGGCTATAATATTGTTAGGTTGAAGTCTGCTACATACTGGTCATTAATGGACTATAAGAGAGAGACTATGGGATCAAGATGGGCAAGACAGGAAAACTGGTGTGGCCTTGCACATCGAGTACATGTACTCCCATGTACTGTTCATACACGCCCACGTGCTGCCACAGCTCACACAGGAAAACAGGCAAAGCTTTGTTTGTTTATTTTAAAAGTAGACATTGTTTTTGTTCGGTGCCATGAGTTGGCTCTGACTCATGATGACCCTAAGTATGACAGTTAAAACATTCCCCAGTTTTCATGGTCTCTATAGTTGTTGTTGCATCAGCCCATCGCATGGATGGTCTCCCACTTTTTTGCTAACCTTCTACATTACCAAGCATGATTGTCTTTTCCTAGCAATTGTAAAAAGTACTTTGGAGTAACATACTGAAAAATTTTCAGTTTTTTTTTGTTTTTTTCCAATGAAAAAGCAGATAATGAGCACTTTTCCAGTATCAGACATGAAACTAAAAGGAACCTGGACTTAAAAATAGATGTGTATCTACTTCTCAGAGGTGTAATGAACGCATAAATATTGGGAGTCCATTGGATGTTGGGCGGATGAGCTTTTTAAATATAACTCCATAGTCTATGGCTTATCAAACACTGAATGGTGACTGATAGAGAAATGGTAATGAATCTGATACAGAGAAGAAAAGAAGGAATTGGCAAAATGAAAAAATCAATTTTAAGAAAAGATATTTTTAAAGCTTAGGGAAGTAACTGAAAACGTTCCACATGACTGAAATCAAAGGAATCCCGGAGAACTATATGTTCTTAAAGAACCTTTCTAAGGGCTCAGAACAAAGCTATTTCCACAGTGAGGAAATAGGGAAGGTAGAGCAAAGAGGAAAAGTTACTTTGACTAGCCAAACACTATAGGAAATACAATGGAGTTCTTAGAACAGTGTATCTCAACCTTTTGTTCATTATTAAGCCTACTCCTGGAAGAGTAACTGGGTGATGAAAAGTGTTAAGTGCTTCATTCCTAACCTAAAGGTTTGAATCCACCCAGAGATGTCTAAGAAGACAAGGCCTGGTGATGTTCTTCTAATACTCTGTACACATGGGCTCCCTCCATGAATTGGAATCGACTTAACAACAACCATGACTGAAGTCTATTTTAGGTACCTTTTTCCAAATCACCTACCCTTTAAAGTTTAATACCAAAGACACGTTGTAGGAAGGAAAGTCAAAAAGTATTGCCACTAGGGTTCCAGTTCATGCATGCATAGATTAATTTTTTAAAATGTGTCTCTATGACCATGGATGGCTACAAACAAATTTCCTAATGAATACACTGATCTTAGTTCTGCTAGAGTGCCTTCCAAAAAAGTCCAATCAAAACAGTGGCTTCTAAGATCTTCTGGACGAGTTACATTTAAGGCAGAAGTCAGCTAAGAAGATTATGGCACCAATTTGGAGAGATTTTGAGGGAGTAATCTTGATAGATTTTCCCAAAGGACGCTGAAGAATCACAGGAGCTTGTTAAGAAGATGTTTTTAAGAAAAATGGAAACTGTTCATGAGAAAAAGATCGGAAAAGTTGCACAGAAACATTTTTTTCCATCATGACAATGCACCTGCTTATTCTCATAAAGGCTTTGCTATGAGAATTTTGTTGGGAAGCCTTACCCTATCTACCCTATAGCCCTGATATCTTGCCCCTTCAGACTTCTTTTTGTTCCCCAAAGTCAAATAACATTTAAAAGAAACACTATTTGAGCCCCTCAAGTATACCAAAACTTCCATTTTGATGTGCTGTAGTCAACGAGGGAAGAATTCTTGGGGAAGGGACATTGTTGTTAAGTGCCATCGAATTGGTTCTGAATCATAGTGACCCTGTATAACACGGTTTCTGAGAAACAACTGGTGAGTTTGAACTGCCATCCTTGTGGTTCAAACCAAATTTGCAGTCCAGTAGGGAAAGGATAGAGAGATGGAAACACCACTTTCAGAAGTATAGTGATCTAGATGGAGGATATGTGAAGAAGCAGTAGCTTCACATTTTTATATTTTGTTTAGTAAAAGTTTCTATGATTTCATAACAGTACTTTTTGACTTACCCTAATATATCTGTTTATATACTATAACCTCTTTTGGGAAACAGCAAACCATTGTAGGATTTTTGCACACACCGCCTTCTCTCAATCAATTTAAGCCAAGGGTGAGATGGTGCCCCTCACCCCCATTGAGAACACACATACACATAGTGTGGTGGTGATGGTGGGGTTGTTATGTGCCATGGAGTTGGTTCTGACTCATAACGACCCTGTACAGGGCTTCCAAGGCTGTTAATCTTTACAGGAGCAGAAAGCCTCATCTTTCTCCCACGGAACAACTGTAGTATGGTTACATATTAAGTCAGAAAATGGTAAAAGAAACACACAAAACTAAAAGAATGAGGAATAGTGAATATGTATTTGAATGAATGCAGATGATACCTTATTTAACAAATCCCCTGGAATTAGATTGCTTATTTGTCTTTATAAAAAGTATACTTTATTGTCTTTTAAACTGAAATTCAAGAAACCCAGCTGTGCATTGGTTAAGCACTCAGCTGCTAACCAAAAGGTCAGAGGTTCAGACCCACCCAATGGCTACACAGGAGAAAAAACTTGGCCATTGAAATCCCTATGGAGTTCAATTCTACTCTGGAACATATGGGATTGCTGCGAGTCCATTGACTCAATGGTAACTGGTTTAGTTTGACTGCATTCAAGCATTTGTATATTAAGCAAAGTTGGTTTGTGCCACAAGGACAGGTGTTCAGGTTTACCAGCCGCTCCTCAAAAACCCAATATGGGGCCGGTATAGGTCAGAACCAACTCAATGGCACTTAACAACAACAATTTATAATTATGAAAAACTGTGTTCCATATCAAAGAGATTTCGGTTCACAAGTAGCTGTTTGGAGAGGGTGGGGTTTCTGACATCATTCTTGGCTTCCTCAAGTTCCATTCCTTCCTCAGATTCCCTAGAGAGCCTAATCCTGGTCTTCTGGTGTCTAATCTCAGAAGATGCTAAGGCCAGAGGACCTTGTCTCCTTCTATTTTGGTCACTTTCAGAATCTGGACCCTGCTTGCCCAGGCAGACCCATTTTCCCCCAAAAAACAAATTGAGCAGAAATTCTGACTCATCTTTCATCTCCTACAGCTTTCCATATTGTTCTATTCCCTCTCCTTCACCCTCAAAGCCCCACAAATGTTTGTTTTCAACATTTCTTCTTTGTTTGTTTTTTAGAGCTATGCAGAAACTTCTATCAGGGGCCCTATCTGTCTTGTTCACTACTCTGTCCACAGTACCTGTACAATGCTTCTCAGGTTTCACAGGAAATGTGTTGTTGTTGTTGTTAAGTGCTGTTGAGTCGGTTCTGACCCATAGAGACCTTGTACAGGGTTTCCGAGGATCAGCTGGTAAGATCAAACCACTGACCTTGTGGTTCAAACTGACTTCACAGTCCAGCACATTAACCCACAGTGCCACACCAGGACCATGAGATAATTATTTGATGATATATTTGCAGTAGCATTCCTTACCCATTTACCTGCTATCCTGGAATGTAGAATTTTCCTTTTATATTATTTTACATTCTAGTAATGAATTTTATAGTATGGTTAAAAATCATCCTTATTAATAGGGAAATAAAATTTTATACAAATATTTATGTATGCTATTTGAAATTAGGAGCAAATATTATGTAAAATGTGAAGCTTGAGCATAAAAATAAATCCTAGATAAAAAGGAATCAAATAAGCTAAATATATGGAAACTCATGTATCTTGGGAGTTGTCTCTGTGTATTTGAAGAACTTCTCAAAATCAATAAAAGTCATTAGCTAATCTTTCTCAAATATCTTAGAGATTTATGGAAATCAGAAACAAGTTTAACTATCTCTCTCTCAATTTGCTTAATAGTAAAGGTATAACCCATAAATCCAACTTCTGGAAAAATACTGTAGAGGATTATTTAGCTTATAACACCTTGTTTTTTTAGATAATTATTAGAATGGCTTCATGAGGATAACATTCTGTCAGGCTAATTTGTATTTGTAGCAATGTGGGCTAAAGCACACATCTTGGACAACAAGGTCGGTGGTTCAAACCCACCAGCTACTCCTCGGAAACTCTATATAGGGTCACTATAAGTCAGAACTGATTTGATGGCACATAACAATGACAATGTAACATACTTCTCAGCAAAGTTGAGAATACATACAACTTTGTAGTTAATGCACAACTGTATGGATTTCTGTAACTAGAAAGTGGTTATCAGGTGAGGTTGCAACAGCTGCCTGTGTATCTAGAACTTGAATCTGAGCTGAGTGTTGAAGCATTTCATCTTGGATCTGGATAATGAATAGAAAACATGCACATGATGTTTATGTAAATGACTCAAGGTGGGCAGAGTGACTTCATTTTGAAGCAAGGAGTTAAAGTAAACTTGGGGTTGGAGAGGAAATAGATAAAATCAAGCAAAAAAAAAAATCTCATTTAAAGAAAGTACAGGGGAGCACCTTGAAGTAAAAGTAAACACATCATACAAATATACTAAATATTTGTTACTTTATGTTTATTGCTGTATTTCCATTATTTAGAACAAAGTCCAACATATAGCAAAGGATCAATTAATGTTTGCCAAATGAATGAAATGCAAGATGAAGAAAGCACCATGCCAGGGCTCAAGACTACCATTGTTGTTGTTGTTAAGTGCCGTTGAGTCGGTTCCGACCCATAGCGACCCTGTACAGGGTTTCCGAGAGTGTAAATCTTTACGGGAGTAGAAAGCCTCATCTTTCTCCCGCGGAGCAGCTGGTAGTTTCGAACCATAGTAAAAGTTAAATTTGTGCCGTCGAGTCGGTTCTGACTCGTAGCAACCCTGTATAGGGATTCCAAGGAGCAGCTGGGTTTGAACCTCCAAACTATGGTTAGCAGTCTAGTGCTTATCTTACAGCTCCACAAAAGGCCCTGAAAGTTAAATTAGGTGCAAGTAAAATTAGTTTTAACGGAATCCTGGTGTGGCGCTGTGGGCTAATGCATCAGACTGCAAAGTCATTTGAACTGCAAGGTTGGTGATTCAAGCTCACTAGCTACTCCTTGGAAACCCTATACAGGGTCACTATGGGTTGGAATCAACTCTACGGCACTTAACAGCAACAACAATGTATAACTAGTAGACTATTTAAAAGCATTTTGTTTTTAACAAATAATTTATGTGCATATCAAAGTTTTGTGTTAGTTTTGCATAAAAGAGAAAAAGGTTTCTGGTAGCCCGATTGAAAAATTCATTATTAACAGGGATATTTTATAGAAAAACATAGGATGTTTTATTTGTTGCTGTTGTCGTTAAATGTAGCTAGTCTGTTTCAACTCATAGCGACCCTGTATATGATTTCCAAGGAGTAGCTGGTGAGTTTGAACCACACACCTTGCATTTAGCATTCAAGTGTTTATCCTACAGTACCACATCAGGATTCCAATGTTGATTCTTGTTGTTAAGTGCCATTGAGTAGGTTCCAACTCATAGCGACCCTGTATAGGGTTTTTGAGGGGCAGCTGGTAAGTCTGAATCGCTGACCTTGCAGTTCAAACCGATCTTTCGGTCTAGTGCATTATCCCACAGCACCACACCAGATGTTTTGTACAGTGTTTTGTTTGTTTGTTTTATACAGTCAGGAATATTAAAATAATCACAGAAGGAAGTTATAATTAATTATAATTATAATTCACAGTCAGGTTCTATCCCAGACCAAGTTTGAAACTTTTTTAGTTTATTAATTTAGATGGCAACTTACTTAGTCTTTACAGATCTGTCTTGGTCAAGGAAACATTCATCCTATCTCATTCTATTTTTGCATTAAGGTCATTGAATTTGTTACCTACTTCAATCGCTTTTTGGTTACTTTACATTGTAAATATATATGTGTGTGTGTGTGTATACACACATTTAATCATGATTATCAGCAATATTGGACTTCTGGTGTTGCACTGTAAGATCAGCACTGGACCACGAACCACAGGTTGGTGGTTTAAACCCACCAGCGGCTCATCAGAAACCCTGTTATACAGATAGGTCACTGTGAGTTGGAACCAACTTGACAGCATTTAACAACAAGAAGAGCCAGCAATATTAGTATCAATACTGATAACACTTTGAATTAGTTTTCCACATCAGTGAAGATTTCCCAGGCATAATCCAAACTGGCAGTGTTATCTGTTTCATGTAGCCTATGGACCTGAGTGTCTAAATAATTTTTATGCTCTGTTCTACTTGGCTTGTTTTTTTTGAAAAGCTATGGCAAAAGATATCCATTAACTCTCTTGGACTCCTGGTATGGTGCTGTAGGATTAGTACTTGACTGGGAACCACAAGGTCAGCAGTTCAAACCCACCAGCTGCTCCTCAGAAGCCCTATACAGGGTCGCTATGAGCTAAAATGGACTCGATGGCACTTACCAATAACATAAATCCTCTTGTATGGTCGACACCTTCAGTGTTGTATGATGCTGAACAACCACTAATGCCAGAGAATTAACTTCTTAGCAGAGTTTAGTATTTTTATTTCTTTTTTTCAGGCCAGAAATATCTGTAACTGCCTTTCTCAGCTTGTCTATTCCAGTGCCAGGGCCCAAGAAACATCGATTTTTTCCTGTTAGGGTCTGTCTGTAGTATTTAGAACTGTGGTATCCCTTTTCTTGAGGATACTCTATATTCCCTAAGATTCCATACTGCCAGGAAGTTATATTCTTTACTTCCTGAAAAGTTGAGATTCTGTTGGCAATAGAGCAGATACCAAATTCATATTTTGAGAGGACATTGTAGGCATTGTTATAATTTATGAAATATAGTGCTGGTAATTTTATAATGGGATTGTCATACTAAATTAAATACAATTCATGTCTAAATGTGACATTTTGGGCATGCACTTGTTACAAATTAGTGTTGTTCAATTAGATATTGTAGGAAGGAGGACAGATAATTACACTATGCAAATAGTTACATTACCAGGAGAAGTCTCATTATGTACAATAATGACTGCTATTCTGGATAATTTTGTGGTCAAGGAAAATCAATGCATGTCACATTTTCTAGAGGATTATCATAGACTTCATGGTAGTGAAGTTATCTATACATCTGACTGAATGATCCTTAACAGAAGCTAATTGTGTATTTCTCAATTTGCCCCTCTATGTTCCATTTACTAGTAGGATTGTCTTTCCAGTCTCCTGAGGATTCATTAGTTTGTGGTCACAGCTTCTGAGGAACTGTGTAAAACATTTTTTATAGGACGTTCCTCAGAAGTTATAGTTTCTCCTCCATGGAGATTGATGTTGTTGTTAAGTGCCATGTTAATGTCCAGATAAAACAAAAATCAGTAGCCTTTAGAAGAATGTAACAAAACTCAGAGTCTCCCTAATATATCACTCAGAATGTCTCATATAAATTAGATGATTAAACTTGAGAATAAACAGGAACATATAACTCATAACCAAAGAACACTCAATAAAAATCAACTTCAAGGGGACTCAAATGTTGAAATAATGACTTGTTAAACTGCCATTATAAAAATATGAGAAGAAATATAATCATTATCAGTTAGCAGATGAAGAATCTTAGCAAAGAAATAGAAACTATTAAAAAGAACAAAATGGAAATCCTAGAACAGAAAAGTCCACCACTGTATGAGTGCACTAAGCAAGGCACACCGTGAACAAATGCACCTTCATTGCTACCTGTATGGTAACGATCTACATGAATCCACGTCCCAAAGTGTGGAAATGAATCCAGTCCTCACCTTCTCACTACCCTCATCAATAGCCACTCATGTAGCACACTCTCTCTCCAGCCTCAGCCACCCAGAACTGGGTCAGAACGCACAAGTTAGACAGACACCATCTTTCATACCAGCTGCCCGGGCAGTATTTCTTGGATCCTAGCCACCTGGAGCTAGGTCAAAGCTCACATGTTAGAAGGGCACTCTCTTTTAGACTGCCAAATAGGCAGGTTTTGCTGACTGTCACTGCCCCTGTGGGTTCTTTACTTCACTAGAATGACTCACAAAATTTACAGAAAATTCCATACTTACTACAGAGTTATTATAATCATAAAACATACACTAAGAGATACATAGGGTAATGGTCATCCTATGGAAGACACAGACCTACCATGTCCCAAAGTCTGACAGGCTCCTCTCTCCCCTATCCTCCAGGTTTAGGACTCTTGTTACCCTCCAACCCATGTAGCCATGCTTCTGGCCAAGTCCCCGTCATTGGCCTCAGATGTTGGTCTGGCTAGAAGGAACCAAGAACAAAGGCCAAGTCAATTACTGCAAAGTGATTCCACATCTTGCAATGAGCTTAACAGTAAATTGAAGACAGCACAAGAAAGGGCAGCGAATTTAAGTATAGATCAGTAGAAATGATCCTATCTGCACAATAGAGAGCAAAAGGATTTTTTTTTTTTTAAATTGACCTGAGGGACACTAACAAGAGTATAATATAATGACCCAGTAATCCTCAAAGGAGAAGAGAAAAACTACCAGAAAACAATTTGAAGAAATAATAGCTATAAATTTTCAAAATTTGGTGAAAATCATAAATGTACCAATTAAACAAGTACATGATACTACAAGCAGTTTAAACACAAAACCACTTCTGAAAATATCATATTCTATTTGCTAAAAACTAAAGATAAAAGGATAACTATCAAAGCAGTCAGCAAATCATATACTCCACAAAGACAATGTTCTACATCCTACTTTGCTGAGTATAGACTTCCTGTTAAGTGCCATCAATTGGTTTCTGATTCATAGCAACTCTGCATAGGGTGTTTGAGGAACAGCTGGTGGGTTTGAACTAACCACCTTGTGGCTCACAGTCCACCTTGTGCTTACCCTGTACTATCACACTAGGAGTCCAAGTAAAAACTGAGGTCTTAAAAACTCACAAGTGGCCATCTAAGGTGCAATTATTGGTCTCTCCCTGTTCGGAGAAAAGAATGATAAAAGTTGAAAACGTATGGAAACAATTAGTTCACTAGACTAATGGAACATGAGTATCAGTCTCCATGACCTTGAGCCCAAGAGAATTAGATGGTGTCCAGTTGCCTCTGCCAACTACACAAAAAGGGATCACATAAGAAGGTCCTGGATAGAGTGGGAGAAAAATGTGGAACAAAACTCAAAATCGTAGAAAGACCAGGTTTACTTGTCAGCTGGAGCCTGACAGAACTCCAAGACTATGACCCTTAGTCATACTTCAGGTCTTGAACTGAACTCACCCTCGTGGTTCAAGTTTCAGCGAAACAGTGGCTGTATCAGGGGAACAATAACACTAGTTAAACTAATAAACCTTAGACTAATCCATCATTTGAGAGAAAAAAGGCAGCATTTACCCAAGGTTCAGAAGAGTTAGGAAAGAAGAAGGACTAGAAAGAAGACACAGAGAGGAAATGGGATAAGTGATGTTACATTGAAAGAATTGTAAACAATGAGATGAAACAAAATGTGTATAAGCTGTCAAATGTGAAACTGATGGTCTGCTCTGGAAACCTTCATCCAATTCACTTCTTTTTTCTTTGTACAAAAGTCTCTGGAGAAAATAAAGACACATCACATATGGTAGTGGTAGTATGCCATGGAGTCGGTTCTAATTCATAGCGACCCTGTACAGGATTTCCGAGGCTGTAAATGTTTACAGGAGCATAAAGCCTCATCTTTCTCTTGCGGAACAGCTGGTAGTTTGGAACTGCTGACCTTGAGGTTAGCAGCCCAACTCGTAACCACTACACTACCAGAGCTCCTTACATCACATATAGGCTAACATTGATATGAATGATGCCTGGCTTTTTATCAAATAGAGATCAGAACAATAATATTATTGAAATGTTACAGTGTATCCTTGAACCACAATACAATTAAATTACAAATTGGTAAAAATAAGATTCTAGGAGAGTCTCAAATATTTGTAAATAAAATTACACTTCTAAGTAGTAAGTGAAAGAATAAGAAAATGTAAAAAAATTTAAAAACAAATTATGACAAATATACATCAATATTAAGGAGGAAAATGTGAAATTTTGTAGGTAAAAGTTAATGGGACATAAAGCAGGCATATGTAGGTAGATAGATAGACATGCAGAGCAAGCATTGTGTGCATTTATTAGAAAAGTTTAAAATAAATTGTCTTAGTTTCAACCAGAGGAAGCCAGCTAGAACTTCAAAAAAATGTAACAAAAGGAAATAATAAATTTAAGAGCAGAATAAATGAATTGGAAAACAGATGAAAGATTGAAAAATAATCAATGAAGTTAATTCTACCGAAATCAATAGCCATAAGAGAAAGAGAACTTAAATGACCAGTTACCAGGAATGAAAAAGGGGGGTGTTAGTATAGACGATACAGACATTAAAAGGATTATTGTTGTTAAATGAGACTGAGTCAGTTCTGACTCAGGGAGATCCTGTGTAGGGTTCCCAAGGAGTGGTTGGTGGGTATGAACTGTTGACCCTGCGGTTAGCAGTCCAGTGCTTGTTCTACAGCACCACACTAGGACTTCATTAAAAGGACATCAGGAAATAATATGATAAACGATATGCCAGTATTTCCATTTGTGATCATGGGACAAATAGCGTCACATACATTTTCCTCCTCTGGGATTTTTGTGGGAAATTAGTGTCTTGCTTTTAGTGTGTGCTGCCATCTGGTGGGGGCATGCTTAACTGCGTAAAGTTTCTTCAGAAGCTGGCTTTATCCCACCAACCCCCAGCATCAGAGACCCCCTGAGGACATATGTGTCCCACTAGGATAATGCACTGAACTGCAAGGTCGGTTTGAATTGAAAGATCTGTGGTTCAAACTGAACAGCCACTCCTTGGAAACCCTATACAAGATTTCTGTGAGTTGAAACTGCCTCTATGACACTTATCAAAATCCATATTACCTCGAAAGTTTATTTTCATTTCATTCAAAACGCATTTCATTACTGAAAACATGTGGTTTCAACAACAAAAACAAATTTATAGAATAACAAAATAATTTGGTCTTAAAAGGGTTAAATTAAATAGGAAAAAAAAATTCCTTGGAAAGAACAATTTATAAAATCCGATAAGATGAAATAGAAATCTAAATAATCTATCTAGTAAAGAAATACAGTGTACAGTAAGAAAATGAATTGGAAAACAGATGAACGTTTGAAAAATAATTAATGAAGTTAATTCTACCAAAATCAACAACCATAAGAGAAAGAGAACTTCCCCACAGGGAAAACTAAAGGACTTATTTCAGGAATTCAAGGTTAGTTTAACCTTCAGTGATCCCTGTAATTCACTATATTAAATGATCCTTCATTATTCAGTGTTGTTGTTCTTGTTAAGTGCCTTTGAGTCGGTTCTGACCCATAGCGACCCTGCATAGGGTTTCCTAGGAGGGGGTGGTGAGCTTGAACCACCTACCTTGCAGTTCAAACCAATTTTGCAGTCCAGGGTCTTTACCCACAGAATGTGGTGCTTAAGGTTAATGCACTGGACTGCAAAGTCGGTTTGAACCGCAAGGTCGATTCACAGAGAGTAGCGCTGTGGATTACTGTGCTGGACTGCAAAGTCGGTTTGAACGGCAAGGTTGGCAGTTCAAACTTACCAGCCACTCCTCAGAAACCCTATGCAGGGTCACTACAAAAATCAACATCCATTCATGATAAAGATTATCATAAGTATCACCTATAAGTCTCAAAAATATCTTTTATTTAAAAATTTTATTTGTTGTTGTTAAGTGCTGATGAATCAGTTCCAACTCTGTGCAACCTCGTATAGGGTTTCAGAGACCATAAATTTTTTTTAATGTTTCATTGTGAATTATGTGATGGTTCACATGGGAGATCATTAACTTTACAATCACCCTATCATACATCGTTTCATTGCCATGATTACAATCCCCTCCATGCATCATCAACCAACCAAAGGGTATACCCTGCAAGCCTGCCCGCTGGTCATCAACACACAGCCCCTCTCCCACTATGGGTCTAGAGCCCCCAGCAGCTCCATCTCTCCAAGTCATCATTTCTGCCTCAGTCTCTGGCATCACTGTTTCTCTAGGTAGGGTCCCACATGCTGCTCTTCTCCCTTGATGGTCCCAGGGATGCTCCTGGACTGCAAAGTCAATCACTCCCCTCCTTTTGCTACAAAACATCTACCTTTCCATTTCCAACCCTCACAATCAGTCCTGATAGCAATTATTCAGTATTGTACCACAAGAGACCTATCCCCATCTCCTTTCATTAGCCCCACCCAGACAGATTGGATACTACTCAGTGGAGAGTCTACCTTCCTTTGCACCCTCTGGATCTAGGCTCCTTCTTGAAAGCTTGTAAGCCAGTCACTTCTTGCCATTTTGGGTAGCCAATGTCCAAGTTGCCCATCCCTGTCTACTCTGTGTATTGAGGGGGTGGGAATGATACTTGCTATAAAATTTGTTCCCTCTTTTGAAAAACTGTATCCATAGGTGTAGGTCAATTTCATCAAATTGTACCAGATTACTCTTTTTTTTCCTCTTCTTTCTTCTTCTAGTTCAGTTCTGATCATCCAATCATTGAAGCCAGGTCAAGTGGGTATTATTTGCAAGTGTGGGTGATTTTGTGCTTATGCCCTCTCTCCTTATCAACTGGATGCTTCACTCTCCACTCTAGTCCTCTGTGGCTATGTCACTGACTCTGGGCACAAGAGTCCCCAGGTCTTACCACACACTTCTAGCCAATCAGGTCTCCACCCAGGTTCACAGGAGTCTATTGGGCATTGTAGGGCTTAGCTCACAGCTTCATTGCTGGTTTTCTCTCACTTCCCCTTATCAGTGACCAACCTGGTCACCCATCTGAGTGCATGTCTGCTCATGGAAAGGGGCTTGCCTTGAGGGGACCTGACCACTTGCCTTGATGTCTCCTGGGCAAGCAACTTGCTTATTCTTGTTAGTAATCAGTCGGACTACCATTATTGTTTTGTATTTTTCCAGCCAGTCTTTCTTTCAAGAAATACCTTATAGTCGGTCCAGGCTGGTCGGCTTGTCCTTTCAAGTGGAAATTTCCCAGCTCAGAAGATTCTGGATGGGGTTCAGAATTCCACCTATGGTCTTATGTAATGCAGAGGCTCAGCAGGAAGCCTACTTCACTGGGCATGTTGTAGCCCCTTTTTAGGTATTCTAATCAGTTATAGGCAGAAGATGGACTTACAAGCTTTCTGTTGTGATGTTTCTGGTTATTCCTTTCTCTCCCCCTCAAGTGCCTATTTTATAATGGTGTGCAAGGGAAACCAAGATTCAAAAAACAGCCAAGCATCTTAACACTGTCTTGACCCTTTGGCCCATTCCAACCATGTCTCAATCCCTGTATCCCAGAGCCCTGTTGTTCCAAGGTTGTGTATACATCATTATTTACCTTTGTCCCACTTAGCCCATGCACACCTGCCTAATTTTTTCCCCATTAGCCTTGTTCTTCCTCTCCCCTCCCCCTTCTTGTGTATTGCTCCCCTCTCTAGCACCCAAACTGTCCTTTGTCTATTGCCTACCCTGTGCTCCACCTTCCCCCTCCTTCCCCTCACCCCACC
>NW_006408520.1:25023347-25054019 GCF_000296735.1 Chrysochloris asiatica | reverse complement strand
CTTGTCTTTTTCTTGTAGAGGTGTTGTCATTTTCTATATATTTTAGAAATGAGTCCCTTGTCTGATAGGTTGTTGCAAAAGATTTTTTCCCATTCTGTGGGCTCCCTTTTTACTCTCTTGGTGAAGTCTTTTGATGCACATAGTTTTTTAATTTTTAGTATTTCCAAATCATCTATTTAGTCTACTTTTGTTTGTGTAGTTTTAAAAATATTTGGTAGTCTGTGTATTCTTTGTATTAGAGCCCTCACATTTGTCCTTATTTTTTCATTGATGGCCTTCATAATTCTAGGATTCACATTTAGGTCTCTAATCCATGCTGAGTTGGTTTTGTTTAAGGCATGAGGTGAAGGTCTTGTTTCAATCTTTTGCATATCGCTTTCCAGTTCTGCCAGCATCATCTATTGAAGAGACTATCACCTCCCCATGGAATATATTTAGGTACTTTGTCAAAAATCCATTGGCTGTATGTGGATGGGTTAATTTCTGTATTCTCGATTCTATTCCATTGATCAATGTATCTTTCATTGTACCAGTACCAAGCTGTTTTGACCACTGTGGCCGTGTAATAAAATTTGAAATCAGGGAGTAAGAGGTTTCCAACCTTACTTACTCTTCTTCTTAAGCAGTGCTTTGCTTATCTTGGGTCTCTTTCCTTTCCATATAAAGTTTGTAATTGTTTTTTCCATCTCTTTTAAGAATGTTGTTGGAATCTGGATTGGGATTGCATTATATGTTAAAATTGCTTTGGGCAATATTCAGAGACCATAAATTTTTGCAGGAGCAGAAAGCCTATATTTAAAACAATATTTTAAATTAAATTAAACATTTTTAATTTAAAAATCTATTCACCTTAAGGAGGACTAGTAGTGTGTAGTGGACTGTTAACCACAAGGTCAACAGTTCAAAACCACTAGTGTCTCTGTTGAAGAAAGATGAGGTTTTTTGCTCCCAAAAAATACTGACAGCCTCAAAACCCCATAAACCAGAACCCTATAAACCAGAACTGATTTGATGGCACACAGCAACAGCTGTAACATTCACCTTAAGATCAGGAACTATGTAAAAACATCTGCTGTCATCGCTTCTAATTAATATTCTAGTAGACGTTGTTATTAAGTGCCATTGAGGCTCCGATTCATAGTGGCCCTATATGATGAACAACCAAAGGAAACACTACCCAGTCCTTTGTCATCCCAATTGTAGCAGCCATTGTGTCAGTCCACTTCCCTGAGGTTCTTCTTCTTTCTTGCTAACTCTCTACCAAGCTTGAGATCTTTCTCCAGGACGTGATCCCTCCTGGTAACATGTCCAAGGCACTTGAGACAAAGGCTTACCATCTTCGCTTGTAAGGAGCATTCTGGGTGTATTTCTTTCAAGATAGATTTGTTGGTTCTTCTGGCAGTCCATAGTAGATTCCTTGTTCTTTGCCAATACCATAGTTAAAAAGCATCCTGTCTTTCTTATTAATTGCCGAGTTTTCACATGCATATGAGGCTGTTGAAAATACCATGACTTGGGTCAGGTGCATCTTAGCCCCCTAAAGTGACATCTCAGCTTTTTAAAACTTTAAAGAGGTCTTTTGCAGCAATTTGCCTGATACAATACATAGCTTAATTGCTTGACTGCTGCTTCCATGGACGCTGACCATGGGTCCAAGGAAAATGAAAACATTGACAATTTCATATTTTCTCTATTGATCATGGCTTATTGGTCCAGATGTGAGGATTTTTGTTTTCTTTATGTTGAGGTGTAATCCATCCTAAAGGTTGTAGATTTGGATCTTCATCAGTATTGCCTTCATGTCTTCTTTGTTCTCAGTAAGCAATGTTGTGCCCTCAGCATATCCCAAGTTGTTAATGAGCCTTCCTTAACATTAACTGGAGGCTCATTTGTGCTATCAGGATGAAAAGACAAAGATTGGAAAGGCAGAAGTAGAACTACTTCTTACAGACTTTGTAATTAGAAATTACATATATGCTATAGCCTAAGAATCTATATGGTGGTGGTGGTGGTGTGCCGTGGTGTCAGTTCTGACTTATAGTCATTCTGTATAGGGTTTCCGAAGCTGTAAATCTTTACTGGAACAGAAAGCCTTATCTTTCTTCCATGGAACAACTGGTAGTTTCAAACTGCTGATCTTGAGATTAGCAGCCCTACTCGTAACCACTACGTTGCCAAAGCTCCATAGAATCTAGGTAGCAACAATTAAAAATAACAAGTACCATATCTATCTCTGGGCTTCTGGTATGGTGCTGTAGGATCAGCGCTGGACTAAGAACCACAAGATCGGCAGTTCAAACCCACAAGTTGCTCCTCAGAAACCCTATTCAGGGTTGCTGTGAGTTGGAACCAACTCTGTGGCACTTAACAATAATATATTAATCTTTAAGTGTGCGTAAGTATTTTACATTTACAAACAAATTCTTAGAAGCAAATTTGTTGACAATCATTGTGTTAGTCAACCCTTGTCCATGAACATGAATATGCTTTTACTTTTCTTGATAGGTTATCTAATAACATAATCTTACTTGTGTTATTAATATTTTACCTGGTAACTTTTTTTTCCTTGACAGTTTCCCTATAACATAAGTACAATAAACAGAGCAGCCTACTGTTGACTTAATTAAGGAAATAAAGATCAAACCAATTAAACCCAGTCATTTCTAGCTTCCCTTTTGTTTGTGAGTGCCACATCCTGAGTTATAAGGAAAGGCAGCAAACCTTTGGTGTTACTTAGGAGCTCTCGGTTGCTATTGTAGCTAAGGGCCGTTGAGTCGGTTCCGACCCACAGCAACCTCGTATAGGGTTTCTAAAAGGAGTGGCAGATGAGCTATAACTGCTGACCTTACAGCCACACCAGGACTCCAGTTCTCTTGTTATTTTTAAGTGCTGTTGAGTTGGTTCCGATTCATAGCAACCCTGTATAGGGTTTCCAGAGAGTGACTGGTGAGCTTAATTGAGTATCAGATATGCTGTGGGTATAAAAACACCTCCCCTTTTTTTATTGGGCCATATTTGAGACATGATTTTTTTTTTTTTTTAATTAACATTACAGTTGTCATATAAAAACAGAGAATAAAAGAAAGTCATAGCTGTTTGAGGAATTATTAACTGGTAACAACCATAACAAAAGGTATATAAAAAAGGTGACAATTTTCATTTCTCTAGAGGGCAGAAGCAATTATTAGACTCTTACTTGCTTTCAATTACTTATAACTTTTAAAATACTAAAATGCTGCCAAAAGCATGAAAGTGAATTGGCCTTTCTGAAAGAATGTATTTGCGAAAACAGACTGTCTCAAAATAAGTTTTCTTTCTGAATCATCAGTTATCTATTTTACATAAGCTATAGCTTAGTGGTTATGAATTGGGCTGCTAATCAGGTTAAGAATCTCACAGTCAGCAGTTCGAAACTACCAGCTGTTCCACGGCAGAAAGATGAGGTGTTCTGCTCATGTAAAGATTTACAGCATCGGAAACCCTGTACAAGGTCTCTATGAGTCGAAACTGACTCCACGGCACATAACAACAACAACAACGAGTCCCTGTAGACAAAGCACTGGACTGCAAGGTTGGTTTGAACTACAGGTTGGTGGTTCGTACCCACCAGCCACTCCTCGGAAACTGTATGTAGGGTGGCTATGAGTAGGAACTGACTCAACAGCACTTAACAACAAAAACAAATCTTTAAAATAATTAGTTTTACATTATCTAAATGTGTGCTATTTTTAATATAAATCACATTGGCTAATTGATCCATTAAACAATGATGGGGACAGTATGTAGTGTCAACCTTTAGTTTTTAAGATAACATTAATTTTATAAAGCATGCCAATCTAATATATAGTCTCATTTTTTTAATGTCATGAAGAATATTTTAATATATAGATAGAAGTATATAGGCACAACTATTGCAGATACTGTTTCATTAAAGTTTATTAACTACCAGATTTAATTTTATATCCAGGTCTTCAAATTAATTATTTTGGATTGACAGGTACATTGTCCCTTAAAAATAACACAACCTGTTCATATTTAAAACTTATCTCTTACCACAATTTAGCATAGAAAGAAAAAAATGAAGATTATATAAATCAAGGACAAAAAGAATTCCATACTAATTAAATGTGGTGAAATATTACCACTACTATTCTAAAATGGATAATTTGGGTAAGTACTATACTGCTAACCTCAAGGTTGGTAGTTCCAACCCACCTTCTCAGAAATTCCATATAGGATCTCTATGAGTTGGAATTAACTTGATGATACTTAACAACAACATGTTATAAAATTACATATTTTTAAAAACTTATCAGAAGAATATGATAGTTCACATTGTTGTATTATTGCAGCATTGTATAAAATTTACAGCCATTAAAGAAACAAAAACACTGCCATTAAAATAGTATGTTATAACTCTAAAACATGGTAAATCAGGGACTACCTATATAATGATCAGCTATCTGACCTCTGAAACAATTATAAGGAATTTAATACTTTCTAACTGATCAGGCATTTTATCAAGACAATGAATCAAAACCTTATGTGAACTAAGACACATTTTTTTTTAGCTTTATTGAAATATAATTTGCATATCATACAGTTCATTTGTTTAAAGCATATAACTCATTGGTTTTTAGTATAATTACAGAATTTTGCAATCCTCATCTTAATCTAATTTTAGAACATTTTCATTACCCTAAAAAACCCCTTAACTGCCATTCTCCACTCCCCACCCTATCCTTCTACCCCATTCTTCCCCTTTCCCACCCAAGCTCTAGACAAGTGCTAGTCTATTTCTGTTTCTATTCCCCACCATCAGCAGTCTATTTAACAAATTCTAAACAGTAATTTTCCAAGTATTCTTCATTATCATTAATAATAATTGAACTTGAAATTTATATAATTTATTCATAGTTGTTTGCAAAATACTATTAAAGAATTAAATATTTAAATTTTGAATTAAAAGTCTTAATTTAAAAGCATACAGAGTGTTACTGACGGCTTGCTGGGTATCTACTTACATTTTTGTTAGTTCCTTATAATTAATGTCCTGTATACCACCCATTAACCCCAAACTTCCCTTTTGTGCATTTTTTTCTCTTTTTAGAGGGAGGAGGAGAGTTTTTGAGATTCCCTTATTCTACATGTGTGTAAGCACCTATTAACCTTATTAAGAAAATATGAACTCCATTGAATTAAAAGACTTTGCTATCTTGACAGTGTTCCTTTGGAAGGAAGTTTTTGTTGTCAAGTGACATCAAGTCAATTCTCACTCATAGTGATACTGTATAGGGTTTCCAGAGAGCGGCTGTTAAGTTTGAACCATTGACCTTGTTGTTCAAACCAACTTTGTGGTCCAATGTTTAATCCCACAGCGCCCCACCAGTAATAAAGTAATGGGTCTTTATTCTTTCAGGCACAGTTCCTTTGCTTGGCATTAGGTAGAGGCACCATATTGATAGATGTTAGATTCTGTTTGGGTGTAGTTAGACAGGTATTTTCTGTTTATTGTACTAAACTACTAGCCAAAAGTGTTGCCAGTTCAAACCCACCAAGAGTCATTTTGTAATACAGACCTGGTGTGGTACCTTAAATTTACTGGGATATGGCTTTCCTATCCAACATCTTAATTTCTACCAAGTGAACTACACTATCAGAGTTCCTTAGCAACTGGATGAGACCAACAAATTAAGTGTGTAGAGTTGATTAGTTTGCCATTCTGCTAGGCTTAAAAGGAGCCATCTCAGTAGCAGGAACAGATGATCCCAGGACCATCAAGAAAGAAGAGCATGAGTGGAACGTGAGATTCCTACCTAGAAAAACATTTATAACAGTGGTGGCCACCAAGGCGGCATTCTGTTTATCATTCAACTGATAACCCTTTATTATTCAACTTAAGCAAGAGTCCAAAATCACTCAGTGTGGATGGGTAAGAACTAGACTAAGATAGCAAAAAGTGAAGTTTCATTTAACAAAGGCCGACACAGTATGTAGAGAAACCTGGAAATGAAAGTCCATTCAATATCCTGACAAAGAAAGTCATTGCCATTGTTGAATAACCTCCCTGAGGAATTTGAGCGGCAACACAGAGAGTGAACAATACCCACTCCACCATCTGATCTGCCCTCTCATTTATAAAAATTCATCATTAGCACTTCAGTGAAAAAGTACAATATTATATCTTTCTCTTATAAGCAATAAAAATTACAAAAGCAACTGAGAGTTTAAATTTAGAGTAAACTAGTTCACTTTCCTGCTTTTAGTGAGTAGATATTTTAGATTTGACAGCTCAGCTGTAGGCATTTAGGCCTGTTATTGTTTTTGTTATGTGCCATGTAGTCGGTTCTGACTTGTAGCAACTCTGTATAGGTTTTCCGAGGCTGTAAATCTTTATGGGAGCAGAAAGCCTTATCTTTCTCCCACAGAACAGCTGGTAGTTTTGAACTGCTGACCCTGAGGTTAGCAACCCGATTCGTAACCACTACGCTACCAGAGCTCCTGAGGGCTGAGTAAAGCTTTGTGCCTATGGACAGGAGGCTGGCTTGCAGAGAGTGCTCTTTGGACATATACAGACTGTCTGTAGGAGCTTGGCAATACTTGCCTGAGCAGGGTAGAGGCCTAATGAGGTGTGCCTGAATGGAGAACTGCTACATTCGGAATTGTTTCTGATCCTCAGTTGCACCCCGTTCTCTTCCCTAAATAAATCCCATAATTGTGAGTATTGTTATGATGAGTTCTTTGTGGGCATTGCAATGGATTATTGAGCCCAGATGCGAAAGAAAGGGTGCTGTGGGAAGAATGGTTGATGTAAGAATAGGGTAAAGACAGTTGTAGAGTGGAGGCATGTGTGATCTTTGCTTCATAGGAGTCAGCCTTGGTCTGATTTGGGGTTTGATTCTCTTTTCTCCTTGTCAAGCCAGTGGGTAGAAGTCAAACATGGTACCCACATGGTTCTTGTACCTGGTGATCGGCTTCCAAAGGTTACAGCCTTGAAAACTATGGAGGTGCTCTACTCAACACACATGGGGTCACTGTGAATTGGAACTGATTCACAACTAACAACAGTCCAATTCAAAGAACTGTTCTTGGTCAGGACATTTGAGTAAAAATAAATAAATAAAAAGAATGGATAGATAATCCTTATTAGATTTGATATGAAAATAAAAGGATACTGAGTGAATGATAATATTTCCTGGAACAAGTCTTAATGTCTTTAAAATTAATTAGAGGATGACTTAAGCATTTTATCATGAATCCTAATTGCTTTCCAGGAGGAAGTTGTAAGTTACATCATACAAACAACTTTGGGACGATTTTTCTTTTCCAAGGCAATGTAGGCATATTTGTAAAATATACACTGAAGTGCATTAAAAGAAAAGGAGGCTCTGTGACTCTATGACACCACACTAACCCTTATTAAAGCAGCTTGTTAAATTAGGGCCACAGAAGTACATGGTGATGTTGTTGATGAAAAACTTAGAGATGAGCCTGAAAACCATCACAAAAACATTTGTTACATTAAAGCGCTGCCCATTTGGTTCTGACTCGTAGTGAACCTGTATAGAGTTTCTGAGAAGTGACTGGTGGGTTTGAACTGCCAACTTTGTGTTTCATAGTCCAGGGCTGATCCTACAGGTTTAGAGTGGTGAAAAACAGTATCTATTTGGAAAAGAAGAAAGGAATTAAGTGTTTAATCTCTAAGGAAGTTGAAGAGAAATTTAATAGTTTGTTCTAGCGGTATGAAATGATCTCCAACCAAAAATAAAGAGTGGTGGTTAATCTCTTCTGTAAAGAGATGAAAGTTTAACCTTTGACTTAAGGATTGTTGTTATTGTTAAGTGCCATCGAGTCAGTTCCGACCCATAGCGACCCTGTACAGAGTTTCCGAGGCTGTAAATCTTTACGGGAGTAGAAAGCCTGATCTTTCTCCCGCAGAGCAGCTGGTAGTTTTGAACCGCTGACCTTAAGGTTCGCAGCCCGATTCGTAACCACTACGCTACCAGAGCTCCAGACTTAAGGATTACAGTAGTTTAAAAGCGCACTTTTCAAACATCAAGTCATTAGTCTTCCACCAATTTTCATAGAACAAAGTTTGAGCTTTGCACCATGGGTTTTGGATGGTCTTGCTTGAATGTTTGTCCAAAGAACCTATTGATATATAAGCAATATGTCTTCAATTTAAGCCTTTCTGAGTGCAAGCCATCAGATCTGCCAGTCTTTGAGATTATTAGAATTCAGACACAGTTCACGAGGGTTTACTCTGTAACAGAACAGTAAGGATAAACAAATATACCTGAGGCAAAGTTAAGGATAGCCCTACTACATGAGAAAAAGAAAGTTTTTGCAAATATTTAAATATCTGGACAGGGAAACAATTTAATACGTAGTTAATAATGAGGAAAGTGAAGGAACCATCCATATCTGAAAGAAGAAAAGTTCAAACAGAGTTGATTGCAAGTATAAAGGTGTATCTCTGGCATAATGGAGGAACAGCAAGTACAGGTGCAGGGCACTTGCCAGGTGGGAAGTTGGAAGTGATTTGCTGTTGAATTCATGGCAACTCTTGGTGACCTATGTATGACAGAGTAGAATTGAGGTCCATAGGGTTTTCTTGGCAATGATCTTTATGGCAACAGGCTTTTTTTCTACAACTCTGCTGAGTAGGTTCAAACCACTAACCTTTCAGTTAGTGGTCAAGCACAAGTTGTTTGTGCCACCCTGGGTCCTGAGGGGGAAAATAGTATTTATTAAGCAAGAGGGTCTTATAGGCTTAAGAAGTGGCTTGTAGGTCTCCACTCTGACTGTGATGAGGAGTTATTAGAGGGTCCTGAACAGAAAAAAAGTCACAATATGACTTAAGTTCTAAAAGAATCACTTTGGTTGCTGTGTAGTGTAGCACTTATCCAACATTTTTGTCTCCAGGTCTTTTTACACACTTAACAATATTATTGAAGACCATAAGAGCTTTTATATGAGGTATATCTGTAAATATTTATCATTGTTGTTGTTAAATGCCTTTTAGGTGGTTCCAACTAATAAATGTTTATTTAATAATATATTTAGAACAATAACAAAGATATTTCTTTTAACACAAAAAACACAGTTTTATGGAAAATATATTTTCTAAAACATATAGTGAACAATTGGTATTACTTAACATTTCTGTAAAGTTCTTTAGTAAAGTTCTTTAATATCTGGTATTCAGTTTGTTTACTACCAACACATTATTTAACTTTTAAAAAACACCACTGTACACTCATGAATGATGGAGTAGGAAAATGGCAAACAACGTTTTAGTATTGACAAAAAATATTGAATATACCATGGACTACCAAAAGAGCAAACAAATCAGTCTTACATGAAATACAACCAGAATTTTGCTTAGAAGTAAGATTAGCGAGACTTCTACTCACTCCCTTTGGACAAGTCATCAGGAAAGATCAATCACTAGAAAAGTAGAGGGTTAGTGATATCGAGAGAAACCCTCATAAGTCTGATTGACACAGTAGCTACAAGAATGGACTTAAACATCTTAAAGATGGTGCAGTACTGGGTAATAGTTATAATGTCACCGTTAGTTGGAGTCAAATCTAAGGCAGCTAGCAACAACATTCTTATGAAAATGTTTACCTCACTAATTGCCTAAAAAGACACACTTTGAGAAACGATGGTCTAGAAGCAAAAAGACAGTAAGAAATAAGGATGGAGCCTGTTGGAATCACCCAGAAGCAACTTGCTAGAGTCTTAGTTTGTAGTAGGAAAGGTGGTGAGATATGATGAGATGCTCTGCTGTTGTCAAGTTGGTTCTGATTCATGGTGATCCTCTAGGACAAGATAGAACTGCTTCATAGGCTTTCCAAGGCTATAAGAAGTCCAGCCAGAATCCTCAGAAGTGAGAATGGTGAGACTTTGTCTTGCTTACTCTGGACATATTATCAGGAGGGAACAATCTTGGGAGAAGGACATCATGCTTAGTAAAATAGCTGGTCAACAAAACTGGATTAACACAGTGGTTGTATCATGGCAATGATTTTGAGGATAATGGAGAACGAGGCAACATTTTGCTCTGTTATACATAAAGTCCTTATGAATTGGAACGAGTGTGATGTCACCTACCAACAATCTTTGCAGAAGGGACTGCCGTATCTTTCTCCCAGGGACTGACTTGGGGGTTCAAATTGCTGACCTTTTATTTTTAGTTAACCACTAGGACATTAGGGCTTCTTATGTAAAGTTGAGCCAATGGGCTTTGCTGGCAGAATAGACCAGGTTATAAGAGAAATACTCATATGTCAAAGTTGACTCCAAGATTTTGAACCAGAGGAACTGAAAAGATGGATTTCCTCTTTAATGAAATGTGGATGATATGGAAATCACAGGTTTGGGAGTAAAAAGAATTCTATTTTGGATTTATTGATTTTGAAATTTCTATTAATTGTGAATTAATAGGAATTAATTAATTTTGAAATTTCTATTAATTGTGCTCATGAGGAATCTGTACCTGGACCAAGAAGCAGTTGTTTGAACAGAACATGGGGACACTAAATGGTTTCAAATTTAAAAAGGTGTGCGACAAGGTTGTATTCTTTCACCATACTTATTCAATCTGTATGCTGAAAAAATAATCTCAGAAGCTGGGTTATATGAAGAAAAACATGGCATCAGGATTGGAGGCTGATTCATTAACAGCCTGCGATATGCAGATGATACAACCTTACTTGCCAAAAGTGAAGAGGACTTAAAACATTTACTGATGAAGATCAAAGAGCACAGCCTTCAGTATGGATTGCATCTCAATGTCAAGAAAACAAAAATCCTCACCACTGGACCAATAAACAACATTCTTATCAACAGAGAAAAGGTTGAAGTTGTCAAGGACTTCATTCTTCTTGGATCAACCATCAACACTCATGGAAGCAGCAGTCAAGGAATCAAACGACGTGTTGCATTAGGCAAATCTGCAGCACAAGCCGTTTTTAAAGTGTTGAAGAGCAAAGATGACAGCTTGAGGACTAACGTGGGCCTGACCTAAGCCATGGTATTTTCAATAATTTCATATACATTTCAAAAGCTGAACAGTGAATAAGGAAGTCCGTACAAGAATTGATGCTTTTGAGTTATGGTGTTGGAGGAGAATAATTGAAAGTGCCATGGGCTGCCAAAAGAACCAATAAATCCGTTTGGAAGAAGTACAGCCAGAGTGCTCCCTGGAGGCCAAGATGGCCAAACTTTGCCTCTCATACTTTAGACATATTGTCAGGAGGGAGCAGTCGCTGGAGAAGGATATCATGTTTGGTAAGGTGGAGGGTCAGAGAAAAAGAGGAAGACCCCCAACGAGATGGATTGGCCAAGTGGCAGCATCTATGGACTCAAGCGTGGCAGTGGTAGTAAGGTTGGCCCAGGACCGGGCAGTATTTCATTCTGCTGTGCATAAGGTCACTATGAGTTGGTACCAACTTGATGAACCTAACAACAGCAACATCTAATTTCATATGTCAATCACACAGGATATTTAAGTCTGAAATTCAGGGGAGTTTTTTTTTTTGTTTTTTGTTTTTTAGCCTTTTACATCCTTCAACAGTTTCTTAAGAAAGCAAATCTTCTGAGTTCTTCAATGCCTGAAATGTAGTCTTTATTTCATTCTCAAGTTTGAATGTTAGTTTGGATACTGAATTCCAAGTTGACAACTACTTTCACTAAGAATTCCAAATATTTTTCCCCACTGTCTCCTAGCATCTAGTATTACTGAAAAGGCTGATGCTGTTTAGAGTTTTGATTTTTGTATGTAAATTCTCACCCCTTTGCCGGGCATTGCAATCAGCCTTTTAAAATACTGAGTATTATATCCAGCATTGAGGAACTTTTCTTACATTATTTCCTTGATAATTTCTCTACTCATTTTCTCTTTTTACTTTTTATAAAATTTCTGTTTTTCAGATATTGGATCTTAAATCTGTAGGTATATACATTTCTTCACCGTTTGCATTTTTGTTCAACTGTAAGATAACTTTTATCAATTTTATAATATAAACTCCAGATTTACTTAGCCTAAGGGAGAATCTAGCAGATGTACACATCTGGAATCTCTGTATTTCAAAATACCCAATTTAAAAAGTGGGGCAGGTTGGTATTCTTGTGTGGTGCTGTAGGATAAGTTGTTGTTGTTGCTGTTGTTAGGTGCTATCAAGTTGATACTGACTCATAGTGACCCTATGTACAACAGAACAAAACACTGCCCAGTTCTGGGCCAACCTCATAATTGTTGCCACGCTTGAACCCATTAGTGCTGCCACTTTGTACTGGACTGTTAACCAACAGGTCAGCGGTTCAAAAGCGCCAGCCATTCCTCAGGAGCCCTATATAGGGTTGCCATGAGTCAGAACTGACTCAGAATTTAACAACAACAACAACAAAATCCATACAACAAGGGCCAGTTACACAGGGAATCAGAGATGACTGGTTTGGAGAAATCGCCTATCTTGAGGCAAGGGAAAAATTAGCAAAAATATCTAACTAGGACAAACAAGATTAGTATGGGGATATTTTTAGGCTCTTTCCACGAAATATAAATGCCTATTTGGCTGCATTTCATCTTCATATCAGCCCAGACATAGGGTGGTCTTGGTGTTGGTGGTGTGTCATTGAGTCAGTTCCAGCTGATAGTGTCCCTGTATAGAGTTTCCAAGGCTATAAATTCTAACAGGAGCAGAAAACCTCATCTTTCTCCCTCTGAGGGGCTGGTAGATTCGAACTGCTGACCTTGTGATTAACAGTATAACGTGTAACCCACTATGCTTCCAGGGCTCCACAGACGTAGGGTAACATACAATAAATGGGGTTTTTCAGAATTCTGACGTGTCCCAGAAGGTTTAAGAAAGAAGCCTAGTTATTTTTTTCTTAATAATATAATGAGGTTGGTAATAGACATATTTACTGCCATCTGTTGTTGTAAGGTATTTTTGCATAATTCCTAGAGTTCAAATAACATCACTATTCACTAGTCATAGAGCTAGAATTCAAATCTATGTCTTTGTGGTTGTGCAGCCTGCATTGTAACCACTGTATTATGCTGCATGGAAGGGTAAGTAGAAATAACTTATTTTTATTGTTTAGGCTAATGTGGTTGCTTCTGACTAAACTTAAAATTCTTGATATGCAGATATTCAATGAAGTAATATAAGATAATAGCAGGATTATTACCTTATATTGTATTACACATATAATATAATGTAATCATAGTACATTATATTATGCATGTAAGGTAATAACTGAAGTACTTTTATAAAATTAGTTTTACTTTTGGCATATATAATTTTGGACTAAGGACTTATTAGCACCCTAAAAGTACAGAACAATTGTAATCACTTCATAGAAAAGTTAAATCATTTGCACAATTTAACCATTAAGTTGTGTATAAAAATTATATTAATATGACATTGGTGTCTTCAATTGGAGCGTATCCTATTCTTTCTAAATCGTCTGCCTGATTTTGATTGTGAACCCAGGAAGTAGTGACCATTGTGGTTTGGAAGGTGCTTAGTATGATGACAGTCTATATTGGGGAATGTTTCAGGGAGGCTTCTTCTTCAACAGTTGTGGTGGTGGTTGTGTGCCACTGAGTCAATTCTGACTCATAGTGACCCTGTATAGGGTTTCCGAAGCTATAAATCATTTCAGGAGCAGAAAAGCTCTTCTTTCTGCTGTGGAACAGCTGGTCAATTCAAGCCTTTTGGTTAGTAGCCCAATTCATATTCCACTACGCCACCAGGGCTCCTTTTCTTCTGTAATAGAAGGAAAACATTTTTAGACACAAATTGAGGCCAGGCATGAAGGCCCATAGCCCATTAGAACATTTTATAAGCAATGTCTAGGTGAGGTGATGAGGTGTGTTATTAATGTTGAACAGCAGACAAGGATTTATAGAGAAATCTCAGGAATGTAAGTATATGTCTGGAAGTATCTTTACACTTACTCAGTTGTACTGAGATTTTTTTTTTTAACTGCAATATACCACACTTTCCAAAAGTCTCCTTGAGCCACATCCAAATAAGAGTAGAATAGGTCCCTTATATGAGGAAAGCAGAAATCTTGAAAACAGTGGTTTTCCTTGGTGCTCTTTGGCCACACTCCTGTTGGATTTAGCTAGTATTTCTGGTAATGTAATTGCTTCAGTCTCAGAATTAATTTGCTTAAAATGTTTATGTTTCTGCCAGGCCTTTTCCTGTTGACATATTAAACTAAATCAGAGTTATTTGTGTGACATCATAAATACTATAAGTATAGCATTTGAAAACAATCTAAGGCTCTGATATATTCATTAATGTATTTGGGTATGTTTGCTTGGAAACCTGGAATGAAGCCTGTTGTAAGATATATTTATTGCTGGAATGTAATCTGAAAAAGAGCTAGAAAATTCTTAACCTCCATACAGTTTTAAAATAGTTATTCCCCATCTGTCACTATCAAGTCCTCAAACTAAGTCTATTTTATGTAGTGGGGATGAGGATGTTCCTGGGATCACTACATTTTAAAAACAGGCAGCCGATGTCTTCAGTT
This sequence comes from Chrysochloris asiatica, assembly GCF_000296735.1. NCBI lineage: Eukaryota > Metazoa > Chordata > Mammalia > Afrosoricida > Chrysochloridae > Chrysochloris > Chrysochloris asiatica. The sequence goes on along the minus strand of NW_006408520.1, from coordinate 25,039,460 downwards.
TTAGAAAGATTATAACTAAGTCCCATCACTATATATACATTAGAATCACCTATCAACAAAATTGGAATTCTGGGGTGGTGTTGTAGGATATGCACTGAACTGTTAACTATAAGGTCGATGGTTCAAACCCACCAGCCACTCCTCGGAAACCTTGTACAAAGTCACTGTGACTTGGAGAGCACTTCATAACAACAATATCAACAAGATTAAAGAAATCCTCATTCTCCTTCCAAAACTAAGTCATCGATATAAAGGTTGAACCTGTGTATCGCTCTTTCATACTGAGTAATAAATTTAAAAATATTTATTAGAGTTATGTTACATGTATGCTGAAAATGGGCATTTTTCAGCAGTTAAATGTGCCATTATTTTCTTTCAGCTATTGAGTGAAGTGAAGTCCTCGTGTGGCAGTGTAGGATAAGCACTGAATTGCTAACTGCAAGGTCATCAGTTCAAACCCACCAGCCGCTCTTTGGAAACCCTATGTAGGGTCACTGTAAGTCAGAACCAACTTGACCACGCTTAACAGCAACAATAGCTTTGGGTTAAGTAGGTACCAAGAAACTACTCTTTTAATTCTTTAAATGTATGAAGTATTTGACCAAAAGGCTATAGAGCTAAAAAACTTCCAAACTCAAAGTGCTGAGAATGACTGCCAATGAAAAAGCAAACACACTTAAAAGAAAACATCTCCGATATTACAGTGTAAGCTAATAGGAGATTTTAGGTCACTTCCAGTCTTTTAGAAACTTTTCTGCAGAGTAAAAGAAAGCACCCTTTCATCTTGACTCATTCTCTATAGAATCTTGACTAATTCTCTATAGAATAAGCATTGATCTGAGAACCTCAAGATTGGTGGTTTGAGCCCAGCAGCCGCTCCTCGAGAGAAAGATGACACTTTCTGTTCCCGCAAAGAGTTATCGCCTCAGAAACCCTATACAGAGTCGCTATGAGTCAGAACCGACTCAAAGGCACTTAACAACAATTCTTAAATTAAATCAAGAAGAAATTCAATTAGGTTTTCAATTTTGTTATTCCTGTTCTTCATGGAATATTAGGTTGGATAGCAGGATAATGGCTTTGTAAATGATTTAAAAATCAAAACCAAACCAGTTGCCCTCAGGTCCACTCTGACTCATAGCGACACTGTAGTGACTCTAGTGGACAGAGGAGAATTTCTCTAAAGGGTTCCCAAGGCTATCATTAAAAAAGAAATAAACTTTATTGTGAATTGGGTGACGGTTTATACACATTTTGTTTCACCTCATTGATTACAGTCCCCATAATGTAGCTGACATAATTTATCTTACTTCCTTCCTGGGCTTCCTGTTTTCATTCTTCCATCCTTCCTAACCCTTCTGAACTTTGTCCTTGGGTAAATACCACCTTTGTTCAAATCTCAAATGTTTGCATAGTCTAAGGGTGAGTACCTCACTAATGTTATTGTTTCCCTTATAGGTCTGTCTATCGTTTGACTGAAAATCTACCCATGCAGTTGATTTCATTCCCAGACCTGAAAGGTGTCTAAGGACCATAGCTTTGGGGGCTTCACCAGTCTCTATCTGACCAGTAAGCCTGGTCTTTTTATGATTTTGAGTTTTGTTCCATATTTTTATCCTCTTTCTCCAGCCTTCTAATGTGATCCCTTCCAAAGCAGTTGACAGTGAGTGGTAGCTAATGCTTTGGCCTCAAGATTATAAATCTTGATGGAAGCACACTGTCACATCGTTCTCCCATGAAGCAGCTGCTGGGTTCGAACTGCCAGCCTTTCAGTTAGTAGTTAAAGTACGTTTAACCACTGCCTGACCAAGGCTCCTTTGAAACAGATTACCAAACAAAAACCCAGACCTGTGGCCATCGAGTGAATTGTGACTCATAGCAACCTGGGTTTTAGTCAGGCTCCTCTGCTCACAGTATGTAGCAGCATAGTTGGCGGTTCAAACCCACAAGTGTATGGCATAGAAAAATGCAGCAGTAAAAAATATAGCAGTAGGCTTCCATAAAGGAGCTCTGGTAGCATGGTGGTTACGATTCAAACTGTGAGCCACAATGCCAGCAGTTCGAAACTACCAGTGGTTCCGTGGGAGAAAGATGAGGCTTTCTGTTCCCGTAAAGATTTACAGCCTTGAAAACTCTGTACAGTGTTGCTATGAGTCAGAACCGACTCCACGGCACATAACAACAACAGCAATAAACTTCCATAAAGATTCAGCCTTAGAAACCCAATGGGGTAGTTCTACTCTGTCCTCTAGAGTTGCTATGAATAAGAATTGGTTCAATGACAATTGGTTTATTTTCAGTTTAAGCACTGGTATAGGAGCCCTGGTTGGTGCAAAAGTTAAGTACTCAGCTGCTTACCTAAAGATTGGCGGTTTGAATCCACCCAGCAGCTCCATACCCAGACACCCAAACAACTGTCATCAAGTTGAACTCTACTTACAGCAACCCTGAAACACAATGTGTTTCATAGAGTTTCTGAGGCTGTACATCTTTATGGGGAAGCCTGGTATGGCACTATGGGATAATGAGCTGGATCGCAATGTTGATCTGAACCACAAGGTTTGGGGTTGGAATTCACCAGTGCTCCTCAGAAACCCTTTACAGGGTCACTATGGGTCAGAAATGACTCGACAGCACTTAACAACAACAACAACAATTTTATGGAAGCGGACTGCCTTATTTGCTCCTGGTGGGTTTGAACCACAAATCTTTCAGTTAGCAGCCTAATATTCAACCCACTGTACCACCAAGACTCCTCATAAAGATGACAGTTATGCTCATGGAAGAGAAACAACTCAGAAAATAAGAGTGAGAATGGTTACACAACTCAAATAATGTAATTATTGTCATGGAATTATTCATGGAAACAGTTGAATTGGTGTATGTCCTGCTGTGTATATTCTCAACAACAAAATATTAAAGAAAAGCCAATAGTAGGGAATGGATACTAGATAAATTTGGAAAGGAACCATCCAGAGCTGAAATAATGAGAATATTGACACATTGCGAAGACTGCAACTAATATCACTGAGCAATTTGTGTAGAAATTGTTGAATGGAAAACTAAACAAAATAAAATGTTATTTTTATAAAGTGTATTACAGCCAAGAAAATTCTATGGAGCAGTTCTACTTTGTCATATGAAGTCCCTTGGAGTCAGAATTGATTCGATGGCACCCAACAACCACAAAGTCTTCATTGCTCCCGTAAGAGTAGAGTAGGTTAATAGCACTTAGAACCTAAAGATGTTTGATGATTAAGAGAATTCAACAAAACCTGTGAAGGAATGTTTGTGTGGTGAAAACCTGCCAGAGAAGGAAAACTAAACTCTTTTCCACTAAAACAAGTGATCAAAAAAGGTCAAGACTGTACCCTGTCAAAGGTGGGAAATTTGTGAGAGCCCGAAAAGCAAGGCAGTCCTGGCGAGTTTCAGCTGTACATACTTAGAGAAAGTGCCTGACACCTTGTAAGTACACAGTAAACCTTAGCTAATGTACTGATGGAGGTGAGATCTTTAAGATCTTTAAGATAGGTCATTGTAAAACAAAACACCTATCAAATAAAAATGGGTCCCATTAGGACCCCAGTTTTGATATTCAAAACAACATCTATATACAGAAACGTGTTATTGTTGATTGTTGATGAGTGCTGTGGAGTCAATTCTGACTCATAGTGACCCATGTAGGGTTTCCAAGGTGCAGCTGGTGGATTTGAACTGCTGACCTTGCAGCCCCTACAGCACCACCCCAGGACTCCAGGAACATGTTAGAAGTGTCAACCATTGGGTTATATATGGCGCTTCAGGATCGGACATTGTTTCGTTCTGCTGTGCATGGGATTGGTATGAGTCAGTTCCGACTCGATGGCACCTAACAACAACAACAGGTAAAGTAAAATCATTACTGCCCAGACAACTGGGTCAGGGGAGGAGGATGGGGCTGGGAGTGCCAAAAGAAGTAACGGAGTGTCTGCCTGTACATAATGTACAGTGTGGGAGGGGAGGTAGCTGAGAGTATAAATAACCCAGAAGATTGAAGGAGCTAACAGAGCAGGTAGGCCAAGTGTTGATTTTGGACAGCATATGAAAATACTCAGCCACAGACTTCCAAAATAGGACCCTGCAGTTTATGTCATACTAGCAGCATGCTCTTCTTGTGAGAAGAGGGTGGGCCAAGGGAATTGTAGCTTGTCAAACCTGATCTGGTGACTGGCATCGGCTAGGGCCCAGGGCAAGTACTAACTACAGCTATGATATTAAATATAAATTCTTGGAGTTGTGACATCTTTTGAAGTAAGTGAATTCTGCCTTTTGTAGGCCTAGATAAAGCTCTGATTCTTCTTTTAGACTTCATTTGCTATGTAGGTGTACTTTTTGTCATAGGAAGAGAAACAAGATGTTTCTATGGAAATAGAGCTCAGCCTCAGCTGTATGTCAGATTCACCTGGGAAGCTTGTAAAGAAACCCTGGCTCCCACCCAGAAATTCTGATTTAATTGGCCCCAGGTATAAATATTTTTAAAGCTTTCCAGCTGATTCCACTGTGCAATCCCGTTTGAGAGCCACTGCTTTAGCCTAGGTTGAGAGTTATGTGCCCTGGGGTTCCTATAGATTCCAGGAGTTTCCCTAAACCCAGGTTCTGTCAACATGTTCTCTGATTGGCAACGTCTAATGGATTCCTGGTGTGGTGCTGTAGGATCAGCACTGGACTGGGAACCACAAGGTCGGCAGTTGAAATCCACCAGCTGCTCCTTGGGAGTTCTATGCAGATGCGCACTGAGTCAGAACCTACTCGACAACACTTTAACAACAACAGTGCAATACCAGGGCATGCATTTTCCGTTTGGAAGTACACGCCACTCTGCTGGTTCAACAAGTGATGTTGGCTCCTGGAGGAATAGCCATCTTAGCTTCTAGTTGAGTTGCAACAGACTTTCTCATGTGACACCTGAGGTCTTAAAAACGTCTGAGTAACCATCTAAGGTACAACTAATGACTTATTCCTGTCCAGACCAAAGAAGAGTGGAAAAAATTAAAATCTCAAGGAAATAAGTAGTCCAAAGGATGAATGGGTCACACAAACCACAATGTCTTCTACCCTGAAACCAGAAGAACAGTACCTACTACTCAGATCAGAATCACAATAGAAGGTTTTGGACAGGGTGGGAGAAAAATACAGGACAAAATTTAAACCTTAAGTGACTAGACTTACTGGTCTGATAGGGACCTGGTGGGACCCCTGAGACTATGACCCTTAAGCACCCTTCAAACCTGGAACTGAACCTACTGTCAGGGATCACCTTTCAGCCAAACAATGCAAAGGCCTGTAAAGTGAACAATAGTATCTTGGAGTTGGGTGGTGGTGAGGGAAGATGTAACATTAAATTCAATATTATCCAAGCTAGATGAGCAGAGAGCCTCATCTTTTTCCCAAGCAGAAACCTTGCAGTTAGCAGCCCAACATTTAACCCACTGTACCATCAGGTCTCCATGGGTAGCTATCAAGGAGAGAAAAATTCCAGCAAAGAATAGGGTAAATGCAAAGGTCCTAAGGCAGAAGCAAACCTGGGATGCTTAAGAAACAGCATGAAGGGCCAGTTGTGGCTGGAGCAAAGTGAGGGTACAGGAGACAACTGTGAGATTTGTTGGGGAAGGCTGTTTAAATATGGTGAGACTAGGACAGGGGACAGATTGCATAGGACCTAATAGGACATTTTATAACAATTTTGAGTTTTTCTCTGAGATGGAGAATTATTAAAGCATTTTGACCAGAGGAGAGACCCAGTTTTCTATTTTTGTTTTTAATGTTTTATTGTGAATGATGAGATAGTTTACATGGGAGAACATCAGCTTTACATTCATCCTATCGTATATAGTTTCATTGCCATGGTTACAATCCCCTCCATGCATCATCAACCAACCAAAGGGTATACCCTGCAAGCCTGCCCCCCGGTCATCAGCACACAGCCCCTCTCCCTCTCTGGGTCTAGAGTTCCCAGCTGCTCCATCTCTTCATGTCATCATCTCTGCCTCCATCTCTGGTGTCACTGCTTCTCTGGGTAAGGTCCCACATTCCGCTCTTCTCCATTGATAGTCCCAGGGACCTCCGCTCCTGGACTGCAAAGTCAACCACTCCCCTCCTTTTGCTATAAAACATCTACCTTTACATTTCCAACCCTCACAGAGTCCCAGTATTTTAATAGAATCGTTCTGGCTGTTGAGTTGAGACTAATCTATAAGGTCAGTGAGTAGACAGGAAGCTGTTACAGTAATCTCTTTCAGAGATGGTAATGAGCTGGAACAGGATAGTAGTGGTGGAATCTGTATGTATTTTGAAGGCACAAAGTGTTGTCCTTAAATAAGTATCTATATAATGTTTTTGCACATTCCCTTAAATAAAGCCTCAAACTTCAATAAGGGACTTGAATAGTTCTACTATACAGCCCAATATATCCAACTGGTTACTGAGTTTAATAAACATCCTCATCTACTCCCCTCCTCAAATTTCTCTTTCTGAGGCACTCACCCTCCCTCCCCCTTACTTTGTTATTGATAACTGCCCTACAGGGTTGGTTTTGACTCTTTAGCCATCCAGTATAGGGTTTCCAAGGCTGTAAATCTTTGTGGGAGCAGAAAGCCTAGTCTTTCTCCTAGGGAGCAGCTGGTAGAACTTGAACCACCTCCCTTGTGGTTAGCAGTCCAGTGTGTATCTTACAGAGCCATTGCACTCCCCCAAGGCCTTCAGTCAATAGCAGCTGCATCCTTTCAGCATCTCATGTTAGAAACTTTGAAGTCATTTTGACTCTTCTCTCTTAAACCTCTGCATTCAACCCATCAGATATATCATGAGTAAGTAACCATGAGTAAGTACAGTAAGTAATATTGGTGATAATTGGAAAACAAAGGGACCCTGGTATGGTGCTGTAACATAAGCACTGGACTGCTAACCGCATGGTTGGTGGTTCAAGCCCACTAGCTGCTCCTCAGAAACTCTATATAGGGTTGTTAATAAGTCAGAACTAACTCAATGGCACTTATCAACAACAATAGGAGAGAAGGAAAATGGGAGATTTGGAATGAGGCTATGTCGCTAAAATAGAAAGCAGAGCAGTAATACTACCTGAAGGGTAATGAAAAAGCTAAGGAAGCTTGAGCCCTGAAACTCAGGCTGACATGAAAATATCAAAATTCAGATTCCCACAAAAGAGCAAAATCTTCAGAGTAGCCCACAATGTCTGAATATGTCTTAGCATCAGGAGTGAGTTAGTTGGCCTAACTAAGGCTCGTGGATTGGGAAGAGTCTTTAGTGTCCTGTAGGAGTGCTTTTCGTAAAGTTCATCTAAAGTATTTTCTATTCCTCTGAAAACACTGTGGGAGCTGGAGCTGGATGGGAAGCCAGAAATGCAATCATAACATAAAAAAGACAATGAACATTCGAAGCAGTTATAGGGATATTAATCCTCTTTGTGGGCATATCTGCAATAAAGTGAAACATTTTGCTGAAACCACAGGAAAGGGAGATTCTGCACATTTTCTGGGGCCATGAAATGATTAATAGGTAAATAGCTTGACTAAATTAATTTGAATAAGAACAATGAAAAGGAAGTAAGTAGTCACTGTCCTTTGATTTTAATTTGGTTTCCCAGTATTCAAATTCTTAGTACAGAAAGTTCTTACTGTTCTGTTGCACTTACTTCCTGGAAATCACATCCAGATTCCCCAAAAGAAGACTGGAATAATATAATCATTGTTGTTGCTACATGCCATCAAGCCAGTTCCACTCATAGCGACCCTGTATGGGATTTCTAAGGAGTGGCTGCTTTGAACCACTAACCTTGCAGTTAGCAGTCAGTGCTTTTTCTACAGCTCCATACCAGGACTCCAATATAATACTTGGGGATTATATTCTCTACCCAACAGTTTAGCATCAGATGAAAAATATATAGAACCAAGTTATATAAAATAAAAGAATTTCTGTGAGTCTCATAAAATTCCATTTTTAGCTATTTACAAATAGAAGGGTAAGTTCTATATGAAGTACTTTGTCATGTACAGAGCTGAGTCCTTTATAGCTATTAAAAAGACCTTCCCTCACACTGGATTTTTCTTTTGATGACCAGTTTGCTAGCATGAGCAAATCACAAACATAATTGCCCTGAATAGATTCTTCAAATAGCTAACTCCCCAAATAGGTGTTTTTGCTAATAAAAGCCAAGTTCAAATTCCCATCAAAGAGGTTATTAGAGATTAACATAATTTCCTTCATGAAGTGGAATGAGTTTGGGCATTGGAATCTGACAGACCAGAGCTGGAATTTTTGCTATGCCATTTTGCTGACTTTGTGACCTTGTGGGAATGATTTAATCTCCTTGCACGTTTTCTCTTCTGTAGTGCAGAGATAATAGCTACCTTGTAGGTTTAATGTGGCAGCTGAACAGATAGTGTGTTTAATGTCTGATCCTTAGTAAGCACAATCACACTAAATGTCAGTTGTCATGCCGTTTTTTCCCCATATCTAAAAATAATTCTTTCAAACTTTGCTTCTTCTATTTTTATTAAAAATTATTTTGTTAGTTTGGTACCTCAAGTTAGGACTGAAGACTCCAAACATCAAGGAATTCCTAGTCTTCATAGTAAGCTCCTTGTCACATTTACAACTTTGATTGTCTTCATTATTGATAATAGTTTTGTTGTTGTTAAGTGCCATTGAGTCAGTTCTGACCCGTAGTGACCCTGTATAAGGTTTCCAAGGAGCAGATAGTGGGTTTGAACCACTGACCCTGGGGTTCAAACTGACCTTGTGATCTAGCACATTCTCCTGCAGTGCCACACCAGGACTCCATTGATAATATTAATGGCTGTCATATATTGAATGCGGATTTCCTAAGTAGTTTGCAATTAGTGTTTGCCACAGATTGCCTCTTACAAACTTTACAACAATCCTGTGAAGAAAAATACTATCCTTTTTCCCATTTTAAAGATGAAAAAGCAGGATTAATAGTCATCTGTTTACAAATGACAGAGCCAGGGTTCAGACCCGAGCACCTGTACTATAGTGAATCCGCATATAAAACCCCTTGTCCTCAAAGTAATTCCAATGCATAGGACCCTACAGGACAAAGTAGAACTGCCCCATAGGGTCTCTACGTAGTAGACTGCCACATCTTTCGTCCACAAAGCAGCTGGTGGGTTCAACTCTCTGAACTTTCAGTTAGCAGTCAAGTGCTTAACTACTGTTCCAACAGAACTCCATAATCACCATACTAGTGTAGTATTATGCCAGGTCAGTTTGAACTTCGAGCTCACCAGCCACTCCTTGGAAACCCTATAAAAGGTCACTATGAGTCAGAACCGGACTCAAAGGCACTTAATAACAACAATATAGTGGTGGTATAGGAGGTCTGGTGTGGCGCTGTAGGATAAGCTGGATTGCTAACCTCAAGGCTGGTAGCTCAAACCCACCAAGCATCCCATGGAAACTCTACACAGGTTTGCTAAGAGTCGGAATTGACCTCAATGGCACTTAACAACAACAACATAATAATAATAATAGTAATAATATAGTAATACAATGGACTATTCTTAAGAAGAGCCACTTAATTGTCTTCATCATTGTTGTTGTTTAGTGCTGTCAAGCTGTTTCTGGCTCATAATGATCCTGTATAGGGTTTCTGAGGCTTTAAATTTTCATGGGAGCAGAAAACTTCATCTTTTTCCCATGGAGTGGCTGGCAGGCTCAAACTGCGGACCTTTTGGTTTGTAACCTAGTGTTTATCATACGAAGCCACCACACTCCCCATTGTATTAGTAGTAACCAGGGATGTATCTCCTTCAAAATGTGGGGATTGAGCAATGAAAAATATAATTTAGGAGAATGTTTCTATTTCTTAGTCACTGTGGTTGTGTGTGTGTTTCTTTTTGCTTTTTCTTGCATATAACCAGAGCTCTATCATGAGTTAAAGAGATTCTATGCCATTTGAGGAAAAGAAGGTGGGTGAGAATAATACATAAAGTTTAACTTTTAAAATTATATAAGATGATATATTATTGAAGAAAACTTTCTTCCATTCCCCCTATTTAATTATGTGACTCAAAAAACAAAAAAACAAGAGAGAGAAAGGTCGCAAATATTCATTAGATAAGCTTAGTCTTTATTACCATGTTTTAACTGTATTGGATGTTGTCTTCATTTAATCTGTTTATGTGTTTTTTCATGTTTCCATGGTAAAGAACATTCCACGATATAAAAGACCTTACTGCTAAGGAAGGCTTTCTTAATGCTAAATCTTGGATTTTCACTTGCACATTTTATCTTGGTGTTGCTAGGGTAACTCAAATAACTTCATTTTCACTTTGAAGTTTATACTCTTAAGGTTGTTACTCAAGATAGTTTTTCTACACATGCTGACTAATTCATGTACTTTTTTTTCCCTTGAGTTTAATTCCTGAAGCTCCTTTCCTTAATAGATGTTTTCTTCTTTTCTCTCTATCGTTATAATATCTAATATGCTGTTGATATGGTGATTAAGTATTTGGTGGGATCACAAATCCCACTGAAAATTGGGAAAAGTCCTTGAATCTTCTCATCAGAAAAATGCACTGGCATATATAATTTCAGAGGGTTCTCCCCTTGATCAGTTTTAAAAAATAATAAATCTGTAGAAACTTATTCAAATACAGTTTAATATCCAAATCTCTTTGGTTCTTGTGTCTTCATTAGCAAGTTGTGAGTTTGTATATCAAAGAATTTATCAAAAAAAAAATCCAAAATCTATTCCATTTCTACATTCAGACTATGAGATTTAAGATACCTGCATATTACTGTTTTCATTTTCATTCCACAGCAATCTAATGCTATGCTTTATACCTCCTTAATAAACTACATGCAGGGCTTAAATGACTGGTTGTCATAAATCTTTCTCTTTGCTGGTCTGGTCTACACAACCCCTTTGGGATTGAATGAGTTTAAAAAGCTGAGGACCAAAGAAAAGTTATAATGTTTTGTTCATCTTCCTTATTGACTGATTTGCTGCCCTCATCTTTAACTCTGTTGTTGTTGTTAGTTGCCATTGAATTGGAACCGGCTCCTGGAGACCTTAGGTATAACATAACGAAGCATTGCTTGGTCCTTGCGCCAGCTACAAAATATGGGTAGTAACAACTAGGTAAAGTTGAAATCCAGGTATGTTGAATCCATTGTCCTGGCTATAGTGTCATTTTATCTCACTGAGGTGTTTTTTTGTTTTACTTTATAATCACGGTTTCCTTTTTGAGTCAGTAGTCTTTCTTGATGACATACCTAACCTAGCAAGTCAAAATCTCACCATCCTGGCTTCTAAGGAATAGTCAATTTGTATTTCTTCTAAGATAGATTTGTCTGTGATTATTTATTGTTGTTGTTGAGTTGAGTCAGTTTTAACTCATAGCAAAAATGTAAGCAACAGAAGGAGACATGAAGCAGTCCTGTATCATTCTCACAATTGTTACGTTTGAGCCCATTGTTGGCTACCTATGTGTCAATTTTTTATCCCCAGTGCTTGACACATAATAATAATGCTGGAATAAAGAAGAAAGAAAGGAAAGAAAAGGGAGAATATCAACGTGAGGGAAGAAAAGAAAAGAATAGACCAAATGAGATGGATGGTACTTTGACTGAAGACTGCATTTTTTGGTAGGAATTCTAGACAGGTTTTGATCAGGTTGGCACACATTTAGACAGACCCAAGTAGTAAAATCTTTGTCCCTAATGGTTGTGACATGCGTTCAATCCTAGGAAGTTTCTGAGCAGCCCCTCTCTAGTGATGACAGTGATATGGAGATTCTAAAATAAATAATGTTCACTACTTGTGAGGACCATTTTGTGAATTCATTACCAAACAAAGCCTATCTAGCTGACCCCAGTGTAAGTCAGGGTTGGTTCACAGTTTGCCTCATTTGACATCTGGGACACAGGTGAAAAACTCTACATGCTTCTGCAGCAAGGTGGTTTAGGGTAGCTTGTCACACATACCTTAGAAAAAGGCTTTTCTTGGTACCTTTAGGGCAATTGTGTCAAAGAATATGAGAGTAAATTGAAAAGTATTGCTAGTACAGTTCTAGTTCATACGTCCATGGTTTTATTCCAGACAAAACATCACTAAACATATCTCTGAGGTCAGTGGAGTTTGGCAGACAAGTTCTCTCAGTCGTATACTTTGTTGTTGTTAACTGCCATTGAGTTGGTTCCAACACATAATGACCCCGTATAGGGTTTCCGAGGCTTTAAATCTTTGCAGGAGCAGAAAGTCTCATTTTTCTCTCATGGAGCTGCTTATGGGCTCGAACCACAGACCACAGTCCAGTGCTTATCATATGGAGCCAACGTGCTCACTCCCTTTAGGTGCCTTCAAAAAAAAGTCCACTCAGAACAGTGAGTTTTCTGAGGGGATCTGATGGACCAGTTAGACTCACAGCAGAAGTCAGCTCCAATGGTTGTAGCAACTGTTTTGAGATTCCAAGGGTAATTTGATAGGTTTTCTTGACAGACACAAGGTAGTTATGGGGCTTGCTTATTAGGAAGAAGTTTTAAGTAAATTAAAAACTGCATTGATGAGTTCTTTGAGGGTCTCAAGGTCTGTCCTCTAAGAAGTTGGTTAGGAAACTTTATCCCATTTACCCTGCAGCTCTGATCTTGCCCCTTCAGACTTAGTTTTGTTCCCTAAACTCAAAGAATATTTTAAAAGAACACAATTTGAGTCCCTGGAGGATGCCAAAACTGTCATTTTTATGTGACGCCAGGATTCTTCTGGGAAACACTGGCTTCAGAAGTATATAGACCTACATGGAGGAGATGTCAAGAAGCAATAATTTAACATTTGGATATTTTTGTTGAATGAAGGAGTATATGATTTTGCAGCAATACTTTTTGACTTACCCTCATATGTACTTGCTGCCTTCCTTTTATTAGTATCAATATCCAGAAATAAAAGATGTCAGGATCAAACCTTATTCAAAATAAGCAAAGAGAAAGTATTTATAATGAATAATGAAGGAAAAAATGATACATCTTAAAGGTGAAAAACCATCACCTCGCCGATCATTTACTCCATGTAGAATGTTCTCTTGGCCCTGGATTTCAACTTTACCTAGCTGTTATTACTACACATATTTTGTATTTCACTGTAAATGCCACTTTCTGGAAGACCTCCCACCCCTCATAACTTAGGTACCCCTGTTTACATTTTCATGTTTATTACAGTTGTGATTAAATTATTATGTGTAATTGTTTACTATCTTCACACCATAAAGTATAATTTTGTATATAAGAACAGGGCTTATAGCTACCTTACTCAATCGCATATTTTTATTAATGAGCTAAATACTTTACAGATGAAAGTTAATCGAGTAATTATTGTTGTTGTTAGGTAGACTTGAATCAGCTCTGGCTCATAATGACCCTATTCACAACAGAATAAAACACTGCCCAGTCCTGTGCCTTAAAACTGTTACACTTGAGCCCATTTGTTTTTACGTGACTGATACTGTGCCAATCTTGTAGGGTATCTTCTTCTTTGTCACAGATATTCCACACTACCAATCATGATGTCTTTCTTCAGGGACTGGTCCCTTCTGATAACATGTCTGAAGTATGAGAGATAGGTCTTGCCATCCATTCAGACTTGTATGGTGCATTCTTGCTGTACTTCTTCCAAGACTGATTTGTTGGTGTCCTGGAAGTCCAGGATACTTTAATATTTTCTCTAACACCATAATTCAAATGCATCAGTTCTTCTATGGTCTTCCTTTTTCATTGTTTCACGTGCATATGAGACAATTGAAAATACCATGACTTGGGTAAGGTGCACCTTGGTCCTCAAACTGACATCTTTGTTCTTTAACACTTTCAAGAGGATTTGCCTAATGCAATACATCATTTGAATTCTTGACTGCTGCTTCCATGAGTATTGATTGTGGACCAAGTACTTATAGGTGGTGGTGGTGGTGGTGGTGTGCAGTGGAGTTGGTTCCAACTCATAGAGACCCTGCATAGGGTTTCCGAAGCTGTAAATCTATATGGGAGCAGAAAGCTTCATCTTTCTCCTGCGTAACGGCTGGTAGTTTTGAACAGCTGACCTTGAGGTTAGCAGCTTGACTTGCAGCCACTACACTGCCAGAACTCCTTAAGTCTTATTGAGAGAATGAATAAAGCTGGCAGTCAATGTGGTAGGTGTTAAGCATGAAAGGCTTTGAAAGACATTGGATCTCTCTTTAAGAAACTTTGTATTCCTTAGAGTAGGCCTTTCACATGATAAGCTACCACTCTCACAGCCTCTAGAAAGGGAAAGACCAAGACTCAATCAAGATATGAGGGTGAGAAAATAAAACCAGAAAGATCTTAGGGCATTTCCCACCCCAATCCTCTAACTCCCACTTGTTATCACATAAGAATCACAAGACTGACCCTGCTTGTATCCAAAGACATGGAACAGCAATTTTGGACTTATCTGTCCACCTATGTCCATTTCTTCATTAAATGGACATTTGTTTTTACAGAAACAATTTTCATTATGTCTGTGTAATGTGACGCTGTAGGATCAGCACTGAACCACAAGGTCAGTGGTTCAAACCTACCAGCTGCTCCTTGAAAAGCCTATACAGGGCACTGTGAATTGGAACCCACTCAGTAGCACTTAACAACAACAAAAATGATGATGTTTTAGATCCCTAAAGCATTGGCCTGTGCTAGATTTTTTAACATGGGTCATCTGAAAATAGTATCAAAATTACAAAACAAACAAATCCCCACAGTTGTTCCATAAACCATGTTTTTTCTCTTGGCTCAAAGCCTGTTTTCCACCACCCAATAGATCATCCACCTCATTCTCAAATTCCTCTTTATTTCAGAATTTATTTGCAAAAATATTTTTTTCTTGTTTTTTCCTTTCTTTTTTCCTAATAAACTAAGATTTTAGTTCCTGTTACTAGTGGTGCAGTGGTTAAGCCCTTGATCGCTAACTGAATTGATAAAAGTAGTTCAAATCCACCAGCTGCTCCACAGGAGAAAGATGTAGCAGTCCGCTTCTGTGAAAATGTACAACCTTGGAAACTCTGTGGGACACTTCTACTTACTGTGCCTGTAGGGTCACTATGAGTCAGAATCAATGTGATCCCCATACATTTTATTTCATATGGAACTTTAGTGAGAAAATTTTTAGTGATGATAAACTCTCAGTTTAACAACTTGTAAACTACTTTTGCTCTCCCTACATACTTCCAATCCATTTTTTTGTCCAGCGGATGAAGTGGCTGAAAAAAAATAGTGTGGAAGCCAGCTTCAGATAACTAGACAGGCAGGTTAATCTATTGCTCTGCTTTAGTATCTTGTCTCTTAGGTCTTTCAGCCACTTTTTAAAAATATACTTGGCAGGTTCTAGTATCTCTAAGATAGTTTTCTTAAGAAAACCTCTCCTGGTCCCAGGCCAGCTTTCTAACGAATAAAATTACAGGGAGTGCTAACCACATCTCTGTCCTGCAAGAGAGGGCTCTTCTACTGATTAAGAGCAGTCAGATGAGGCAGTTTCCATAGGGGCAAAGGTTTACTATAGGAAAGAGATTTGCAAGCAAAGATGGAGAGGGCTTAGTGCAATGCTTAACCCCTGTATCCCAGAACATAGGCCTTGCTGGAGTTTAAAGGATTGTTGTTGTTGTTAGGTGCCATCGAATCAGTACCTACCCATAGTGACCTTATGCACAACAGAACAAAACATTGCCCAATGCTGAGCCAACTTCAATACCATTGCCACGCTTGAGCCCATCGATGCTGCCACTTGGCCAATCCATCTCGCTGGGGGTCTTCCTTTTTTTCTCTGACCCCTCCACCTTACCAAACATGATATCCTTCTCCAGCAATTGGTCTCCCCTGACAATATGTCCAAAGTATGAGGGACGAAGTTTGGCCATCCTGATCTCCAAAGAGCACTCTGGCTGCACTTCTTCCAAAACATATCTATTGGTTCTTTTGGCAGCCCATGGCACTTTCAATATTCTCCTTCAACACTGTAACTCAAAAGCATCAATTCTTCTATGGTCTTCCTTATTCACTGTCCAGCTTTCACATGCATATGAGGTTATTGAAAAT
>NW_006408520.1:24992719-25022342 GCF_000296735.1 Chrysochloris asiatica | reverse complement strand
AGTATCATTGGCTCTTGATCATATGCTACCTCTTGAAATGGTTGAACATTAACCATTTCCTTTTGGTACTCTGTATATTCCTTCCATCTTTTCTTTATGCTTTCTGCATCATCCAATAATTTGCTCTGTGAATCTTTCAATAACGAGAGTCGAAGCTTGAAATTTTTCTTCAGTTTCCCCAGCTTGAGAAATGCTGAACGTGTTCTTCCTTTTTGGGTTTCTGATTCCAGATCTTTGCACATTTTGTTGTAATATTTTGCTTTATCTTCTCTAGCTGATCTTTAAAGGATTGGAGTGAGGGAAAAAGTATCATGTTTATTCATAGATATAGGCGGGAATTTCCAGGAAAATGGCCCATTTAAGGAGGAGCCATGCTGACGGAATATGTGCACAGCATTTCTTCCAGATGGATTCTACCACAAAGACCTTTGGTAGGAGCAGACAGAATTGACTTTGAGATGTTGAGTGTGTGTGCTTCTTTAGGATCCTGGTACAGATCCCTTCTAGGGATCAGCTTTGTCCTCTGCCCCAATAAAAGATTTGTCCTTTAAAGTTATGCCTAGGGCACCAGGTAAACCAGTCTAACCTGTATAATATCTCTCAAGGAAGTAAAAATACATAATTGTTATGGGGGGTCTTCCTGAATGGCCTTTCCCAGGATGTAGCTGCTCAGTGCTTGTACCCTGGCCATGTCCTGTGCATCTTTACAATTGCTCAGGCAAGGACGGGGAGAGGTTTTAGCATTCCTCAGGATTTTGTTCAAAAGATTTTAGTTAATAAACTGATTTATATGTAATCCTTATTTCTGGACCCCGTATCCCCCCATCTCATTATTAGCAACTAAAAGTAATTTATTTCAAAATATTGTATAACTTGTGTATAATGATACAGACCACTTTGGGTCTTGTTCCAAGTTAGCCATGGTCTCCCTTTTCCCCCCTTTATCTTCAAAGACAAAGAATTTAAAATAACAAATCTAATCCCTGGCACTTAAATTGTTCTTGTTATTGTTTTTAGTTAAGTATACATTTATTCATTTGATAGCTACATATTGAACACTTGCTATGTAACTAACACTATTAAATGCTGGGAAAACCATGGTGAACAATGCAGAAATTATCCCTGCCTTCATGAAGTTCATAGATTAGTGGGAGACAAACATTAATCCCAACCCCCTCAAAGACATACTAAATATACTACTATCAACTCAATTCTAACTTATAGAAACTCTCTATAGGGTTTCTGAGACTATAAATTTTTATGGTGTAGACAGTCTAATCTTTAAGCCTTAGAATAGCTGATGAGTTTGAACTGCTAGCCTTGCTGTTAGAAGTTCTGTGCTTATCCTACAGCACCACCAGAGCTTCTTACATCAGTTCAAGAACCACACAAATGAGTGGAAGTTGGTGTCTGACAGGAGCCATCAAGAGAAGTCCAAAGTGCTGTGAGCCAGGACTTCAGAGATAACATCTCAATGTATAGGATGTGTAGGGTTAATAACAACGTAAGGGGGAACTGAAAGAGCATTCTTTTCTTGGGATTGGCATCTCAGGACTCTGCTACACTTGTTTATATCTCCTTTATTGTGACTTTTGGTGTCCTGGTATGGTTCTGTGGGTTGATGCACTGGACTGCAAACCTTTTTTTTTAATGCAAGGTTGGTGATTCCAACTCACCAGCTGCTCCTTAGAAACCCTATACAGGGTTGCTGTGGGTTGGAACTGACTTGATGGCACTTAAAAACAACAACAACAATTGCTTGATATTCTGTAATGAAGAAGCCCTGGTGGCACACTAGTTAAGCGCTTAGCTGCAAACTGAAAACTGCTCTGCTCCATGGAAGAAATACCTGAGGACCTGCTTCCATAAGATTAAAGCCTAGAAACCTTTTGGGTCAGTTCTGTGCTGTCATATGGAATCACTATGAGTTGAAATCAACTTGACAGCACTCAGTAACAACAACATTTTTGAAATATATATCACCAAGTAACACCACAGTCATGTGCTGCATGATGTCTGCTTGGGCAGTGTCTGACTGCGTGCATATGCATGGTCTCAAAAAGCTGTAATAGAGTTCAGAAATCCCAACTAGAGAACGAGATGCAGCACATATGTTTCATGGTTCTTATGTACAAAGTGATCATGCTGCCAGGTGTTGCTGTTGTTGATAGGTGCCACTGAGTGAGTTCTGACTCATAGGGACCTTATGCCCAACAGAACGAAACACTGCCCAGTTCTGTGCCAACCTCATAATCGTTGTTACTCTTGAGCCCATTACTGCTGCTGCTGTGCCAATCCATTTCATGGGGGCTTCCTCTTTTTTGCTGATCCTCCACTTTACTAAGCATGATGTCCATCTCTAGGGACTGATCTCTCCTGATAATATATCTGAATTATGAGAGATGAAGTCTCGCTTTGCTGGTTCTAAGGAGCATTCTGGCTGTACTTCTTCCAAGACATATTTTTTTGTTCTTCTGGAAGCCCATGGTACTTCTAATATTCTTCTGCAGTACCTTAACTCAAATGCATCAATTCTTCTTTGGTTTTCCTTATTCATTGTCCAACTTTCACATGATTATGAGACCATTAAAATACCACGGCTTGGGTCAGGTGCACCTTATCCCTCAAAATAACATATTTGCTCTTGAGTACTTTAAAGAGGTCTTCTACCAAATGCAACATGTCATTTGATTTCTTGACTGCTGTTTCCATGAGTGTTTATAGTGGATCCAAACAAAATGAAGTCTTTGACAACTTCAATTTTTTCTCCGTTTATCATGATGTTATTTATTGGTCCAGTGGTAAGGATTTTTATTTTCTTTACATTCAGCTGCAACCTATACTGAAGGCTATGGCCTTTGAGCTTCATGAGTAAGTATTTTAAGGCCTCTTTGCTTTCAGAAAATAGGTTGTATCATCTGCATACTGCAGATTATTAATGAATCTTCCTCCAACCCTGATAACACATTCTTCTTCATATAATCTAGCCTCTCATATTATTTGCTCCACTTAGAGACTGAATAAGTATGGCGAAAGAATAGTACCCCGACACACACCTTTCCTGATTTTAAACCATTCAGTGTTCCCTTGTTCTGTTTGAACAGTTGCTTCTTGGTCTATATTTAGATTCCTCATGAGCACAATTAAGTGTTCCAGAATACCCATTCTCCACAATGTTGTCCACACAGTAAAAGCCTTTGCATACTCAAAAAAGCATAGGTAAATATCTTTCTGGTATTCTTTGCTTTTAGCCAAGATCCATCAGACATCAGCACTATCTCTCATTCCATGTCCTCTTCTGAATTCAGCTTGAACCTCTTGCAGTTCCCTATCAGTGTGCTGTTGCAGCCATTTTTGAATTATTTGCACATGATTTAATGATATTATCTGATGATTTATGCATTCTGTTGGGTCTCCTCTCTTTAGAATGGGCACAAACATGGTTCTTTTCCAATCAGTTGGCTAAGTAGTTGTCTTCCAAATTTCTTGGCATGGATGAGTGAATATCTCCAGTGCTGCATCAGTTTGTTGAGATATTTCAATTTGTCTTCCATCAATTCCTAGAGATTTGTTCTTTGACAATAACATCAGTGCATCTTGGACTCCTTCCTTCAGTACCATTGGCTATTGATCGATCATATGCTATCTCTTGAAGTGGTTGAGCAATGGCCATTTATTTTTGGTACAGTGACTCTGTGTATTCCTTACATCTTCTTTTGATGCTGTCTGCATCATTCAATATTTTTGTCCGTAGAATCCTTCACTATTTCAAATCGAGGCTTGAATTTTTTCTTCAGTTCTTTCAGTTTGAGAAATGCTGAGCATGTTTTAGACATATTTTCAAAAGGTGCAAGTAAGTCCCTGAAAAAGGGCATCATGCTTGGAAAAGTAGTTGTTGTCATGTGCCATGGAGTCGGTTTTGACTCATAACGACCCTGTACAGGGTTTCCGAGGCTGTAAATCTTTACAGGAGCAGAAAACCTCATCTTTCTCCCGCAGTAGTTTCGAACTGATGACCTTGCGATTCGCAGCCTGATCACAACCACTACGCTACCAGAGCTCCTTGAAAAGTAGAGGGGTAGCAAAAAAGAGGAAGACCCTCAACAAGATGGATTAACACAGCAACAGTAACAGTGAGTTCAAACATAGTAACGATTGTGAGGAAGGTACCACAGGACCGGGCAGTGTCTCATTGAACAAAATACACAACAGTACAAAGGGGTTACTAGAACCAACTTGGCAACACTGTACAACAATAAATGTTCCTGGTTTCTATATATATTGCGCTGAATTATCTTAACATTTTACCATATGCATATATGGTTCAAGTCATAGCCGTATTCAAGCTCAATAATCATGAGCCTCTTGAGCGTTGTAGTGTTATCTCTCTGTTTAATTATCTTTTGAAAATGTGAACATGAAGTGCATAATGGCTCCCAAATACAGAAAAATCAATGTTAATTATTGCAGCAAGAGTCAGAGGAAAAATGTCAATTTTGAAGTGAAACAAAAGTGAAGGAAAGTAACACAACAGGGAGGTGGAAAATCAGAGAACGCTATTACAATTTAGCCATGTTGCACTTAACAATGGTAGCAATTTTCAAAAACAAAGAAAAAACTCTCTCAATTTTGAATCTACAATATAAGAGGAACCAACATCAGATATGGAAAAGTTGCTAATCTTGTGGCTTTGAGGACTAAACCAATGTGAATCCCTCTCAGAATGTTAATCATCACTGCTAAGGCACGAATCTTGTTCCAGATGCTGAGCTAGAATACTACATGGTATTTGCACAATGTCCAAATCATATAAGATCCTCTTTCACAGAACATATTGTGAACGTTAAGCGATGCATGACTTTTCATGTGGGGGAATAGTTTTTATTTTTTTAATTAAAGAGCATATCCATTTTTAGAAAGATATATTTCAAGTGAATTGATTTGTATTTTTCATACTTTTTGTATTAGATTTTTGACAGTCTAGGTTTGAGAGGCCAATAGGCGGCAACTCTAACTTCCTATGTATATCCATCCTAACATATAAAGAAGCATTTTTGCCCTCCTATTCAAGGAGCTCTGGTAGCTCAGTGGTTACAAATCGGGCTGCAAACCGCAAGGTCAGTAGTTCGAAACTACCAGCTGCTCCACTGAAGAAAGATGAGGCTTTCTGCTCCCATAAAGATTTATAGCCTCAGAAACCCTGTACAGGGTCACTATGAGTCGGAACTGACTTCATGGCTAACCACCCATTACCCACCACCACCACCATTCAAGGAGCTCTGGTAACGTAGTGGTTATGAATTGGGCTGCTAACCTCAAGGTCGGCAGTTAGAAACTACCACCCATTCCGCGGGAGAAAGATGAAGCTTTCTGCTCCCATAAAGATTTACAGCCTCGGAACCCTGTACAGGATCACTATGAGTCAGAACTGACTCCACAGCACATAACAACAACAACAACAACATTCAGCTGCTGGAGTCTTGGTGTGGTACTGTGGGTTAGTGGGTTAATGCGCCAGACTGCAAAGCCATTTGAACTGCAGGGTCAGTGGTTCAAGCTCACCAACCACTCCTCGGAAACCCTATACAGGGTTGCTATGGGTCAGAACCAACTAGAC
The DNA here is from genome assembly GCF_000296735.1 of Chrysochloris asiatica. NCBI lineage: Eukaryota > Metazoa > Chordata > Mammalia > Afrosoricida > Chrysochloridae > Chrysochloris > Chrysochloris asiatica. The sequence continues at coordinate 25,016,725 of NW_006408520.1, read as the reverse complement.
GGCACTTAACACAACAACATTCAACTGCTGGAGTGAAGCCTCTAGGAGTATCAGATGTCATTGCATTACATTTTATTTTGCTTTCTGTAAGAAAACAAGATTTGGAGGAGGAATTTTTTATATACTATGATCAATCCTTAAATCAATATGTTAAATTTAAAGTAAAACCCAACAATTTTTTCCCCTGTATATTCAGAGCTTTGAATTAAATATTAATTGCCTCAATAGCTAAGTGGACAAAAATGTAGTATTTAATTTTTTAGGTGCATTCACATTCATTTTAATGTTCTGGCAATAAACTTTGGTAGTTGTTGGCTTCCTCCTGCAGAGTTGTTTTTCCCCTGGAGGCTAAGGACCTGACTTCTTCCTTCTATGGTAGATGTTTCTGAAGTACATCCATCAGGAACGACGAATCCAGAGCTGATATGAAAACAGCCTTCTAGAAGGCCTAGATAGAATATTCAGTTTGTTGTTTGTTCAAGTTGGTTCTGACTCATGGCAACCCCTCGTGTGCAGAGTAGAACTGCTCCATGGATTTTCAAGCCGTGACCTATAGGAACTAAAACACTAGGGCTTTTCCAAAGCACCTTTGGGTGAGTTTGAGCCATCAACCTTTCAACTTATCCAGCACCTAATTATTTGTGCCACACAGAAAATCCACAAGTCTCAGAGAAAATATTCAACAGTTAGTATTTTCTGCTGTCAGCCTTCTGTGGTCCTTTTCCTAAAAGGGAAATTTTATAGAGATTAGTTTAACACAATTTTATAGAGATAATAAAATTTTATAGAGATTAGTTTAATACAAAAGAAGATAAAATGGTAATATTACAAATCCATTAGGGAATGTGGTGGATCTGAAGGATAAACTATTACTTGAGTCCAGTGACTGCTAACCACAAGATTGATAGTTCAAGCCCACCAAACTTCCTGTAGGAAACGATAAGGTACCTCAAACCCCAATATGACCACCACCATCAGAACAATTAAGAGTTCATTAGGCAGCCCTCGATTTATTGAACATTTTGGAACTCAGAGGTAGGCATATGAAATAAAAGATGACCCCTACTTGTCAGATGATTCATAACTCCAGGCACTAAAAAATAAAAGAGAAATCTTGCCTTTAATGTTCTTGAAGACAGGGTTCTTCCTGACTTTCTCTCCTTGCAATACCTTTATCAGAAAGGAAATCCTTTGCTGATAGACAACTTAGCCAGACTTGTTATGGTTGGGTAGTCTGCTCTGAACTGTGCTTTGTTCACTGTGTGTCTGCTGCTTAGAACTCATGTGCCCTTTTTGCCCTAAAGGGTAAAATTGAATTACAGATAAACCTCAATCTCTTTTTGTCTATTGAAGTAAGAGATACATATAATCTTTAAAACAACCTTTACAAATTTACTATATTGATTCCTAGACATGCTTTTTGGATGTTGAAACTGATAGATGAATTGAACTTTGTCTAAATCACATTTAGAGTAAGATCAAAGATTTGATGGAAAACACAAAGTTTTTTCAATGATTCAGAATCCTACTGGAGGAGTTGGCTGTGAGGTGGAGGAAGGTGGAATTTGTGTACATTCTGCCTCCTGGAAGACCCTTCCTGGTGTAAAGGCGATAGGAACAAAATAGAACACAGAGGTGGCCAAGAAGACCAGGGGGATGCAGAGAGGTGAAACTATTTCTGAGAGATACTTTAGATGCATTCAGAAAGAATACTGGAGATGAGGGAAGGAATGAGAAACCTTTGATCATAATCCTTTATGTTCAATTTTTGAAATATTATTAAATCACAATTTAATGTCATTTCAGAAAGGATCTCTGAATTTAAATTCTCTTGAAATGTGTACATTAAGTAATTATGAAGAACTTATTAAGTAATTATTAAGGGATTATGTGGATATAGCTGAAGTTTTGTGACAAAAATCACAAAGAAATAAAAGCCTTCTAAGACCTGTGTGGACTTTTGATGTGGTGCTGTGTGTCAGCACTGGACTGTAAGCCACAAGGTTGGCAGTTCAAACTCACCAGCTGCTCCTCTGAAGCCCTAAACAGGGTTGATATGAGTCTGAACTGATTCAACTTCTCTTAAAAATAACAAGAGTTCAGTAAGGTTTAGAAATACAATGCTCAAAACTTTATATTATCAGCATGACCCTGATGTTTGGATCTGCTTTCTGTCACTTATTTCTTAATAAAATAATGTTCTGATGAAGGAGTAACAAAATTCAGCCAATTATTTGGATACAAACGGAGACCTAGGAAGACACTATTGATTTTTAGCAATAGTGACAGAACATGGTGCATTAAAAGTTCAATGATCCTTAAATTTGAAATTATAAATTATTCCTGACTCCTTCCGTCTTGTCAAATATTCTGTTTATTCGTTGACATTTTCTTTATATAATGTGGAGCGATGTATTAATATAACTTTTTTATTTATTTTAACTTGAAGTTTTATAACAACATAGGATAATACTAGGAGAGTTTGGTCTTTGCTACAAAATGTTGCATTGTGTCTGTGTCTATCCATGTGCGTGAGTGTTTGTTTAAGTGGTTCAATTTACCAAATCTGTACTGAGGTTAGCAGCCAATTGAAAAGCAAACTTCAATTGCCACCCAAGATCCTGGGCAAGCAGTAAAGGGGTGCATTGTATGTAGGCAAAGAATGAGAAGCTGAGTTACATCAGTTCTGCCTTTCCATGTGAGCATTTTAAGTTTTTAAATTTTTAGAGTGAAAACTAAGTAACAATATTTTTGTATGTGAAATGAATGTTTTAGGTCATAAAAGAAAATGTGGTATGGGATTTGAATGATGTTTTTAAAGATGAAATTTATTCGTTTTTAGATTATTAATCATTTGTTTTAAAAAATAATGAATCAAGAAAATAAAATGTTATATCAGTGGTAAACTATATCTTTTCTAGATGTTCTAACTCTATTAAAAATAGATATAGTAGTATTGCTATTCATTACTATTATAAGTTAATATATAAGTATAATTTTAAAAATCAGTATAATCAAAGCACATTCATTTAGTATTGCTTTTTGCACTGCAGTATTGTTTGAATAAATAAATGTATTCTCTTACAATTTTACTTTAATATTTAATATTTAAATTGTTTTTACTGGCATGAGTTTTTATATACGAAGTTCAGTAAGAGGACATTCTCAATGTCAAATACATGTATATATTTCGGTTCCATTCTAAGACATTGTGTTATTTTCTAGAAGATACAGATATAAATAAGACATAAACTCTGTTCTCGGTGAAATAAAATAGCCCATTGTACACACCATTGTCACAAATAAAACAATAATCACATTAACAAAGAATAGCATGCACAAATTGTACTTTTGTAGGAGTTTTCTTAATAAACATTCTTCCAGGACTGCACATGTGGGCAAGCACAGGTACCTTCTGTGTTTTGTTCACTCTTAGTCCAGAGTCCTGGTGTGGTGCTATAGGATTAGCACTGGACCACAAGGTCAATTTGAACTGCAAGGTGGTAGTTCAAATCCACCAGTCACTCTTTGGAAACCCTAAACAGGATCACTATGAGTTGGAACAGACTCGATGGCACTTAAAAACAACACCATTGCCCCAGCACTTAGCACAGTGCTTGACTCCTATTAGAGCAATAGCATGAGGAGTGAAAGTGATTCATACTTATGAGAGACAAAGTCAGATACTGATATAACATCTCACTCAAAAGCCTAATACTGTGGAACCTATCATGCAGCAAGAAGTCCTGGATATGTTTGGTCTAAAATAAAGATGATTAAAAAGGATTTTTTTAAAATATATTTTTTAAATGGGTCTAATGAGGAACAGGGGATAGAGTGTTTCTGCACTGACTAAGAGAGAACCAGAATTGCTAAATATGAATAAGTTTTGTTCCCTACCACATCCACACTTGGAAAAGCAGGTTAAGTGTCTTAGTTATCTAGTGCTGTTATAACTGAAATACCACAAGTGGAATACCACAAATTTTTAACAAACAGAAATGTATTGGTGTGGCACAGGAGGATAAGCACTCAACCATAAGGTCTGTTTGAACTGCAAGGTCAGTGGTCCAAGCTTACCAGCCGCTCCATAGAAACCCTATATGGGGTCGCTATGAGTCAGAACCAACTGGAAGGCACTTAACGGTTTAGGAGGCTAGTCCATATTATGAGTGCTGGCTCTAGAGGAAGGTTTTTCTGTGTCAGTTCTAGGGGAAGGCCCTTGTCTCCTGTCAGCATCTTAGACCCAGCATTCCTTGGGGATCTCCTTGTGTCTTAGCATCAATCTTCCCCTGGATCTAGTAGCTTCACAGTGAAGAGACCCCAGGTCCAAAGGATGCACTCAACCCCTGGCTCTTATTTCTTGAGAAGTAGGTCCCTCTGATTTCTGTTCACCTCTCCATCCTTTAATCTCCTGTAAGTAAAAGATGTTGCAGGCCCCATCCGAGGGAAACTCCCCTTACATTGATTCAAGATGGGGATGGGATTAAAAGTGTTACATCCCACCCTTAATTCTCTTACTGGTTTAACATCAGATCATATCATAGGGGATTATTACATTTCATCATTACATAATTGCCAAGCCACTGATAACCATGGCCCAGCCAAGCTGACACATGTTTTGGGGGACACAATTCAACCGATGACAGTAAATTTCCAGAAATTCTAAATCATGTGATTGGGCCAGTAATTGAACATAGGACATCTTGGAATATCCAAGGTGAGAATAATACCGTGTGTTCTTTTGGATGGAAGTTCAGCCTGTCTCTCAAGGCTCCTTCGAAGTCCAAAATTCTTTAATTTTATGGAGTCCTGGTATTGCACCGTAGGATAGGCACTCAACCTCAAGGTCAGTTTGAATGGCAAGGACGGTGGTTCAAATTCACCAGCCACTCCTTGGAAATCCGATACATGGCCACTATGAGTCAGAACCAACTCGACGACATTTAATAACAACAACATAAAGGCATTGTGGCTTATTAATTATTTAAATGTACTGGCAATAATTTATTACTTTAAATTTTTATATTGTCAAATTGTTGCTGTTATATGCCATCGACTCGGTTCAGATTCAGTGACCCCATGTACCAGAGAGCTAAATGCTGCCTGACCGTGTGCTGTCCTCACAAATGCTATGTTTGAGCCCATTTTTCAGCCACTGTGTCAGTCTAACTCATTGGATATTCTTCTTTTTCATTCTCTACTTTACCAAGCATGATGTCTTTCTCTAGGAACGAGTTCCTCCTGATAACATAGCCAAACTATGTGAGATGAAGTCTTGTTATTCTCAAATAAGGCACATGAAAAGAGTGATTAAGTGTAGAAGAAATTCCCCTTGAACTATTTAGTTCTTAGTACATCTTAGATTTGTTCAATTCTAATTAGCAAAGACAGGGAAAAGATTTGATTAGAAGCCATGGCTTGCTACTAGCTTGTGTCTGGTGGCTGAAGTTTTCTAACTCTAAAATAAGGGATACAGACTTAATGATCTCTGAGCTCCCTTTCAACTCTAAAATTTTATAACCCATTACGATTCACTGTTTAATTAAATGGATTTTTACATAACCATCTAATAAATATGTCCATCTCCAGCAGATTTTTCTAGAGATATGTGGCTTGTGAACTACAAGTGCAGGGTAAAACTGAATCTAGACTAACGCTGTGTGAAGGAAGAAAGATAATTCTTACTTAATAGAGAAAATTATTTTGCATTTTTTCCCTCCATCTTTATACTATGAGAAAAGGAGTTTGTTTTATAATTCATGTTCTGACCATTTCCTGGTGTCTTTATTTTGATCCTTTGAACACAACTAAGAAGAATTCATAGTGTTAAGATCATGGTATTACTATGCTCATCTACTTTTTTACTCCTCTGGCCTCCACTGTGCCAATAATATTCTGATCCTGAACAGTGAGTCTGCCTCCCATGGCATTACTCAGATATACATTTTGCTTTTGCAGTTCGTATTTCTAAAACTGAAGGAAATGGAACTCCCTTTCCTCATTAAACTTACTACATATTCACTAATTGAGTGAGAGTGCCTGCTATATACCAAGCATTATTTTCTAGGTTGTTTGTGTGGTTTTTTTTGTTTTTTTTTTACAATGCATCCATGAACAAAGCACAACTGAAAAGAAAGTCCCTGCCTTCACAAAATGTGCATTTTTGACAGAAGACAAACAATTCAATTAAAAATAGAATAAATATTTTTGGTAAATATAATAGAAGATGTGGCTGACTCCTAATTGGCCTAAGTTGACATCTACAGATGTGATGGAGTTTCAAGTTGGGAAGGCAAGGTAGGAGAGTGTACAGGAGTTGGTTTTAAACATATAAAGTGTAATGTATCTAGTGGATATCTCAGTTAGCTATCAAGTAGGAGTTGGATGTGGAAGTCAAGATGTAGATAGGAATTGGAGAAGTGTTCAGTATGACTCATTGTTGTTAGCTGTCATCCAGTAAGACAACATGCTGCCCAGTCCTGCACTATCCCCTTGACTGGGTGTAGATTGGAGCATTGGCATAGGGTTTTCATTGGCTGATGTTTGAATTTTACACAAGTAGACCTCCAGGTCATTTTTCCTAGTCACTCACAGGCTGGAAGCTCTGTGAATGTTCAGCATCATAGTAACACAAGCTTCTACTGACAGACAAAAATGGTGGCTGCGCACAAAATACTTTTTCCAGGAATCAAGCAGTGATCTCTTATATGGAAGGTGGGAATTTTGTCACTGGATTCTACCATTCTAGTTGCGAGGCTTTACATATCATCTACACTATGAGGCCTGGAGTGGTGCTGTAGGGTAAAGCACTGGACCACAAGGTCAGTTTGAACCATAAGGTCAATGGTTCAAACCTCACCACATGCTTCTCAGAAATCCTATACAGGGTCGCTATGAGTCAGAACCAACTAGACAGTTAACAACAGCAAGAATACTATGAGGCACTATTGTTGTTGTTAAGTCAGTTCCAACCCATAGCAACCCTGTATAGGGTTTCCAAGGAGTGACTGATGGGTTTGAACCACCAACCTTGCACTTAGCAGTTCAGTACTTATTCTACAGTGCCACTCATGGGCATTGGTAAATGATATTTAAAGCCTCTGCTACTCGTCTGTCAGTTTGTCATCCTGTGGTAGCTTGTGTGCTGCTGTGATTCTGGAAGCTGTGCCAAAAGTATTTTAAATACTAGCAGGATCACCTATGGTGGACAGGTTTCAGCTGAGCTTCCAGGAGAGGACAGACTAGGGAGGAGAGAGGTGAACTACAGACTACTTCCAAATAGTCACTGAAAACCTATGAATAGCAGTGGAACACTGTCACGTGGCAACCTTCATGTGCTGATGGAGCACAACTCAAAATGAAGAGAAACAGCTGTAAATATCCATTTGTAATCAGAACATGGGATGTACGAAGTATGAATCTAGGAAAATTGGAAATTGTCAATATAAAATGGAATGCATAGACATCAATATCTTAGGCATTAGTGAGTTGAAATGGACTGGTATTGGCCATTGTGAACCTGACAATCACATGGTTTACTATGTGAATAAACAACTGAAGATGACTGACATCACATTCAGTATCAAAAAGAACATTTCAAGATCTGTCCTGAAGTACAACACTTTGTGATAGGATAATATCCAAACACCTACAAGGAAAAGTAGTGAATACCAGTATTAATCAAATTTATGCACCAGCTACTAAATCCAATGATGATGAAAATGAAGAATTCTTCTACCAACTTCTTCAGTGTGAAATTGATCAAACGTGAAATCAATATGTATTAATAATTACTGGAAACTGGAATGCAAAGGTTGGAAACAAAGAGAAAGGATAAGTAGTTGGAAAATATGGCCTTGGTGATAGAAACAATGCTGGAGATTGCATGATAGACTTTTGCAGGACCTTTTTGCATATACCTTTTTAAACAACATAAAAGTTGACTGTGCACATGGACCTCACCAGACAGAATATACCAGATACAAATCAAATTGATTACATTTGTGGAAAGAGATGTTGGAAAACCTCCAAGGCCAGGGGCAGACTGTGGAACAGACCATCAATGCAAGTTCAGGTTGAAGCTGAAGAAAATTGAAACAAGCACACAAGATTCAAATTATGACCTTGAACATATCCCAACTGAATTTAGAAATCATCTCAAGAACAAATTTGATACATTAAACACTGAAAACTAAAGACCAAAAGAGTTGTGGGGTGACATTAAGAACATCATACAGGAAGAAAGCAAAAGATCATTAAAAAGACAAGAAAGAAGGAGAAGACCAAAGTGAATATCAGAAGAAACTCTGAAACTTGCTTTCCAGCATAGACTCACAAAAGAAAATGGAAGACATGAATAAATAAAAGAGCTGAATAGAAAATTTCAAAGGTTAGCTTAAAGTCAAATATTACAATCAAATATGTAAAGACCTGGGGTTAAAAAAATAAAAAGGAAGAACATGCTTAGCATTTCTTTAAACTACGGGAACTAAAGAAAAAAATCCAAGTCTTGAGTTGCAATACTGAAAGAATCTATGGGCAAAATATTGAGTGATGCAGAAAGCATCAAAAGAAAATGGAAGGAATACACAGAGTTATGGTACCAAAAAGGAATAGTTGATGTTCATCCATTTGAAGAAGTAGCATATGATCAAGAGTCACTGATCCTGAAGGAGGAAGTCCAGGGTGCATTGATGGTATTGGCAAAGGACAAGGCTCTGGGAATTGATATAATGCAAATTAAAATATTTCAACAAACTGATGAAGCACTGGAGGCACTCACTCTTCTATGCCAAGAAATCTGGAAGACAGCTACCCGGTCAAGTGACTGGAAGAGATCCGTATTTGTGCCCATTCCAAAGAGAGGTGATCCAATGACATGCAGAAATCACCAGGAAATATCACTAATAGCACATGAAAGATAAATTATGATAAAGATAATTTTAAAACGGCTGCAGCAGTGCATTGGCAGGAAACTGTCAGATTTTCAAGCCAGATTCAGATGAGGACACGTAATGAGGGATTACATTGCTGATATCAGATGGATCTTGGCTGAAAGAAGAGAATGCCAGAATGATGTTTACCTGTGCTTTATTGATAGTAAATCTTATAATCTTATAAATTATGTAAAGCTATGGACAACATTATGGGGAATGAATATTCTGGAACATTACATTGTGTTCATGAGGACCCTAAGCATAGACCAAGAGGCAGTTGTTAGAACAGAACAAGGAAACATTCAATGGTTTAAAATTAGGAAAGATGTGCAGCAGGGTTGTATTCTTTCACCATATTTTTTTTTAAGGTGTTTACTGTGGATTGAGTGAAAGTTTTCAGGGCACATCATCAGTTTCACATTCAAACATTCATATACCTTGTTTCATTACATTGATTATAATCCCCTCCACATTCCATCAGTTAATAGAGTTTCTCTCTATCCTCTTTAGCTTTTTTTTTTTTTTTGGGAAAAACTTTGCCTTTTTGGAATTTACAGTCTCGGCTTTTAGGGAAGGTTTTTACATTTATCTGTGGGTATCCAGGACTCATGTATGGAATTACTAACCAGCATAACTGAATAATCAGATAAGGGATATTTTGCTATGTCTGCTAAGTGGCTAAAGTCTGATCCTCAGAGCCTATGGTTTGGACGGTCAGCAACGCTTGGGCCCACAGGGACTTGAACTCCTGACCGGGTCTGCACGGTCTGCATCAGATTCCTCCTTATTTATTATTTGTTTAAGGGACGCTGCCTGTCTTAGGTGGTCAGTGCGAATTCCTCAGTCTTACCCGTCATCGATACTCATTGCAGCATGGCAATGGCTCTGTCTTAGGTTGCCGAGGTTCCACGTGATCCATGCCCGTCTCTGGCCACACATCCAGCATAAACAGCCACCATCTGAAAAAGGCAGGGAGGAAGGAGACCAGCTGGGGACCCCACACGCAAGATGTTGCCAGACCACCACCTGCTCTAAGACAACCAAGCAGGATCACTATGCTGAGGTTCAACCAAGTTCACAGGGGAACTTAATCTCTGGCCGAGGTAGCAAATTAGTAGCCACTCAGTTCTCAACTTGAGAATTACTTATGTCAGAAATTTGAGCATGTAGCTGATGAATATCCACAGACAAGTGTATATTGTTCCACAACCTTCTATAATGCTGTTGAATTAAGTTCCAATCAGGTTCTGGTTAACTGAAAAAATAGCACATATCTACTTATACAGTGAATAACCTTAGCTGAGAGTGTAAACTGGTTATATTGAATCTTATTTCCCTTAAGTAATCTTCCTTTCTCTAGAGCATTTAGTCCGTATTGTAAACCTTTATCTATTTACTCTTGGATCGTGTGAGCGAGATTAATATCCCTAGACAGTTGATTTACATGGTGGACAGGGCAAAAAAAGGTAACAATTCCTATTAGTGCAGTGATTCTTGATCTAAGAGCAAAGACACGTGGCACGTTTAAGGGCCAGGCACCGCAATGATTTGCCTAGCTTCTGAGAATGTTAACAGGCAATAAAACATGATGGCTGATGAATGATTGCAAAGTCTGTAACATCTGTTAACTCCCCATTCCCCACACCCGACAAGCAAAACGGCAGAAAGTCTGTGGAGTTTAACCAGTTCTCTAAGGGTTAAACAGTTCTTAAAGTCTTCTCTGCTGTGGAAACATCTGGCTGACTCCTTGGTGCTCTTGCTGACGTCATTCTTTCAGATGGGTCTTCGGTGAATGCTGGTTCCCTCAGGCAGGCTTGCTCCAAAGAGGGAGTCTTTCACCATATTTATTCCATCTGTACTCTGAGCACATAACCTGGGAAGCTGGATTTTATAAAGAACTTGACATCAGGTTTGGAGGAAGACTCATTAACAACCTGTGATATGCAGATGACACAACCTTGGTTGCTGAAAGCTAAGAGGACTTAAAATACTTACTGATGAAGATCAAAGACCCAGCTTTTGCCATGGGTTGCACTTTAATGTAAAGAAAACAAAAATCCTCACCACTGGGCCAATAAACAACGTCCATAAATATGGAGTAAAACTAGAATTGTCAAAGACTTCATTTTGCTTGGCTCAACTGTCAACACTCATGGACGCAGCAGCCAAGAAATCAAATGATGTATTGCATTAGGCAAAGCTGTTGCATAAGACCTCTTTACAGTGTTGGAGGACAAAGGTTTGCTGGACCCAAGCCATGGTATTTTCAGTAACCTAATATGCATGTGAAAGTTAGGTAGTGAATATGGAAGACCATAGAAGAATTGATGCTTTGAGTTATGGTGTTGGAGGAAAATATTTAAAGTGCCATGGGTTGCCAAAAGAACTAACAACTCTGTGCTGGAAAAAGTACAGCCAGAGTGCTCCTTAAAAGCCAGGATGACCAGACTTTGTCTCTCATAGATCAGATATATAGTCAGGAGGGACCAGTCCCTGGAGAAGGATATCATGCTTAGTAAAGTGGAGGGTTGGAGAAAAAGAGGAAGCCCCCCAGTGAAATGAATTGACACAGTGGCAGCAGCAGTGGGCTCAGGACTAGCAATGATTGTGAAGCTGGTGCAGGACTGGGCAGTGTTTCATTCTTTTGTGCATAGGAATTGCTATGAGTTGGTACAGACTCAATGGCACCTAATGACAGCAATTTAAAACTTTGACATGAGGTAAGACCACCAGGGAAATGAATGAGTTAGGGAAGAGAGCAAGACAGTGCAATTGTTATTGTTGTTGTTGTCAGTTGCCATCAAGTTGGTTATGACTCATAGTGGCCCTGTGTAGGGTTTCCAAGGAGCAGCTGGTGAGTTTGAACAGCCAATTTTGCAGTTAGCAGTCCAGTAGTTATCCTAGAGCTCGTCAAAGAACTCAGGGAGAGAAGGAGGAAACAGCAAAAGAGCTGAATAAAGAGCAGCCAATGAGGGAGGAGAACAATCACAAAAGACTGCGACATCCTGGAATCTAAGTGAAGAATAGTGAATTTTGTCAAATTCTACTGATACATCAAATAAGATAATGTCACGGCATTGAATTTGGCAGTATGGAGTTTCAATACATTGGGGTTATTTTTTTCTGGAGAAGTCATATTTCACATGCTCAGGAATTATTAACTTTTTGTTCGTTTTTTTAAGGGGCTGTTCACCAGATTACCGATATACCTTTCATTACCTGGAATTAGCCCTTGTTTCCTTGGACCATGTCTGCTTATACTGTAGAAAGGTCATGCCATAAAAATGTGAAACAAAATAAATATTAGCCAGGCCCAGCTGACAGCAGTAGAGCAGTGTTAGCAATTGGATTTCAAGTCAAAGTAGAATGAGTGTGATCTTCTCAAAGCTCTTGCTGTTGAGTGCCATTGAGTCAACTCTGACTCAGTTTTCTTGAGTGTTTTCTTTACAGAAGCAGATTGCCAAAAGTTATGGGTAGAGTAGAATTTGTTGTAGGTAATGAATTCTGGACAAGAAGGCACTAGAATTCTTTTGCAAAGTAAAGGGCAGGGAGGCAAATTGTTTTAGTAAGAGTCATATTGTTGTTGTTGTTAAGTGCCTTCAAGTTGATTCCAACCCATAGCGACCCTGCATAGGGTTTCCAAGGAGCAGCTGGTGAGTTTGAACCACCAACCTTGCAGTTCAAATGACTTTGCAGTCTGATGCATTAGTCCAATGCGCCACATCAGGACTCCTAAGAGCCATATGTTGTTGTTGTTGTTAAGTGCCGTTGAGTCGGGTCCGACCCATAGCGACCCTGTACAGGGTTTCCGAGGGTGTAAAAGAAACTAGGTTTGTACCTAATTTTAGCAGTATTTTTATCAAAGGAATAAAGTGCATAGTATCTTTGACTCATAAAATTGTGTGGAAAATGGAGTTACCAAGTGATTTTTTTTTTTTTGTAATAAATACTTTTTATAAAAGAAATGGTATGGGTTTCTGCAAAAAGAGAGGTGGAGAAATAATAATGATATAAAATCTGTTATTTGAATTTTTTAAATATAAGAACCTCTCAGTTCAATTTGGAATGCCCCATTTCCAAAGACATTGTTAATTGGCCAAGCGCAAATCTCATGGAAATTGTAGGTGGAAGGAGTATAATGTTAATCACGGTTTTGAAATAAGAACATTCAAAAATAGAAATAAAATTGTACTGAATAATTTTTAGGAGAAAAAAAATCCAATACCTTTCAAAAGTACCTCTTATTTTAAATAACTTTTGATTACAACAAATCACTTAGAAACTACAGTAGTAATGAAAGAAGAATTAAGTGTACTTTTTATTGTATGTATGACTTTTCAGATGTGCTGAAATTTGTAAAAGAATGCAAGTTTTTCTTTCTTTTTTTTTTTTTTCCAGTATAGAAAGATCCATCCACCTCTCAGGAGTTTTGGATTTTTTTAATTCAACTTTCCCCTCAGTCACTGTTTTTGTGGTTTTGTGGTAGTTGTTTGATTCTTGGGGAGGGGCATTAAAAATAATAAGGAACAATCTGTGTTGGATATGAACATAGAGCTTCATGATATGTTAAATCAGTAAAGTGTGCATGTGTGTTAATCATCTGTATACATACATTTATATTTAGTATGTATGCATGTGACTTATATGGACATGAACATACACCCACCCACCCTACTGCCAAGTCTGACTCAGAATGACCCAGAGTAGAACTATCCCATAGAGTTGTCAAAGTTGTAAATCTTTTTTATCCCCTCTAACTCAGTAGCGAACTCAGATTTTATTTATTTATTTAAAGAACTAATTTTTAGGTGAAATTTTACACAGTGTACTAGATTCCCATATAACAATTTTTGGAATCCTGGTGTGGTGCTGTAGGTTAATGTGCTGAGCTGTGAGGTTGGTTTGAGCTGCAGGGTCAGTAGTTCAACCTCACCAGTTGCTCCTCGGAAACCCTATGCAGAGTTGCTATGAGTTGGAACGGACTGGAAGGCACTTAACAACAACAACATAACAATTTTTATAAACATTGTTACATGACATTGGTTACAATTTTCACAGTGCGTTAGCCTTCTCATTTTCATTGTTTGTTCTGTTCTCCTCTGTCTAGTGTCCCTTCCTCTCCTTGCCTCTTCATCTTTGCATTTGAGTATAAATATTGACCTTTGGTCTCATATAGTTGTTTAAGGAATATATTACTCATGCATGATATGATTTATCTTAAAATCCAAACTATTGTTTGCCTGAAAGTTGATATCCAGGAGTGGTTTCAGCTCAAGGTTAAGAGGGTATCGTAGGGTGATGGTCTCAGGGGTTCCTCCAGTTTCTGTCATTCCAGAAAGTCTGATCTTTTTTATGAACTTGAGTTTGGGTCTACATTTTTCTCCCATTCTAACAGGGACCTTCACTGTGCCCCTGGTCAGATGGTACCATCTAGTTCTTCTGATCTCAGGTTAGAAGAAGCCATGGTTCATGTGCACTGTAAATCCTTATAGAAGCAAACTGCCACATCTTTCTCCCATTGAGAGATTTTTAGTGTATTTGAACCATCAAACTATTTTTAGCAGCTAAGCACTTTAATCATTGTGCCCCAGGACGTATTCATACAACTGACCCCAAAGAGTTTATGTGCAATAGGGGTTATAAAGCTAAGTCATCTTGACCATCTGTTTCTCTAACAAGTCTCATAATTCATCTTAGCTAGACTGTAAATATTAAGAAGTATCCAAAAATACTTAAGTTTCTTAGATTCCTTATTCTGTCTTTATTTTCCATATTAGGGGAGTGATATCTGTGAAGCAAATCACCTGTTGTGAATGTCCAGGCTTTTGTTTATTCAAGGGAACCTGTAGATAAAGATAGGAGACTTGGTCCTCTACTTGAATGATTCTCCAAGTGTGGTTCACAGAACCACTGTAAAATGATACGAAAATTATTCTACAGACAGATAAATTCTTTATTTTGTCTTTGTTGTCTATATTAAGTGAATGACATCTATAAGGCAAATCAATAATGAGCTCATCTGATGACTAGGTCTTTGCTTATTTAAGAAAAGACCATTAATTAAGCCAAAACGATTTCACTATATTGTACTATTTTTACTTGAATAAAACAGTTGTGTTTTTTTTTCAGACTTTTCCCAAAAGTGTGCAGTGAGCCTGACACTTCAAGAAAAACTGTATTTGTTGCCAGTTGATAAAATTTAAACTTTCAAATGATAACTATAATTTTACAATATTTATATCTACCACCATAAGCTCTGGTAGTGTAGTGGATTGCGAGCAGTTGAACCAGCTGCTGAATGGGAGACGGATGAGACTTTCTGCTTCTGTAAAGATTTACAGCCTCGGAAACCCTATACAAGGTTGCTATGAGTCAGAATCGATTCCACAGCACACCACCGTTAATGTGACAACTTCCCAATATTTAAAAAATGTTTTCTGATAAAAGCAGTGGTGATATTAATGAATGTAATTTTTAAAATATTTTATGATAGTTGTCAACATATGGAAGATCTACATAATTCAGTGAACCTATGTTTCTAAATGGCCAGTGCACACTGTTAAAAATCTTCATGAGTAAAAGATCCATTCAAAGTGCATGACAGAATAATGAGTTTTAATATAATAGAGTTTGAAAAGGTCATTGAGATAATTTTCAAATTTCTTATTGCAACTAACCTTTGCAAAGTTTGGTAGAATATCAAAAACACATATCCACAATTGTATGTTGTTGTTGGTAGGTGCTATTGGATTGGTACTGACTTGTAGTGACCTTAATGCACAGCAGAACGAAACACTGACCGGTCCTGGGCCAGCCTCACTACTGTTGCTCCACTTGAGTTCATCAATGCTGCCACTTGGCCAATCCATCTCACTGGGAGTCTTCCTCTTTTTCTCTAACCTCCACCTTATCAAACATGATATCCTTCTCCAGAGACTGGTCCCTCCTAACAATTTGGCCGAAGTATAAGAGACAAAGTTTGGCCATCCTGGCCTCCTAGGAGCACTCTAGCTGTACTTCTTCCAACACAGATCTGTTTGTTCTTTTGGCAGCCCATGGCACTTTCAATTTCTCCTCCAATATCATAACTCAAAAGCATCAATTTTTCTACTGTGTGCCTTATTCACTGTACAGCTTCCTCATGACTACTAAAAATTCCCTTTTCCAACTGCAGATCTGTTTGAGCTTATGTTGTCTTCATAAACATCAACATAAATAGCATATTACAAGGAATCAATGTACCAAGATCTCCGGTGACACAAGTTAAGTGCTTAGCTGCTAATTGCAAGATAAACTATTCAAGTTCACCAAGTGACTCTGTGGGAAAAAGGCCTGGTGATCTCCATCCATCAAGATTACAACCTAGAAAATCCTATGGGGCAGTTTTACTCTGTCACATGGGATTGCTGAGTCAGGAAAAAAAAAAAAGACTCAATGATGCCCAATGACAGCAAGAACTCTCCATACAAACCAGAGGATGCATACTTACTCAAACCAGCAGATCAATGCTGAAACAAACACGTATGAGAACTCAGCTGCCCTCTTTCAAGCCAGTCATTAAGGAGACTTGCAAAAATGTTAAATAAGTTCCATAATTCTCACGAGTTTTTTGTTTAGAAAAATATATTTTTCATAGTCATTTATGTTAACATGTAATAAGTAAAGTTCTTGGTTTTAATTTCTAATACAGATATATCTATACATAATATATATAGATATAATCTATATACAATATATATGTTGTTGTTATGTGCTGTGGAGTCAGTCCCGACTCAGAGCAACCCTGCATAGGGTTTCTGAGGCTGTAAATCTTTACGGGAACAGAAATCCTCATCTTTCTCCTGCGGAACAGCTGGTAGTTACGAACTGCTGACCTTGCAGCTCGCAGCCCAATTGTAACCACTACGCTACCAGAGCTCCTTATAATATATATGTTGTTGTTGTTGTTATGTGCCATGGAGTCGGTCCCGACTCATAGCGACCCTGTACAGGGTTTACGAGTCTGTAAATCTTTACAGGAACAGCTGGTAGTTTTAAATTGCTGACCTTGCGTTTTGCAGCCCGATTCGTAACCACTATGCTACCAGAGCTCCTTATAATGTATATATTATATATAGATTAAGTCTATATATAATATAGATTATATATGTTGTTGTTAAGTACCATGGAGTTGGTTTCGACTCATAGTGACCGTGCACAAGGTTTCCGAGGCTGTAAATCTTTACGGGAGCAGAAAGCCTCATCTTTCTCACGTGGAACAGCTGGTAGTTTCGAACTGCCAACCTTGAGATTAGCAGCCAGATTCATAACCACTATGCTGCCAGAGCTGCTTATATATTATATATAGATATATATAGATATATATATTATATATAGATAAAGTCTATATATAATATATAATATGATAGATATAATCCACATAATGAAAACCTCTTTGGGGTTGTCCTTATTAAATTTCAGTGTGTGTAGGGTTATGAGACCAAAAAGTTTGAGAACAATTATTCTACAGTGATACATTTCATTCCTGAAATTGTCATTTACTTACAGGAACAAGCCTAATTTTCTTCTATGTGTACAAGAGACAACTAAATCTGTCAAAGAATAATGTGTAAACCACACCACAGGCAGTAAGCTAATTAATTATTGTCACTGCAGCTGATTGGGGTCACACTAAAGCTGACTTGGATGGGTATTGCTCCAGGAATGTGTATCAGAATTCCCTCATCCATTTATTCAACAGACAGTTGTTAAGGGCCTCTTATTTGGCCAGGCACCATAGTAAGCGATGCAAATGCAAAACAGAATAAGACATTGCTTCTGAAGCGGAACTTGGGAGTTACAGTGAGAAAGTGCCTGTCTGTGATTGTCACTGAAACAATTATGACCGGAAAACATTTGAGCAGTGAGATTGTAATGATTCACAGGAAAGAACACAAGTTATAAGTTGTCAGAAAAGTCTAACTTTAAAGTAGTCTAAAATTTTTTTATTGTTTTAACATGTACTTGGGGTCACGACAAAATCAAAGTGTATTTATGGCATTTGCCAAATTAGCATTTTTTTACATGAACAATTCAGTGATTACAATTACATTAATCATGTTGTATAAAAATCACCAGTATCTTGGCAAGTTTTTTAATTATCATAAACAGATACTCAGTGCTTCTTAAACAACAGCTTCCTCTGTTCCCTTCTCTCCCTCCCTTCCACATACAGAACAAGTAATAGATCTGGTCTATAAATTTTGCCTATTTTAAATAGTTCACCTAATTTCATACAATATTTGTCCTTTTGTGATTAACTTACAACATTCAAGATTCATCTGTGTTGTGGTTTGTATCAGGACTCCATTCATAGCTGAGTAACATTCCATTGTATGTATATACTATATTTTGTTTATCCATTGATCTGTTATGACTATTTAGGTTGTTTCCATCTCTTGTCTGTTGTAAGTAATGTGAACTAGTCTCAAATGGTAGTATTTGGGAATATACCAGGTAATTTGTTTAGCTTCTGTGGTCTGCTTGTCATATGTGAGACATGGTCCAAAGCATTTAGGATACATGTATGCATAATATATAGGTTCTATCCTCAAGAAGCTTGCAGACTAATAGTAGTAACAGAATGGAGTTAGGAATGATGTTTTAGTAAAATGAGGAACTTGTATCAAATGCTAGACAAATGTCAAGTCAATTAAGGAACATTAGGTTATACTCATAGATGAGACTCTTAGTCTACTGAAATTGTCATCACTGTGCTAAAGAACAAATCCAAAAGAAAGACAAATTCTTGTCTAAGCATAATACAAATAAAGCAATAAGACAGAATTGAAAACATAACAGTGTTCAAAATTATATTCAGAGACTTTGTTTTTGCCTGGAGGGTTTGTAGTATAGTTCTTAGACCTGAGTCTTGAGATCAGTTCTATGTATTAGGCTCAGCACTATGGAAAGGGTGATCCATGAAACAAACAAGACTTGGGAGGAGAAGAAAAAATTTAGCCATCTGCCCTGTCTCTTTGTTGTCGTTGTTGTTGTTAGGTACCATTGAGCCAGCTCTTACTCATAGCGGTCTCATGAACAACAGAAAAAAACATTGCCAGATCCTACATTATCCTCACAATTGTTGATATATTTAAGCTCATTGTTGCAGCCATTGTATCACTCCATTTGTTGGGATCTTCCTCTTTTTCACTGACCCTCCACTTCATCAAATTTAATGTCCTTTTCCAGGAAGTAGTCCTTCGTGATAATTGGTCTCTAGTGTCCAAAGTACTTGAGATAAGTTTCACCATCCTCACTTCTAAGGAACTTTCTGATTATTTATTCCAAGATTTGTTTGTTTTTCTGGTAGCCTATGGTACTTTTGGAGTCCTGGTGTGGCACTATAGGATAAGCACTGGGTTACAAGGTTAGTTTGAACTGTAAGGTCAGTGCTTCAAACCCACCAGTTGTTCCTCAGAAACCCTATACAGGGTTACTGTGAGTCAGAACCAACTTGGTGGCACTTAACAGCAACAACAACATGGTACTGTACTTAGAGTACTTTTCTACAACACCATAATTCAAATGCCACTTTAATTAAGACTAAGACTAAATAGTAAGGTGAGCTATAGAGAGCTGGATTATTGGATCCAAAGAAGACAAAAGGAGAGATGTTTTCTTTGGGCTCTTATTCATCATCATAAGACAAAAGGAATATTCCTCACAGTAACAGGGTGATTAACTTCAAGTGTGGGTTGCAGTGTAGGCAATGGGAATGTGGAGTGAGAATGAGATGCAGACCACGAAAAGGCTGTGTCTTTCCCCAGACCCTCTGGTATACCCTATCTTCTGTCATTTACATAGGAGTTTCTATGGAGTCTTGGATAGGTGTTTCTATCGAGTCCCTGAGTGACACAAAAAGTTAATGCACTTAGCTGTTAACCAAACAGTTGAAGGCTCAAGTCCATCCAAATGTACCTCGGGAAAAAAGTCTAGTGATCTACTTCTCAAATATCAGTCTTGAAAAGCCCTGTGGAACACAGTTCTACTCTGACACACACAGGGTTGCTATGAGCCAGAATCAACTCAGAAACTGAAGAAAAATGGGGGTGGGGTAACAGGGAGGAGTTTCCAGGGCAAACTGATTTCTCAAAAGAGAAATTCAAGCTAAAATTGAGATTCAGAGTGAATTATGAAAAGTAAATAATAAAAATAGAGAAAAGAAGTCACTATAAAACACAGGGACCAAAAAAAAGCAAGAAAAAATGGAGTCCTCCTCAACTCACCACCACCACCAATGAGATTTCCCCTCCAAAGGACATGACCATGTGAGAAATAATTTGCTTTCTTTATGGAACAAGCTTTTGGAAATAGGGCTCAATCAATAACCAAAATGAATGCTGAAATTATACTTTTTTCTTTTAAAAGTAGTTTAAAACAACAACCCAGGGCAGTATGATAAATACCAAAAACATTTCCAAGTATAAGATTTGCTTTAAAATGTTTTGGTTTTATCTTGCCAAAACATAAATAAATGTGTGGCATCTTTGTGTCCTGTTTGTTGTGTTGTTGCTAAATGCTGTTGAGTCGATTCCGACTCATAGCGATCCTGTGTAGGGTTTCCCAGGAGCTGCTGAAGCGTTTAAACTACCCTTGTTGTCTAGTGGTTAGCCTGCAGCGCTACACCAGGAGGGCAATGGGAAGTTCCGAAAGTAACTAGGACTTGGTGACTGCTCCAGCCATGGTCTCTCTGGCCCGTGTGAGTACTAGTGCAGTAAGGGTCCTTGCCTTTTCCAGTTGAGTCTCCTTATTTCCTGAATTGGCAGGTATTCGTCCCTAAAACACTGGTAGACCATGGTAGTGCCTTGACTAATTCAGACAGACCTCTGCTGCTTTTTTGTTGTTGTTTTTGAGAATATATACAAGAAAACATACACCAATTCAGCCCTTTCTACATGTATGATTCAGTGGCATTGATTATATTGAGTTGTGCTACCATCTGACTCTCCTTTCCTGAGTTGTTCCTCCCTCATTAACATAAACTCACTGCCCCCTAAGGTTCCTGCTTAATCTTTCAAGTTTGCTGTTCTCTCTTTGATTCCATATAGTTTCTTAAAGAGTCAAGAAAGCCTCTTTACTAGTTAATGATCGAGAAAACATTTTTATTAGTTAAGTGAAATTATTGTTTGGTTTCAAGAAGACTTCAAGGGATAGTCTTAGATTAAGGTTTAAAGATGATTTCAGGGCAATAATATTAGTAGATTCCTCTAGCCCCCATGACTCCAGGAAGTTTGGAGTCCATAAGCATCTGAAATTCTATTCTGCATTTCCCCCTTTTTGGTCAGTATTCTTTTATACAGTTGTTTTTTTTTAAATCAAAATGTTCAGCAATGGCAGCTGGCAGGCACAGTCCAACTCCTCTATCCCCATGCAAAGAAGGTAGTATTTTATGGAGGGAACCAGCCACACATCCTCCTTCTATTCCTGACCCTTCCTCACTCCAGGTGAACAGAGACCAACCATTGTGTCTTGGATGACAGCCCACAAATCCTTAAGACTCTAGGCACCAGGCAGCAAATGATACCATTTCTCCTCCTCTTTGCTGTTGTTATCACAAATTATGTCTTTCTGTTTCATGTGCCCGCTAACATCATTTTCTCTCTGATTTACTTCTGCTTCTGATGACCTGAAGCAGTATCTCAAATACTGGTTATAATGCAATATGTGTGTATGAAGCTGTAGTTAGTTATAAATCTATTCACGAATAATCTCTTCTTTGCCAGAAACATGATTCCAGTGACAGAATTCCGGCAGTTCTCTGAGCAGCAGCCTGCCTTCCGGGTGCTGAAGCCATGGTGGGATGTGTTTACCGATTACCTCTCCGTGGCCATGCTGATGATCGGTGTATTTGGTTGCACTTTGCAGGTAGGTGCAAAGACCCATGGCAAAGCAAGAAACCTAGTCAGTAAAACTTCTTAAAAGGGATGTTTGTTAAGTGCCGCCAAGTCAGTTCTCACCCATAGTGACCCTGTATAGGGTTTCCAAGGAGTGGCAGGTAAGCTTGAACTGCCGACCTTGCAGTTCAAACTGACTTTTGCAGTTCAGTGCATTACCCCACAGCGCCTACCAGGGATAGTTATATGATATTTTGCCTTGTAAACATGAGTTGATATTCTCTACTGGTGAATGGTGTTTGTAATTATGGCAGGGAGTCAGAACATTATTTTAACTGAACTTTCTTCATAAGAAAAATATGGTACTTCTAAAATTTTAATGAGCCTCAAATTTAGTTGACTGTAGTTAAGTAATGCTTCAGTGAACCCAAATACATATGATAGTAGTAAAGTAATAAGGGCTCCTTTGTCTTTCCGAGTTGGCTTTAGTGAATTATAGCATTATACAGCATACCAGTTGCCATTAGAATCAGGCAGTGTTTCGTTCTGTTGTACATAAGGTCGTCCTGAGTCAGAACCAACCTGACAGCACCTAACAGCAACTCATAGTGACGTTGTTGTTGTTGTTATGTGCCGTGGAGTCGGTTTTGACTCATAGCGACCTTGCATAGGGTTTCCGAGGCTGTTAATCTTTACGGGAGCAGAACGCCTAATCTTTCTCCTGCGGAACTGCTGGTAGTTTCAAACTGCTGACCTTACAGTTCACAGCCCGAGTCGTAACCACTACGCTACCAGAGCTCCAGAAAAACTGCCCCATAAGGGTTTCCAGGGTATTGTATTTACAGAAGTCCATGCCACATCTTTCTATTGTGGAGTGGCTTGTGGAGTCAAACTGCTGACCTTTCAGTTAGAAGCCAAGTAACCACGGTGCCTCCAGGACTCATGTATAACCATGGACATTTGCCTCTTACACGTGCTCCTGATAAAATTTTCAGGAAGAGCTAACCTTTTTTATGAGATACCATCCTGATGTTCACTTCTGAATTAAGATACAACATAATAAAATCACTATTTATTGTTTGTCAATTATATGTATTCACATATTGAATCCCTGTACATTTTACCCAGACATGATGCTTTGAGGATATATATACTTATGTCATTGTTATTGTTTTTGTTGTTAAGTGCTATTAATTGGTTCTGACAGCAACCCTCTATAGAGTTTCTGAGGTTATAAATCTTTGAGGGAGCAGAAAGCCTTCTCTCTTTCCTGATAGATACCTATAAGTCATGCTTATTCTAATGGAGAACCAAATAAATAAGTAATTAAACATTCTAGTATATGATAATAGAGGAGTTCCGCAAGACAGTAAGGGAGTGCAGAGAAGGAATACTCAACTTGGCTTAGGAGGACAAAAAAATATGATGATTGGGTTAAAATTTGGAGAACCAACCAAACTTACTAGACAGAGAGATCTGATGAGAGAAGGTGCCAGGAAGAATGGGTGATGGGAGTAGAAGGAAGCTCAAAGTTATGGATGTGAGAAAGAACATGATACCTTTTGGAAACTGTCAGGAGAACTGGCAAAATTGGATTTACCTGTGTATGAAATCACCCAGTGAGAGTAAGACAAGGTCAGGAATAACATTAACGAGCAAACGGAGGGAGAAGAGAGGAGCTTTCAGAAAAGACTGAGAAGAGACAGCTACAGGGCAGATAAAAACCAGGGAGAGAAGAGTGTCTCAAAAGTCCAAGGAAGATATGGCCAGTGATAGCACACAGTACAGTTACCTCATACACTAAGGACAGAAAAGTGATAGCTAGGTCATTAGAAATCTAGAGACAGAAAAGTGGCTGCTAGGTCATTAGAAATCTTAGACAATTTCAGTAGTTGGGAAAATGGATGGAAGTTAAAGTAGAAGCCATCAAACAGACGTGATTTTCCGTAGATCAGCTGGAAGGGAGAAGAGCTAGGGAAAAAGATCAAGAACTACAGAGTGGAAATAAAGTCCTTTTTAAAGTTGATTTTAATGATCTAACACATAGTGCTTCCTAAGTGTCTGGCTCTATTCTAAAATACTTTCTACGTACTAACTCATTTCTTTTTTTTTTTTAATGTTTTATTGTGAATTATGTGATAGTTTACATGGGAGAACATTAGTTTTACATTCATTCTATCGTATATCGTCTC
>NW_006408520.1:24980426-24990334 GCF_000296735.1 Chrysochloris asiatica | reverse complement strand
TTTTTAATTGGGTTATTTGTCTTTTTCTTGTAGAGGTGTTGTAATTTCCTATAGTCCCTTGTCTGATAGGTTGTTGCAAAAGATTTTTTCCCATTCTGTGGGTTCCCTTTTTACTCTTCTGGTGAAGTCTTTTGATGCATGTAAGTTTTTTAATTTTCAGTATGTCCCACTCATCTATTTTGTCTACTTTTGTTTGTGTGGTTTTCAAAATGTTTTGTAGTCTGTATGTTCCCTGAATTAGTGCCCTCACATTGTCCCTATTTTTTCATTGATGGCCTTTATAATTCTGGGATTCACATTTAGGTCCTTAATCCATGCTGAGTTGGTTTTTGTATAAAGTGTGAGGTGAAGGTCTTGTTTCGATCTTTTGCATATCGTTTTCCAGTTCTGCCAGTACCATCTAGTACTAACTCATTTCATCCTTGTGACACTGTAAGATGTTGGTACTATCATTACTACATACATCTTGTAGGTTGAAGAAGCTTCTCACAGTGAACAGCAAGGTCATTTTTTAAACCCAGGTAGTTGACTCCAAAATTCTGTTCTTAATCCTTACCATCATGCTGTCTTTTATTTGTAGGAAGAAAAAGGGTACCTCCCCCAACCCCGATAGAGAATGTTAATGAACAATTCAAGTTTGAAAGACAGAAAGCACATAAATTCATACATAAGTAAAACAAACATATACTGAATAAACTACTGTTCTAGGTGCCAAGAACAGAAAAATAAAAGAATCCCAACCTGTGAAGTTTAAGTTCTATTGCAAAGCAAGAAGTATAACAAGCAAAAGCAAGTAGTAGATTATATGGTTGTTGTTGTTGTTGTTAAGTGCCGTCGAGTCGGTTTCGACCCATAGCGACCCTGAATAGGGTTTCCGAGGCTGTAAATCTTTACGGGAGCAGATCGCCTCATCTTTCTCCCGCGGAGCAGCTGGTAGTTTCGAACTGCTGACCTTCCGGTTCGCAGCGCGACTCGTAACCACTACGCTATTATATGGTAGAGGGTGATAATGTCAGTGAGGGAGAAGAAAACCCTGCAAGAATAATAGGAGATCCCAGCAGGTGAAGGTGACTGTTGATCAAGGCAGTAAGGAGGTGTGGGGGCAGGTCATGCAAATATCCTGGGAGGAACCCTCCAGGCTGAGGGAACTTGAAGAGAAAAGGACTTCATGAACAAAAGATTAACAGAGCCCTTCCCCTTCAGAATGAAAATTTGACTTTTTGACTTTCTCATACATGTCTAGTTCTGTTTCCCTGGAGACCCATCAAAGGTAGAATATTAACTGTGTTACTAGGTAACACTTGGTTTTGTAAAAATGACCATCTACTAGGTTAATGCGCAAGACTGCAAAGCCATTTGAACTGCAAGGTTGGCAGTTCAAGCTAACCAGCTACTCCTTGGAAACCCTATACAGGGTCACTATGGGTTGGAATCAACTCGAAAGCACTTAACAACAGTTACTTAATAGTAACTGTGTTACTAGGCAACACTTGGTTTGGTAAAAATGGTCACCTACATCTGGATTGGGAGACTAAATGATGCCCAGTAGGAAGCCACATCATTGGCAGTCTGTGATTGTGGTGACACTTGTAACTGAGCATGTCCTTTACACACGGAATCATTGTTATACATCTATTACATTACAAGAGACATTGGCTCCTTTGGGGAATAAGGCTTTTTAAGTCCTGGACCTACTTGTACTGATTTCCTAGAGCTGTCATAATAAAATACCACAAATAGCTTATATGAGCAGAAATTTATTGTTTCACTGTTCTGAAGGCTGAAAGTCCAGATTGTTAATTCCTTCCAAAGCTTATTGATTCCTTCTGAAGTTTTGGGAGAGAATCCAAAGTGGATCTCTTTTTCTTACACCTGAGACGTTATGAGGGGGAGAAGCATGGGAAAGACTAACACCATTGGAGATGTGTCATCTTCAAAATTGAAATGCTAAAGTGAACCTGGGAAGACCTCTAGTGGTGTTACAGACCCAAAACAGGAGTATCCCTGACATGGTTAAGAAAAGGCCAGGATGCAAGTATGTTTGAGCTCTGTACATGATAAGAAGAAAAATAGAAAAATGAGATCCAAGTGGCCAGATCCTAGAAGGCCTATTGTTGTTGTTGTTAGGAGCCATTGAGTCAGTACCGACTCATAGCAACCCTATGCACAGCAGAATGAAACACTGCCTGATCCTGGGCCAACCTCACTATTGTTGCCATGCGTGAGTCCATCGATACTGCCACTTGGCCAATCCATCTCACTGGGTTCTTCCTCTTTTTCTCTGACCCTCCACGTTACCAAACATGATATCTTTCTCCAGCAACTGGTCCTTCCTCACAATATGTCCAAAGTATGAGAGACGAAGTTTGGCCATCTTGGCCTTCAAGGAGCACTCTGGCTGCACTTCTTCCAAAACGCATCTGTTGGTTCTTTTGGCAGCCCATGGCACTTTAAATATTCCCCTCCAATACCATAACTCAAATACATCAATTCTTCTATGGTCTTCCTTATTCACTATACAGCTTTTCGCATGCATATGAGATTATTGAAAATACCATGGCTTGGGTCAGGCGCACCTTAGTCTTCAAGCCGACATCTTTGCTCTTCAACACTTTAAAAAGGTCTTGTGCAGCAGATTTGTCTAATGCAATATGTCGTCTGATTTCTTGACTGCTGCTTCCATGAGTGTTGATAGTTAGTTGATCCAAGAAGAATGAAGTCCTTGGGAACTTCAATCTTTTCTCCATTGATAAGAATGTTGTTAATTGGTCCAGTGGTGAGGATTTTTGTTTTCTTGACATTGAGACGTAATCCATTCCAAAGGCTGTGCTCTTTGATCTGCATCAGTAAATGTTTTAAGTCCTCTTCACTTTCAGCAAGCAAGATTGCATCATCTGCATATTGCAGGTTGTTAATAAGACTTCCTCCAATCCAGATGCCACATTTTTCTTCTTAGAGCCCAGTTTCTCAGATTATTTGCTCAGCATACAAGTTAAATAAGTATGGTGAAAGAATACAACCTTGTCACACACCTTTCTTAATTTTAAACCATTCATTGTTCCCATGGTCTGTACGAACAACTGCCTCTTGGTCCAGGTACAGATTCCCCATGAGCACAATTAAGTGTTCTGGAATACTCATACTTCACAATGTTGTCCATAGCTAGTCAAGAGCCACACAATCGAAAGCCTTTGCATAGTTTATTAAAGCACAGGTAAACATCTTTCTGATATTCTCTGCTTTCAGTCAAGATCCATCGGACATCAACAATGATATCCCTC
Source organism: Chrysochloris asiatica (assembly GCF_000296735.1). Taxonomy (NCBI): domain Eukaryota; kingdom Metazoa; phylum Chordata; class Mammalia; order Afrosoricida; family Chrysochloridae; genus Chrysochloris; species Chrysochloris asiatica. Next base: position 24,987,053 of record NW_006408520.1, on the reverse strand, counting down.
GTATCATGGCCTCTTCTGAATCTGGCTTGAACCTCTGGAAGTTCTCTGTCAATGTATACTTGCAGCCGTTTCTGTATTACCTTTAGTAAAACTTTACTCGCATGGGATATCAAAGTGATTGTCCAATGATTTCCGCATTCTGTTGGGTCACCTCTCTTTGGAATGGGCACAAATACGGATCTCTTCCAATCAGTCGACCAGATAGTTGTCTTCCAAATTTCTTGGCATAGATGAGTGAGTGCCTCCTGTGCTGCCTCACTTTCTTGAAAGATTTCAATTTTTATTCCATCAATTCCTGGTGCCTTGTTCTTTGCCAGTTCCTTCAATGCACCTTGGACTTTCTCCTTCAGTATCATTGGCTCTTGATCACATGCTACCTCTTGAAATGGCTGAACATTAACCATTTCCTTTTGGTACAGTGACTCTGTGTATTCCTTCCATCTTCTCTTGATGCTTTCTGCATCCTTCAATAATTTGCCCAGAGAATCTTTCAATAACAAAAGTCTAGGCTTGAATTTTTCTTCAGTTACCCCAGTTTGAGAAATGCTGAGTGTGTTCTTCCTTTTTGGGTTTCTGATTCCAGATCTTTGTTTATTTTGTTGTAATAATTATCTTTATCTTCTCAAGCTGATCTTTGAAAGTTTCTGTTCAGCTCTTGGACTTCTCATTTCTTACATTTGCTTTAGCATCTCTGTGCGGGAAAGCAAGTTTCAGTGTCTCTTCTGAAATCCATTTTGACCTTTTCCTTTTAGGTCACTGTAAAGGTTTTGACTTTATTCTGAGATGGGACACATTTGGAGGGTTGTAGTTATATGTCTTAAGTTTTAACAAGGTAAGACTAGCTATTAAGAATAAAATGCAAAGGGCAAGGATGAAGCAGGGGATTTATTTACAAAGCCAGTGAAATATGCCAAGCAATAGATGAAGGTGGCTTGAAACAGGATTGAAGTAATGTTTCTATATATATTTTGAAGATATAGCCAGTAAGATTTTCTTCTATCAGAAAGGGAATGATGGCAGTGATAGCTAGCTAACTAGATAGATAGATAGATAGATAGATAGATAGATAGATAGATAGATAGTCAGACAGATGCCATTGAACTCATGATTTCATGACAACCTTATGAAGAACAAAATATTTACCAGGCCTTGGTCATCCTCACAATCTCTGACATGTTGGAGTCTGTTTTTGTAGCCGTTGTGTCAGACCATTTCAACAAGCATCTTCCTTGCCCTTACTGGTCCTCAACTTTAGCAAACATAATGTTTGATTGATTGATCCCACCTGATGATGTGTCCAAAGCAAGTGAGCTGAACAATGTTCTGTTATGATCCAAAGGTTTTCACTGATTAATTTTTCACGTAGATCAGCAGACTTTTCTTCCTAGTTTGTCTTAGTCTGGATGCTCTGCAGAAATTGGTCTTTGATGGGTGATCTAGCTGGTGTTTGACGTACTGCTGACATAGCTTTCAGTATCATAGCAACATATAAGCATTCCCAGTATAACAAATTGACAGGTGGTAGATGATGGCTGCAGATGCATTGGGGGTGGGAGGAGGCATGAGGGAGCAGAAAGGTGAGAGTTTATGCTTCAGTGCTTTTAATTTCTCTGTGAAGTAGAGAATGATCCATTTGCTGAGAGATTGTGAGGGTGAGGTGGGTGGCAAAATTTGGAAGGTAGTTGAGTAAGGACCTTAAGAAGACAAAATTTGGAAACATAGTCAGTTTGAGACATAGTAGAGGGAGCTAACAGGACAGCAGAAGGACAGTAAATCTGCCTTTTATTGCTGTGTATACCACAGGATCTGCTTACAAGCACACGGAAACATTTCTGTTACTTATATATTCCATGCCAGATCAAATGCCAAAGAAAGAAGCCACACAGAAAATCTATGAAAACTAGTAGTTTACTTGGAACAAAATGAATGAGGACAAAATACCTCTGAAAAGTCCATGTTGAGTATCATTTAGAGAAAGTAAAGATAGTAAGTTCAGGAGTGGACTCAAGCCCATCTTAAACATCTTTCTCTGTACCAGACATCCTCCCAAAGCACAGCACAGCCATGTCTGCTATCCAGAAGTTTTTGGTATTTGTTCCCCACTACCCACCTAGTCCCTCTAAATTTACTGCCCCACTTCAAAGCCTACTCCTCAGGTAACCTGGACCTTCACACATACGCCTGTAGTCTCCTTTGTTATTGTTGTTAGTTACCATCAAGTTGATTCCGATTCCTGATGACCTCATGTGTCCCAGAGTACTGCTTCATAGGGTACTTGGCTGTATAATCTTAATGGAAGCAGATTTCCACAGCTTTTCTATGGTACTGCTTGGTGAGTTTCCACTACAACAGAGTGGTGGTCAAGTGCAAACCAAGTACAAAACCATTAAGAGACCATATTGTTATTCAGTGTGTCAAGTTGGTTCCAACTCATAGTGACCCTGTTATAGGGTTTGTAAGGAACAGCTGGTAGGTTTGAACTGCTGACCTTGGGGTTAGCAGTCCAGTGCTTATCCTACAGTGCCACAGCAGGACTGCTTACAGCTTTTAAAAAGAAAACTAGAAGTGTCCTCTGAGATTATCAGTGTTCTGAAAAGAAGTGAGATGCTCTGAAGGAATATTGTATCAGAATATGAAGACTAAATACTTCTAAATTCATATTGGGCAGGCCATGCATTCAACCCAGTAAGTATCCCTGAGTACCCGTAGTATATCAGGCACTGTGCTGGGTGTTAGGTACAGAAGGAAAACACAATATTTCTAAAGGATGTAGAAATAGATAAGCAGTGCCATCCAGTGTGAAAATGCCTTAATAGTGGCAGACGTCAAGAATATTAAATACAATGATATCATCTCAGCCACAAAATATTAGACTTGAGCTAAGTCTCAAAGAATGTATATCTATAAAACCAATACACATGTATATGTTTTTTTAAAAAAACTTGTAAACAGATAACTTAGTATGATGGTTTTTCATTGACCATAATGTATGCATTGATTGGTAGTGATGGGAGTGACAGATAACATTTTTATGGGGTGTAGTTAGGAATGTTCAACATCCTACAAGGTAAGCTCCACACAAATGAATTGTCCTGTCCAGAATGCTAATGGTCCTTCCACTGACACAGGTAAAAGAAACTTTGCTGGAAACGTTATGTACTTACTTTGTTTCCAGAATGGCCCCATGGGGTAGATTAGTCCCATTTTTCATATGAGAATTCTGGTCTAGTATTCTTGTCACAAGACCAAGAGGGATGGAGCCAAGATTCAAAGATAGATCTGATTCTCCAGAGTGTATCCTTCATCCCTGTGTACACTGATAGGGAACATTATGAGAACATTACAGTTATAGAGATTATGTATGAAAAGTTTGGTTTGTAAAATAAGATTTTAGATATAAACAAAATGCAGTTTACCCCAATGGGAAAATAGAAAATTATAAACGTAATGAATTGTCTGAATAACAGATTTGATTTTTTAAAGGTTATTTACTTAATACATGAAATAAAAATAACTGACAAGCTATAAAAAAAAAAGCATTAAAGAAACAAGATATATGATATAAATGTCTAAGGAAGGTTTAAAAGAAAAAGTACATAGGATTCACGCAAGGGGACTTCAAAATTTCATGGAAAATTTTTATTGTCTCTTACTTTCATTTTTCTACGAAGTTTTTGAAGCCCCCTCATATTATAAATTGGAGTTTTGGTATGGCGCTGTGGGCTAATGCATCAGACTGCAAAGTCGTTTGAACTGCAAGGTCGGTTGCTCAAGCTCAACAGCTACTCCTTGGATATCCTATACAGGGTCGCTATGGGTCGGAATCAACTCGATGGCACTTAACAACATAGGGGAATTTCAGGAGTCCTGGTAGTTTAGTGCATTTAGCAACCACAAGGTCAGTAGTTCAAATGTACCAATTGCTCCTCCGGACAAAGATGAGGCTTTCTATGCCTGTAAAGATTTACCAGGAGTCGAGTTAGAGCTGACTCAGTAGCACACAGCCCCACCACCATCAGCGGGTAATTTAAGCTTTGATTTTAGCTCTGCTTTACTAATCCTCTAAAATTGTCTTAACACCTGCAAACTTTATAAACAAAGGGTTCTTTCTCTGTGAAGCTCCAATCCCTTTCCCTTTCCAAGGTGAAATTTTAAAAAGTTAAAATATAGTTATATGCCTTGATGTTTTTCCCACTGTGAAATCAAAGCACAATCATCCTTTCCCATCTTATTTACAAAGCAAGTTAGCTCCTAAATTTGAAAGCATGACAAAGCAAAATCTGAGGTACAGTTAGAAGAGTACTCATGGGTACTAAAATATTAATCCTATAGCTTTTGGAATCACCATGTTTTAAGTTGCCTCCTCCATGGCAATTAATAGTTGATTGTCTATTTATACCTAAAGGTTTGTGTTCATATAGGTTTTACCACTAGGCAGCTTTGAAAATACTGGGGGTGGTGTGGAGGGGTGTTGGAATTTATTATCTATCAAAGGAGTTTTGGATTATTTTCCTCATATAAAAGGATTCACATCAACAATTACCTGCTCATCTAACAAATATTTACTCATTTCTGAGCAAGGAGCAGTTTTCATGGCTACCAAATCAATGCACATAAGAAACAAACACAAACTCATTGTATGCATCCTTTTCCAGAAGAGCGTATGCAACCTATTCTTGGACAATCACATACCCTCAAGGACCAGTAGTGTAAACACCCAACTTTGTGCTATAAACAATACTATTCAAAAACTCAACACACTTGATAAAATAGACCAGTGCCTGAAAGGTCAACATGGTGTTTCCTGGAAAAATAAGATTGCTTTAGATCTCTGCTCAGTGTCTCCAGGTTATCTTATTATGACTAAATTCAAAACAGCCCACAGACAGGCTATTACCAAATATAGAGTTAGCAGTTAGAAACCAGAAACAGGAACTGGGAGATACAAGCCCCCTGGAAGCCCCAGGGGACTGACTTTACAATTGTTATACAAGAAAGACATTTCCTGCTTTCTGAATTAAGAGGCTGAAAAAGCCAAAAAGAATGATTTCAGTGATTTGAGACCACCTTCAAAAAATCCTGACAAACTGGCCAGCAGAGTTACACTGGAGAAGAGTGAAATACATCTGAGTGTGTTGGTTGGGTTTAATTTCCCAATTTGTTTTCCAAAACATACTAAAGTTAACCTCTATTTCTTTAATTGCGAGCCATCAATAGCAGCTCCATGGCAAAACAGACTTCAGGTGAAATGCTCTGAAGAAGTTCATAGGAAGTACAGACAATAAGCATTTTAGATTCCGGGAAGAATTTCAGAAGAGATCATTTTAATAAAGTACCCACACTGTATCTGGGATTTCTAGTAGATCCTTCTTCCTTTGCCAAATCTGAATTTGTAGATGGAAGCCCAGAAAATCTCATTTAGATTAACCCATTGCTTAAAATGGTGCTGTACACTAAGCACTGGACCACAAGGTCTTTTGAATCACAAGGTCATTTGAATCACAAAATCAGCAGTTCAAACTCGTCAGCTGCTCCTCAGAAACCCTGTGTTGTTGTTGTTGTAAAGTGTCAAGTCTACAGGGTCGCTATGAGCTGGACCTAAATTGACTGCACTTAATAACAATAACAAAAGGAGCTTCACGGTGCAAGGACTCCAGGCCCAAAGGATGGACTCCACTCCTTGTTCTTCTTTCTTGATGGTAGTAGATTCCCCCAAATCAGTTGATTTCTTGACTGCTACTTCAGGACGCGTTGATTATGGATCCAAGCAAAATGAAGTCTTTGACACTTCAGTTATTTCTCCCTTTATCTTGATGCTGTTTATTGGTCCAGTTGTGAGGATTCATTTTCTTTATCTTGAGGTACAATCCATACTGAAGGTTATATTCTTTGAACATCATCAGTAAATATTTCAAGTTCTCTTCACTTCCGGCAAGTAAGTTTGTGTCATCTGTGTATTTACCAGGTTATTAATGAATCGTACTCCAATCATCTTCATATAATCTAGCTTCTCAGATTATTTTCTCTGCTTTCAGATTGGATTTTGGTGTGGTTCGATGCCATGAAGTCAGTTCCAACTCATAGGGAAGTTATCATGCACAACAGAATGAAACACTGAACAGTCCTACACAATCTTCACAATTTTTGCTATACTTGAGCCCATTTTTTCTTCCACTGTGCTAATCCATCTTGTCTTCCTCTTTTTCACTGACCCAGTACTTTACTTAACGACTAGGAGAGGTGTGCACTAGGGTTGTATTCTTTCACTATACTTATTCAATCAGTATGCTGAGCAAATAATCTGAGAAGCTGGGATATAAGAAAAACGCGGCATCAGAATTGGAGGAAGACTCATTAACAACCTAAGATACACATATGATACAACCTTGCTTGCTGAAAATGAAGAGGACTTAAAATACTTACTGATGAAGATCAAAGACCACAGCCTTTGGTATGGTGTGTACCTCAATGTAAAGAAAACAAAAATCCTCAGCACTGGACCAATGAACAACATCCATATCAATGGAGAAATGATTGAAGTTGTCAAAGACTTCATTTTGCTCAGATCAACCATCAACACTCATGGAAGCAGCAGTCAAGAAATCAAACAATGTATTGCATTAGGCA
>NW_006408520.1:24951785-24979596 GCF_000296735.1 Chrysochloris asiatica | reverse complement strand
TTTTTTTTTTTCCTCTTCTTTTTACTTCTGGTTGAGCTCTGATAATCCAGTCACTGAAGCCAGGATAAGTGGGTATTATCTGCAAGTGTGGGTGTTCTTATGCATATGCCCTCTCTTCTTAAGACATGATATTTTCAATAACCTCATATGCATACGAAGTTGGACAGTGAATAAAGAAGACTGTAGAAGAGTTGATGCATTTGAATTAAGGTGTTGGAGGAGAATATTAAAAGTACAAAAGACTGCCAAAAGAACCAATAGATCTGTGTTGGAAGAAGTGCAGCCAGAGTGCTCCTTGGAGGCCAGGATGGCCAGACTTCGTCTCTCATACTTCAGACATATTGTCGGGAGGGACCAGTCACTGGAGAAGGATATTATATTTGGTAAAGTGGAGGGTTGGAGAAAAAGAGGAAGACCCCCAAGGAGATGGATTGGCACAGTGGCGGCAGCAATGGACTTAGGCATAGCAATGATTGTGAGGTTGGCCAGGACCATAGAGTGTTTCTTTCTGTTGTACATAGGATTGCTATGAGTTGGTACTGACTTGGTTGCACCTAACAGCAACAACAACAATACTTAACTAAGCATGATGTATTTCTGAAAGGACAGTCCCTCATAATAATATGTCCAAAGTATGAGAGCTAAAGCCTCACCCTACTGACTTCTAAGGAGCATTCTGAATGTATTTCTTCCAACACAGATTTATTTGTTCTTCTGGCAGTCCATGTTACTATCTACATTCTTCTCCAAAATCATAACTCAAATGCATGAATTCTACAGTCTTCCTTATTCATTGTTCAACTTTCATGGATATATGAGGATATGGCTTGGGTCAGCCACAGATTTGCCGAATGCAATACATTGCTTGATTTTTTTGACTGATTCTTCCCTGAGTACTGATTGTGGATCCAAGCAAAATGAAATCTTTGACAACTTCAATCTTTTCTCCATTTGTATGGATGTTATTTATTCATCCAGTTGTGAGGATTTTCATTTGTTTACATTGAGGTGCAATCCATACCAGAGGCTGTAGTCTTCATCAGTAAGTATTTTATGTCTTCTTCTCTTTCAGTAATCAAGGTTGTATCATATGCTTATCACAGGTTGTTAATGAGTCTTCCTTCATTCCTGATGCTACATTCTTCATATAATCCAGCCTCTCGGGATATTTGCTCAGCATACAGATTGAATAAGTATGGTGAAAGAGTCCTGCCTTAGCTCACACCGTTCCTGATTTTAAACTGTTCAGTTTACCCTTCTTCTGTTGGAGCAGCTGCCTTTTGATCTATGTTCCTCATGTGCACAATTAAGGGTTCCTCATGAACACAATTAAGGGTTCTGGGATATGCTTTCTTTGCAATGTTATCCATAGCTTGTCATGATCCAGACAGTCAAAAGCCTCTGCATAGTCAATAAAGCACAAGTAAACATCTTTCTTTTCTGCTTCTAGCCAAAAAACACCTGATGTCAGCAGTGATATCTCTGGTTCCACACTCTCTTCTGAATCCAACTTGAATTACTGGGAACTCCCTGTCAATGCACTGTTGTAGCCATTTTGAATTATCTCCAGTAAAATTTTACTTGCACATGACATTAATGCTATTGTTTGATGATTTCCACATTCTCTTTGAAATTGGCTCAAATATAGTTCTCTTCCTATCTGTTGGCAGGTACCTATCTTCCAAATTTCTTGTCATAGATGGGTGAGCACCTCCAGTGATGCAGCAGTTTATTGAAAGATTTCATTTGTATTCCATCACTTCCTGAAACCTTGGTTTTCACCATTACGTTCAGGGCAGCTTAGACTTCTTCCTTCAGTACCATTGGTTTTGATTATATTCTACCTCTTTAAATGCTCACACATCGACCATTTCTTTTTGGTATATGAGTGTGTATACCTCCCATCTTTTGATACTTTATGCATCATTCAATATTTTGCCCATAAAATTTTAATAGTATTAGATGTTGAGGCTTGAATTCTTTCTTCAGTTCATTCAGCTTGAAAAATGGTGCAGGTTTTTTCCTTTGGATTTTTCTAACTCCAGGTCTTTGCACATTTCATTTTAAAACATGACTTTGTCTTCTTAAGCTGCCCTTTGAAATTTTCTGTCAATAAAGCACAAATAAACATCTTTCTGGTGTGTTCTACTTTCCACCAACATCCATCTGACCTCAGAAATGATACACCTGCCAGTTGTTGTTTTTAAGTTCCGTCAAGTTGGTTCTGACTCATAACGACCCTGTATAGGATTTCTGAGGATCAATTGGTGGGTTTGAATTACCAGCTTTGAGGTCAGCAGTCCAGTGCTTATCCTACAGTGCCACACCAGGATTGATTATTTAATTTCTAAGCGTGGGCAAATTTACATAATACTAAATGTCAACTGCTGGTTGTCAGAAAAGTCATATATAATCCAGGGACTTACTATAAAGTTTCAACATTTCATGGTACAGTTAACTTGCTAGACTGCTAACCAAAAAGTCAGAACTTTGAGACTACCCAGAGGACCCTCAGAAGGAAAGCTTGGCAGTCTACTTCTAAGAAATCAGCCGTTAAAAACTCTAGAGCACAGTTTTATTCCAACACACGTGGGGTCGCCAGGAGTCAGAGTCAACTCAATGGTAGTTGTTTTTTTGGATTTTGCTTTTTTTCTTAGAATATATCTTATAAGACTCTTACTCTTAGAAATCACCATTCTACTTGAATTTTTGGCAAATACAAAACAAAAATCATTTGGATGGTGAAAATAATTTTGAAGGGTAGTCTTTCTCATATCTTTATGGATGGTGGTGGATGCTGTCAGAGAAAGCTGTCTTTCAGAACTCCTGTACCATCTAGCAACATAAATATGCCTTTGTTAGAACTCCCCTATGATGGCTTATTAAAGCTGGTACTTTGGGTCTTCCCTAGAACTTTACTTCTTGTTATTTATCACCGTGACAATTTAATGTACAGTGAATGCCTGGCCATAAGAATAATATATGAGTGTCTTCAATCTCACCCTTTTTGGGTTTAGCACAGCACATGAATCTAGATACTTTTCTTAGATCACCTGTCACCATCCAATACATAAGTAATTGAGCAACAACATGCCTTTTACCTAGCTATTATAGATTGCTATGAGCTTGTTGCCTACTGATTGTTTAATGATACATCATTTTCCTCAAATACTGAAGCACTGACAGAGTATTAGACTTTTACTGTGCAATGAAAGTGAAATTTGATATATATTTAGTTTGTGTTGTGACTCTTTCAAAGCCTATGTTTAAAGGTCTATCTTTTGTCCCCTCTATCCTTTACCATGCAGTCCTGGCATGGTGCTGTGGGTTAATGCGTTGGACTGCAGAGTCACTTTGAACCATAAGGTTGATAGTTCAAGCTCACCAGCTGTTCCTCGAAACCCTATACAGGATTGTTATAGGTCAGAACCAACACAATGGCACTTAACAACAATAATGCTCTACCATGGAGTCCTGGTGTGGCACTATAGGATAAGCACTGGGTCAAAAGGTAGGTTTGAACCACAAGGTTGATGGTTCAAACTTACCAGTTGCTTCTTAGCAACCCTATACAGGGTCACTATGAGTCAGAACTGAGTCCATGACACTTAACAACAAATGACCCACCACATTATAGTTGTGTTTGCAACAAAGGTAAATATCCATGTACAAATTTCCTCTTTCAAGACCTTATATATTATGGTATATTCTTAAGCTTCCCATGCAGACCCATTCAGCCTGTGTATCTCCCCATGTTCCTGCCCACAGAACATTGTTGTTTCAAGGTACATAAAACTATTTACCTCTATCCCCTTAGCCCTTGCGTACCTGTGTCTTCATCATTCTTCTGCCAACCTCCCTCTTCTTGTATATTCCTCTCCTCTTTCTTGTATATTGCCCTTCCTATCACCCAAGTTAATATGTGTGTACCTCTAGTCAGTGAATTACTCTCCCTTCCCTCTAACCACCATCAAAGAATAAAACCTTTTCTTAAGTCTTTTCAATAGTGTTCTCTAACAATATTTGTCCTTTTGTGATTGACTAATTTTACTCAGCATTATGTCTTTCAGGTTCATCCTTGTTATGAGGTGTTTCACAGTTTCATCATTGTTCTTCAACACTTCATAATATTCCATTGTGTGTATGTACAAACATTTGTTTATCCATTCTTCCATTGATGGGCATTTATGCTGTCTCCATCTTTCTGCTATTTTGTACAGTGCTACGATGAACATCAGTGTGATTTATCTACTTGTGTCCTGTCTCTTATTTCTTATGGATATATACCAAGAAGAGTTATTACTGGGTCATAAGGTATTTCTATATTCAACTTTCTGAGGAAGCGCCATACCATTTCCACAGTGGTTGAACCATTTTACAGTCCCACAAGCAATGTAGGAGGGGACCGAACTCTCCACACCTTGGCTAGCATTTGTTGTTTTCTTTTTGAACTTTGCTATTAATGCTGGTGTGAGATGATAATGCATTGTTGTTTTGATTTTCATCTCTTATGGCTAGTGATTGTGAACATTTCTTCGTATGTTGGTTGGCTTCTAGAATATCTTTCTTGGTGAAGTCTGCTCATGTCTTCTGCCCATTTTTTTAATTGGGTTGTCTTTTTCTAGTAGAGTTATTATAGTTTTCTATAAATTAAAAAAATTAGTCCCTTGTCTGATAATGTCATTGCAAAATATTTTTTCCGAATCTGCGAGCTCTCTTTTTGCAAAATATTTTGATGTACATAAATGTCTAATTTTTTAGAAGGTCCCAGTCATCTATTTTGTCTTCTACTGTTTATGTTTTTTAGTTTTGTTTGGCAGTATATTTATGGTATGTATTAGAGCCCCTAAGGTTTTTTTCATTGATGATCTTTATAGTTCTAGTTTTTACATTTAGGTCTTTAATCCATGTTGAGTTTGTCTTTGTATATGGGTCTTATTTCATTCTTTTGCAAATGGATTTCCAGTTTTTCCAGCATCAATTGTTGAAGAGACAATCTTCCCCTATTTAATGTGTTTAGGCCCTTTGTCAAATAGCAACTGACTATATGTGGGTGGATTTACTTCTGGGTTCTCAATTCTGTTCCATTGATCTATCTATCTTTCAATGTACCAGTACCAGGCTGTTTTGACCAATATGGCTGTGTAGTAGATTTTGAGATCAAGAAGTGAGAGGCCTCTTCTTCTTAAGCAACACTGTGTTTGTCCAAGGTCCCTTTTCTTTCCATATAAAGTTAGTGATCAATTTTTCCATCTCTTTAAAGAATGACATTGGAATCTGGATTAGTATTGCATTATATCTATTGATTGCTTTGGATGTTGTTGTTGTTAAGTGCCGTTGAGGTGATTCCGACCCATAGCAACTCTGTATAGGGTTTCCGTGGAATGAACCGTCAACTTTGCAGTTCAAGCCGACCCTGTAGTGTCCAGTTCATTCATCCACAGGGCCACACCAGGACATTTTCACAATATTAAATCTTCCTATCCATTAACCTGGTAAATTCTTCCATTTTTGTCAGTCTCTTTTGATTTCTTGTAGTAGTGTTTTGTATTATTATTATTTTAAATAGGTCTTTTGTTTTTCTGATTTGATTTTAGCCTAAGTATTAGCTCTGGTAGCGTAGTAGTTATAAATCGGGCTGCAAACTTTAAAGGTCAGTAGTTCAAAACTACCAGCTGTTCCACAGGAGAATGATGAGGCTTTCTGCTCCCATAAAGATTTATAGCCTTGGAAACCCTGTACTGGGTTGCTATGAGTCGGAACCGACTCCATGGCACATAAGAACAACAACAAATTGGGGTTAGGGTTAGAGTTGGGTGGCTATTGTAAATGGTATTGTTTTACTAATTTCCTTGTCAGAGTTGTCTTTATTAGTGTAAAGGAATCCAACTGATTTTTTTTTTATATTGATCTTGTGTCCTGCCACTTTGCTGAATCTTTCACTGAGTTCCAATAATTTTTTCTGCTGAGTCTTTGGGATTTTCTATATATAGGATCATATCATCTGCAAATAGAGTTTTACTTCTTTTCTTGGCAACTATTTCTAATATTAATAAATTATGTCTAAATTTCACAAGTGGGAAAATCCTTAGCTCTAAATCTGATCACCCCTTTGTTTTAGAAAAATGATTTTTTTGGGAAAAATCATCTGTACTAGAAAGGAATATAAATTCCATATTAGAATATGTAATATAAGTTCCAGTAAGGACATCATACATGAAAAAGCAAGGGCACTAAAAAGACAGGAAAGAAAGAAAATATCAAAATAGATCTCTTGAGTATAAAGTAGCTAAAGCAAACAGAAAGAAAAAGCAACAAAAAAATGCTGAAGACAGGATTTCAAAGGGCCACTGAATAAGATCCCTAAAGCTAGAAAACCAAAAGGAAAGAACATACGTAGTATTTCTCAAGATTCCGAAATTGAAGAATTCTATGGAGTCCTGGTGTGGCGCTGCGGGCTAATGCATCAGACAGCAAAGTCATTTGAACTGCAAGGGTGGTGGTTCAAGCACACCAGCTGCTCCTTGGAAACCCTATACAGGGTCGCTATGGGTCGGAATCAATTCGAAGGCACTTGACAACAACAACATGGGCAAAATACTGAATGATGTACAATATCAAAAGAAGATGGAAGGAATATACAGAATCACTGTACCAAAATGAACTGGTCAGCATGTGATCAAGAACCTATAATATTGAAGAAGTCCAAACTGCACTAAAGACATTGGTGAAAAACAATTCTCCAGGAATTGATGAAATATGAACTGAGATGTGTCAACAAACAAATGAAAATGGTTGCTTGTCTATGCCAAGAAATTTGGAAGACCACTTCCTGACCAATCAACTGGTAAAGATCCATAGACATGTCCATTCCAAAGAAGGGTGATCCCACAGAATGTGAAAGTTATTGAACAATATCATTACTATCACACACAAGTAAAATTTTCTTGAAAAGAATTCAAAATGGTGGCAAAAATGCCAGAAATTCATGTCAGATTAAGAAGAGGATATAGAGCAAATGATGTCATTTCTGACATCAAAAGGATCTTGGCTGCAGGCAGAGACTACCAGAAAGATGTTGTAATCCACATGGATTATACCTCAGCATAAAGAAAACAAAGTTCTCAAAACTGGACCTATAAGCAACATCATGATAAAAAGAGAAAATGTTGCACTTCTCAAGGATTTCATTTTCCTTGGATCCCCAATCAATACAGCAGCAATCAAGAAATCAAATGATATATTGCATTGGACAAATCTACTGCAAAAGACCTTTTCAAAGTATTAAAAAGTGAAGATGTCTTTTTGAGGATTTAGGTGTGCCTGACACAAGCCATAGTATTTTCAATTGCCTTCAATCATGTGAAGCTTGACAAAGAATAAGGAAAATTGATGAAGAATCAATACATTTGAATTATAGTGCTAGCAAAGAATATTAATTATACCACTAACATTAGAAGAGTAAGCAAATTTGTGTTGGAAGAAATATAGCCAGAATGCTCCTTAGAAAGGTAGATGTGGAGACTTAGTCTTACATATTTTGGACATGTTATCAGGAGGGATCAGCCTGGAGAAAGGCATAAAGCTTGGTGCGGTGCCGTGAATTACACAATATGACTCTTCTAGCCATAATATCTGTAACTTCCACAAAAACAACTTTTTCCTGAGGTGTCTGGATAAGAGAAAATGGGGGAAGACGCTATGTGAGTGATTGTTAACAGGGCTAATTGTGATTGTAAAAACTTGCAACTCTGTCAGGGTGATTGGTCAGTTTTGCCATATCGCTGAGTCTAAAATGAGTCATCTCAGCAACAGATAGGTGGTTTCTCTACCACCAGGAAAGAAGAGCCAGGAGTGAAGCACATCCTTTGGACATCAAGCTCCAGAGCAGAAAGCTGTGGCACTAGAGGAGTGGCAGAGGAGCGGCAGCAGCATGACCCAGAACCAGAGTACGAGGCAGAGTAGTGGGCTTCCTGGACCATACAGCTAGTAAGGCTGAGGGCCTGAAGGCAGAAGGCTTGCTTGTGGAGTAGGGTGCCTCCATGCTATGTTTGCTGACCTACAAAGTTAAAAGTTAGTGCCTTTGGGCTGAGGCTTAAAACGGAGTGTAGTGCCCTTTGGGCATTTATCAACTGTTGTAAAAGAACTTTGTAACACTGCCCAAGCAGGATAGAAGCCAGGCCAAGGGGTCATAGACAGAGACCACCCTGTAGGCACAGCACAAAGCAGGTTGTCGTAACCAAAGAACTGTATCCTAAGTGTATTTAATCCTGAATTGTACCCTATTAACTTCCCTTGTTGTTGTTGTTAAGTGCCGTCAAGTCGATTCCGACCCATAACAACCCTGTATAGGGTTTCCAAGGAGCAGCTGGTGAGCTTGAACCGTCGACTTTGCAGTCTGACGCATTAGCCCACAGTGCCACACCAGTAAACCTCATCATCATGAGTATCGTCTGTGAGTTCTGTGTGGCCATTGCCGGGGATTATCAACCTTAGCTGAGAAGTAGAGAGTATTGTGAGAGGGATGGGTGATGTCAGAGTGGCTTTTCCGTTTAGGAGAATAGAAGCTGGAATTGAGATCACATGCTCTAGGAGAAGGCTTTCTTTCTGTTAGTTCTGGGTGAGACTGAAGGCATGGGGAAGCCTTATCTCAGCTTCTTGAGATGACTACCCAGTCATCCTTGAAGTTCCTGCTCTGTCTTCTTCACCTTCAGAATACGTCTTCTTCCTGTGGCTGCTCTCTTCTGTGCATAATCTACTTTTCTATATCTCAAACGTGAATGGTTCAAAACACACGGTAAACCATCTGACCTCATTAACATAATAAAATTCCTATCCTTAAATGGCATTAGGATTTACAACATATATTTTGAGTGAGACACAATTCATTCCATAACATTGTGGGAGTTATTTTATGTAGATACTCTGCTCAACACCAAAATCCACTGCCATCGCTGCTCTATAGTTCCCAAGACTGTAAATCTTTATAGAAGTAAACAGCCTCATCTTTCTCCTTTGTAGTAGCTGTGAGTTCTTACCACCAAGCTTCCAGCTAGAAGCCCAAACCTTAACCCCCTTTGCAACCATGGCTCCAGTAGGGCCTCCTTAAATGTACAGTGTCTTCCTGCATACAACATGGAGCAAGAAAGTTTACAGTAGAGAAGCACTAGCTCACCCAGGTGATCGAGGTTAATATCAGCAGTAATAAATCATGCTGTTGTAGATACCTTTGATCTAATTAATGAAAATGACTTATCTTTGTGACTTATCTTACCTGAACCAGCCATGAGAAAGACATCAGAAAACTCTTACAAATTCTTTAATCAATACTCAGAAATGCCAAGATCTTCAAGTCAAGGAAAGTCTGAGGAACTGTCACAGCTAAGGAGAGACTAACATAAAACTGTATGCAATGTGGTATCATGGAAGGGATCCTGGACTGAACCAAGACAGTTCAAAACTAAAGAAGTCTGAATAAACCATGAGTTTTAGTTAATAATAATATATCAATGTTGGTTCATGAGCTGTGACAAAATGTACCATACTAATGTGTTGTTGTTAAGTGCCATCAAGTCGGTTCCAACTCATAGCGATCCTGATAGGATCTAACCTTCCTGTTAGCAGTCCATTGCTTGTCCTACAGCACCACACCAAGATGTTAATAATAAGGCAAACAGAGTATGAAGTATATGAAAACTCTGGATGATCATCTCAATATAAAATACAGTGGCAGATACAATACATGCTATGAAAAGGAGAACAGCGGGTATCCCAGTTTAAATAGGGTGTTCAGAGATTCTATAGACTCCTGGTTAAGGATAGAAAATGCAGATGATCATTTCAGATTATTTATGGGATCAGCTTTTCTGGAGCCTGATTATCAAGGCTGGATGTACTTCAGAAACAACTGTCCTAAACTACTCTTTAAGCCTTAAGCCAAAAATAGCCCCTGAACTCTTCTTAAAACCAAACAGTAGTTTAGCTTAACTAATAAGAATGTCTTCCTTGAGCATTGTGCTCTTTTAAGAACTATCTATATGGGATCCAACTGACAACAGCCACTCTAAAGATGAGCTAGGAACCATAGGGGACTAGGAGTTCATGAACAACTCAGAATAAGAGGCTGAGAATGGTTGCACAATCCACAGAATGTAATCAGTGTCACTGAGCTGTACATGTAGACATTTGAATTGGTGTGTTTTTGATGTGTGTATTCTCAACAACATCAATAAAATAAATTATTTTTGAAAAGAAGGAAAACCAGAAAACAAAAGTGCTATTTCAGCACCATGGCTGCAGCAATGAGATCAAACACAGCAAGGACTGTGAGAAAGGTGCAGGGCCCGGCAATGTTTCCTTCGATTGTGTACTATGAATTGGAACTGACTCAATAGCTCAATGGCACCTATCAGCTAACACAACAAAGGCACTAGGAAAGGGAACCATAGGAATATTTGGAGGAAGAATATTTCCCGCAAAGGGTACAACCTAGGTCAGTGTGAGAGGTACAAAGAGAACATGGGGGAGAGTGGCCCCTTTTCATTTTCCTTGTTTGGATCCACTTTTCAAGGCCTGAGATCAGCATTGACCTAAATGAATGCCCACCATATAGTACTCTAGAGCACTTATATTCCCACACATGCCACATGTTTTAGAGTTTTAGCTTTCAGCTATAAATCTGAATTGCTGGAATTAGAACAAATAACTTAATGCCTCTGCACCTGGAACTATGTGAACTCCTGAAGCAAATATTACCTTTTCATTGGCACTTTTCATGGCAGACAGCATGAAGAGCTGATCTCACTGCCCCTACAGGACTTCAAGTTACTTACGGCAGGATTTGTATCTAATTCATCTTTTTACCCACCTTGGTGTTTTGGATCTAACTATACTCAAGACATTTTTATTAATGTACTTCAGCAACTGTAAGAATTCATTGACACTAACATGCAGCTTAAAACTGTATCATCATAAATTGATGGAGGAAAGTTTTATATGGTGCAATTAATGAGGAGGCAATAAAAATCAAATCTTACTTCCAAAAGCAGCCAGTAGCAAATGATCTTTCTTTGGTAGAGTTAGAGATTTACCAACTCCTCTGCAGAGTTAGATGGGAATCCTGCGGGCTTTATCTATAGGTTAATTGGTATAAATCCAGTGTCAAAGAGATGAGAAAGTCCCAATGTTTGGAAAAGAATTCTGAAAATTAAAAAAAATTAATTAATTAATTAAAAAAGAAAAGAACAAGACATTTGAGGCTGTGTTGAAATAATATGCTAATAAGAGATCAACAAATTCTGACATAGATTGTATTTGCAGGGAAACTACAATTAAAATTTGCGTGGAAAATAAAATCACGCTGTGAAAGTCAAGAAACTGTAGGAAGTGAGTCACATTAATAGAGCAAGCTACAGAATCCTTTCAGTGATATCAGTGTATTTTACAGAACTAAGAATTTATTATTCTTAGTCGCTGGAGAAGGATATCATGCTTGGTAAGATGGAGGGTCGGAGAAAAAGAGGAAGACCCCCAATGAGATGGATCGGCCAGGTGGCATCACTGATGGACTCAAGTGTGGCAGTGTTAGTGAGGTTGGCCCAGGATCGAACATTGTTTCGTTTTGCTGTGCATGGGGTCACTGAGTTGGTTCCGACTCGATGGCACCTGACAACAACAACAAGAATTTATTGTTTTGGTCAAGCATGTTGTGCTGTAATAATATTGTTATTAACACTCATGATGAAAACTAGGTTTTTCTTATTCAGATGAGTGTCCACTGTGACTGATGTTATGTGGAGAAGTTGGTTGTTGGCATTGCAAAGTAATACCTTATTATAACTGGTGATTAAGCTCTACAATAGTCTTTATGTTGTTGTTGTTGTTAAGTGCCATCGAGTCGGTTCCAATCCATAGCAACCCTATATGGGGTTTCTGAGGAGTCACTGGTGAACTTGAACTTCCTTGCAGTTCAAATGGCTTTGCAGTCTGGTGCATTAACCAACAGCACCACACCAAGACTCCCAAATAAATAGTCTTTACTCTGGTAGCGTAGTGCTTACAAATCGGGCTGCTAACCTCAAGGTCAGCAGTTCAAAACTACCAGCGGTTCCGCGGGAACAAGATGAGGTGTTCTGCTCACATAAAGATTTACAGTCTTGGAAACCCTGTGCAGGGCTACTATGAGTTGGAGCCGACTCCACGGTTCTTAACAACAGCAACATAGTTGACCTTATTACCCGTAGATGGGATTTTATGAGCAGTACTAAGAACCCTACCATGTCAATACTTTGTGGGGAAATGATTTCTACCCTATGGACAACCAATTTTTTTTTTTTTTTTAAGACAACCAATTTTTACATGAACTTTTGAGATCTTGCTTATGGTCAATAATTATTTAGTAGATTTTACCCTTTTAGGACTTTTTCCTGTGTGTTGCTGTGGGATAAGCTCTGGACTGTAAGATTTACAGTTCAAGCCCACCAGTCAATCCTTGGTAACCCTATGCAGGGTCACTATGAGCCAGAACCAACTCACCCACACCTAACAGCAACACAAATACTCATTTAAAATTTGGTACTTATCAAATAATGTTGACATTTTTATAATATTGGTTTTATTCTTATCCATGAAGTCTGCAGTTTTGCTATAGTTAACTAAATTTCTTTCTTTCAGAACTGGAAGAGAATTTAACTTAAAGGAACGTAGTATAACTTCCCATTCAGAACAGAAATCTTGTTTAGCATTCTTGACAGATTAGTATCTAGCTTCTGGTGATGATGAGGAGTGTTCTAGTCAATGAAATGTTTGCTATGAAATTGCAAATGTATCGATGTATCTTTATGTAATGTTTTCCAGGTTCCCTGCACTGTGCTAGATACTATCACAAATGCAGAATAATTTAAGTTTCTATCTCTGCCCAAAAGAAAGTTAAAGAATATAGTATCTTAATGCAAATAATATACAGAATTATAATGGGTTTTGGCCAGCTCTGCAGTTCACCTCTAACCCCCGCACATCATTTTTGCAGGTGATATATGCCAGGTTTCTGGGCGGTTATGTTGTTGTTGTTTAAACTGATTTCAGTTTCTATTCTGATTACATGGTAACTTCATTTAAGGCAGGTATTATTTTTATATAAGTTGAGATGTGAGCCAAACTTGATCGAGGGCTTCTTAACCATGACTTATACCTTTATTGAAGTCTTGGTGTGGTGCTGTGGGTTAATGCACTGGACTACAAAGTCAGTTTGAACTTCAAGGTTAGTGGTTCAAGCTCACCAGCTGCTCCTTAGAAATTCTGTACAGGGTCTCTATAGGTCACTTAACAACAACATACCTTTATTATGCAAATATGGTCAAAAGTAACATTTTTGAACTATTTGTAAACACATAAGCAAGCAGGAGTTTAAAGAAAATTAGCAAAGTGAAAGAAAATGAACAGAACAATATGATTTACCAGTGACATGGGAAGACAGGTAAATAAGGTCAAAATTCACTTCTAGAAATATCGTAATATATACCAGAAATGATTTACTTAATGTCGTCATTTCCACTCATTATATCTAGGGGTGCATTATTCTCAAGAAATAGAGAGTAGTTGATGAAGCAAAATACCACATTCATTCATTGTACCTATTTTTCTTACTCTGGTATGTTATAGACTTGATGTTAAATTCTGAGGATGAAAATACTTAGTCTTGTTCTTGAAACTTTTGAAAGATAAACATTCACCATCCTTCTAAATCATAAGATAATTGCTACAGTGGGTGTATATAAAAAGAATAGTGGGCACAAAGGAAACATGATGATTGACTATACGGAGAAAAATCAAGATTTCAGTATTCCATCTGGGAGGGTTTAAATTATATTCCTGGAAGGAATTGGGTGTGTGTGTTGGGGTTTGTTATCAGGTGTTAAAAAAGAACAAGACTTGTGAGGCCAGATCAATTTTTATAAATAGCCATTTGGAGGATTCTAGAAAATAAGGAGCCCTGCTGGCAAAGTGGGTTACTCGGTAGGCTGCTAACTGCAAAGTTATCACTTCGAATCCACCAGCCATTCTGCAAGAAGAAAGATGGGGCTTTCTACTCCCACAAAGATTTACAGCCTTGAAAACCATATACAGGGTCGCTGTGAGTCAGAACTAACTTGATAGCAAACAACCACCAATACTACTATGAGCAAGTAAAGAGTTTTCCAATGTTTTAATATAATTTACTTCCTGTTTCTAAGAATAAAAGAATAAAGACTTTAAATCTTATGTAGTGACTCTTGATCATATAACAGCAAGTTCAAAACATTAGCTTTCCTAAGGAGTAAATGTGTGCTAACTGGCTATATTAGGAGGAACTGGCAGCATAGTGGTTACGAATCGGGCTGTGAACCGCAAGGTCAGCGGTTCGAAACTACCAGCCGCTCCATGGGAGAAAGATGAGGTGTTCTGCTCCCGTAAAGATTAACAGCCTCGGAAACCCTGGCAGCGTCTCTATGAGTTGGAACCGACTCCACAGCACTTAACAACAACAATTTAAAAATAGAATTGATATCTCCCTACTCAGGGCATATTAGTTCTTAAGAGCCGGTAAGATTCTTCACACTGATACTGAAAGCTGGAGCTATTTGATCCACAACTGCAGTAAGCAAGGAGCACAGTGGGCACACCCAACCTTCATTTTTAACTCTGTTGCAAAGATCAGCATGAATCAGTTCCCAAAGTGTGAAAATGATTCCATTCTTTACCATCCCACTTCCTCATCCTCCTCATCAGCTACCAAGCAGCACGCTCTCGCTCCACCCTAGCCACCAAGAGCTGGGTCAACCCTTACCAGTTAGAGGAACACATTTTTCAGATGAGCTGTGCATAGAGCATTTCTCCATCCCAAACCTGTGAGCTAGGTCATAGCTCACAGTTAAGAAGGACAACCCAAACTTTAATTCCCTGCTGGCTTTCACCATCCCCAAAGTTTGTTAATTCAATAGAAAAACCCATTGAATCTCAGAGTCTGCCATACTTATGGCTACAACTTTATTACAACCAATAAGGATACAAATGAAGGGACACATAGGGTGAGATCTGAGCGGGATCACAACATGGAGTTTCCATGCCCCAGAAAGGATGTGCTACCCTCACCCGTGCAAGTAAAATTTTGCTGAAAATAATTTAAAAACTATTATAGCAATATAGGAGCTCTGGTAGCACAGTGTTTTGAGTTGGTCTGCTTACCTAAAGGTCAGCAGTTCAAAACTACCAACTGTTCCATGGGAGAAAGATGAGACTTTCTGCTCCCATAAAGACTTACAGCCTAGGAAACCCTATACAGGTTTCCTATAAGTCGGAACTGACTCCACAGCATGTAACCAACCAAATAGCAGTATATCCACAGGGAGTGGAGAATTCAAGCTGGATTCAAAAGAGGACATGGAATGAGGGAGATCATTGCCAACCTCATTAAGATGGATCTTAAATGAAAACAGAGAATGCCAGAAAGATGCTTACTTGTGCTTTATTAACCATATAAAGGCATTCAACTGTGTGAATCATAACAAATTATAGCTAACATTGAAAAGAATGAGTATTCCAGAACACTTAATTGGGCTCATGAGGAATCTGTACAGTTATTAGAGCAGAACAAAGCGATATTGAATGGATTAAAATCAGGAAAGGAGTGTGGGGCAAGATGGCGGAGTACGCTGACTCTCTGCAACAAAGACATGAGACACTGAGTGAAAGAGATAGATGCTGATCCCAGAACCCTGAGCATCAGAGGATAGGACAGAGAAGTGGACTGCTTGCCATCTGGAAGAAGAAGCTGAACAAGAGCAGTGAAAGAGAAGAGAAACGGGTCAGTGGTTCAAACTCAGTAGCTGCATCTTGTAAACTGCACAGGGTTGCTATGAGTTGGAACTGACTCGACGACACTTAACAACAAAAACAACAACATCTTGGAAAAAAGCAGACAATGTTAGCATACACAAAGAAACAAGAAAGACAGAGAACTTCAAATCCATGACCAAAATGTTGTTAGCTGCTGTCATGTTGGTTTTTGAGTCATAGCGACCCTATTCAGAACAGAACAAAATACCACCAAGTTCTGAACCATCCTCACAATTGTGTTACACTTGAGCCCGTCTATTACTACTACCGCCGTGCCATTCCGTCTCTTTGGAGCACTTCCTGTTTTTCACTGGACCTTTCACTTTACTAAGCATGTTATACTTCTCTAGGGATGGTCCCTCCTGATAACATATCGGAATTATGAGAGACAGCCTCACCATTCTGGCAACTAAGTAGCATTCTGACTTTACTTATTCCAATACAGATTTGTATGCTCTTCTGGCAGTCTATGGTATTTTCAGTGTTACAACACCAAAAGTTCAATGCATCAATTCTTCTATGGTCTGCCTTATTCATTGTCCAACTTTCACATGCATATGAGGTTATTGAAAATGCCATGGCTTGGGTGAAGTGCACCTCAGTCCTCAAACTGATATCTTTTATTTTTAACACTTGAAGAAGGTCTTGTGCAGCAAATTTTCTAAATGCAATACATTGTTTGATTTCCTGACTACTGCTTACCTGAGTGTTCATTGTGGATCCAAACAAAATGAAGTCTTTGACAAGTTCAATCTTTTGTCCATTTATCATGATGTTACTTACTGCCCCAGTGGTGAGGATTTTTGTTTTCTTTGCACTGAGGTGCAACCCATACTGTGGTCTTTGATTTTCATCAGTAAGTATTTTAAGTCCTCCTCACTTTCTGTACAGGGTCGCTATGGGTCGGAACCGACTCGACGGCACTTAACAACAACAACAACACTTTCAGCAAGCTTGTTAGTGAGTCTTCCTCCGATCCTGATACCACATTCTTCTTCATAAATCCAGCTTCTCAGGTTATTTGCTTCTCAGGTTATTTGCTTAGCATACAGAACAAATAAGTATGGTGAAAGAATATACTCCTGGAACAAACCTTTCCTAATTTTAAAACATTCCATATCCCTTTGTTTTATTTGAATGAATGCCTCTTGTTCTATGTACAGGTTCCTTATGAGCACAACGAACTGTTCTGTAATATGTAGGAAATGCTTATTGCTTGATGGTAAACTATTGTAAGGTTAATTTCTTCTGAAACACTTCTTGATGTGCATGATTATTTAAATATTAGTCGTATAATTTAAATTTTCTAGAAATTCTGTTCTATCAACCATAGTTCCTTTGTGTAATAATAATACATCAGCTACATTATCATTTTATTTATAAGAAGCCTCATATGCTCACTGTAAATACAGAATCAGAGTTTTTGATCCTTTCAACTAGGTAAAGAAAATTTAAAGAGAAAAAAATTTCCCCCAAAGCTAAAACACTTTTGAAGTTAGACTCACTTATATTCTTTAAGTAAGGTTTTACATTAAAAACTGGTTTTTCTGAGTTTCAGTTTTATAAAATAAGTAATATAGACATAAGTTCCATTTCAAAGATTAATTATAAAAAGAAAATTGTGGTAAAAATAGAAATACATTTATTAGTGTTAGTATTTCTAATAATTTCTCTTCATCTGAGTCCGTGTCCGTGTGGTCGTTATTCTGACAATATCTCCTGCCTGTCAGTTTGTCATACTGTGATGGTTTACATGTTGCTGTGGTGTGAAAAACTATTCATCAGTATTCCAAATACCAGCAGGGTCACCAGCGGTGGACAGGTTTCAGTGGAGCTTTCAGACTGAGATAGGATAGGGAGACCTGACAATGCAATTTCAAAAAGTATCCATTAAAACATTACCAGTCATAACAAAACATTATCTGACTTGCTGCTTTGGACATGTCATCAGGAGGGATCAATCACTAAAGAACAACATCATGTTTAGTGAGAGAGCCAAGGGCAAGGTGAGATGGACTGACACAGTAAGCACAGAGATGGATTTGAACATGCTGGTGATTGTGAGGATGATGCAGGACTGGGCAACCTTTCTTTCTGTTCTACATGAGATCATCATAAGTCAGAGTCTACTTGACAGCAGTTAGCAATCTCTGAGTTGGGTCACTAGTAAACAGATTGAGATGGTCTAGGATCCAGAACCAAATGCTCAGATTTTTCCTCTCATAACTACCCACTGCCCTCTCCCAGAAGCCCTGCAGAAGCTATGTAGACAAAGGACAAGTCCACACAAATGAAATTAATTTAATTAAATGAAATTGAATTACAGCTAAGATTCTGGCTCCAAACCACAGAATCAATCTCCTAGTGAGCTAGAACAGACATCAAATTAGGCACAAGGACTCCTTTTGGCTACACTCTACAGGACTATATGAACTGAACCAGAAAGACTCCCTTTCTGCCTCTTCTCCTAAACCTTAATCTCTGCCATGCCCAGGGCAAGAAAAGTAGAACCCAGGAAAGGAAAGCAAAGAGAGGGAAAGAAAGGTAGGAAGGGAAAGATATTATAGATTCTAGAGCTGGTCTAAGCCACCCTCCTCAGATTCTTATAGAAACAACTTCTAGGAAAGAGAGAGTTCCAGATCTATTGTATCTCATCATCTTCAAGAGAGAAGAGAGCTTTTAAAAATATGACTCCCTAGAAAGCTCTGCAGATAGAATCTAATCAGGCTAGTCCCTAAGAAAAGTCCCTGCCACTTGAACTTGAGGTATTGTTATAGCAGTTTTAGATTTGAGAGTGTCACAGTAGCCCTGGGCCCGAGGGTGTCTCAGCAGCTCTAGATCCATTGTTGAAGAAACCAAGGCCACTCAGAGAGATGAAGTAGAGTTTCAGATTTTATTAAGCTGTCTGGCTCAGAGGAGCTAGCTTCTCCAGATTCTGAGCACCAAATACAGGACAGTGCAGACTTATATGGGGTCAGAATTGGGGAGGGGTTAGGTTGCGGACCTGTTTGAAGACAGGAGGGAAACCAGAGGATTGGCTCCTCTCAGAAACCTGATTAACATTCTAGTTTGACCCCCGGGCAGAGAGGATTGGTCCCACTCAGTAACCTAATTAACAT
Organism: Chrysochloris asiatica; assembly: GCF_000296735.1. Classification (NCBI taxonomy): domain Eukaryota; kingdom Metazoa; phylum Chordata; class Mammalia; order Afrosoricida; family Chrysochloridae; genus Chrysochloris; species Chrysochloris asiatica. The sequence continues at coordinate 24,960,604 of NW_006408520.1, read as the reverse complement.
TCTAGCTTGACTCCTGGGTGGAGAGGATTGGTTCCACTCAGTAATTTGATTAACATTTGAGCTTGTCTCCTGGTCGGAGAGGGCAGTGAATGTTTTTACCTTATCCTGTTCAGTATTAAACCACAGTGCTCACAGACCCTTAACTCTGTGAACACTGTGGTTTAATACTTAGCCTTGACCATTACCATCTCTGCTAAGCCTTTTTCTCCTGGAGATGAGTAAAGAACAAAACAAAGTCTTGAGATCACTCCAGAAATCAGTCATTATCTGGATAATTCAGAAAAAAGGAAAAATGTATGACAATTCATCTTATACGAGTATGGTAAAAGGTCTATTTACCTATAATGTATAAGACCTTCCTTGTCCAAATTAATAGTATTTTTGGAGTCCAAATCTCTTAACTCACAAAAAAGCATGATGGGGGCAGGGGGATTCTCTTACTTTCCAACACATAGAAATGACTAAGAATTGCCATGAATGTTACCTTACCTTCAAACCTTTTGTGATGTCAGAGCAAGTTAGTAGATGTCCTTCCATCTGTTCCTTCACAATCCATAGATTGTACCAAATCTGACAGCTGAATACTATGGATCTTATAGTAAATTTTCAAATACTCATTTTTAAAAAGTCCTTTAAAAATATTTTTTTTTGTTTGGGTCCTTTCATTGTTTAGAGTGTGTTTACAAGTCAGGCTGCTAACCTCAAGGTCAGCAGTTTGAAACTACCAGCTGTTCTGAGGGAGAAAAATAAGACTTTCATTTCCCATAAAGATTTACAGCCTCAGAAACCATATTTAGGTTTGTTATGAGTTGGAACTGACTCCAGAGCACATAACCACCACCACACCATCATTATGGTATTTGTACATTGTGTGTAGCTTGTCCAGAAGATTTGTTTCTCTTTGGACTCGTCCCATTTCTGTTATTGTCTTCCTGCTCCTGTATTTATCATTAAATTATAAGGCATCCAGAGAGAAGTCAGCTAAGTACAGAAATAGATTTCAGTTCCCGGGCATTGCTTCACAAAGATATTTACCTCTACTAAGAGCAGAATTTAAAATATTTCAAATCTTCCAACACCTGAAACAAAAGACTTCTGTTATACATCATAAAATGTATGTTCCTAGTTTTTATCTCTATTTATTATACAGTCATGAATTTTATCACATGATTTTGATTTTGAAATGGATGCCTTCCACTTAAATCTTAAATTGTCATAGATCAAATAATTCACTGGTCCATTTGGCTTATGAAAACATGCCATGACAGAAGATGGTTTGAATCTCATTCACTCATTTTTGAAACTTTTCTCCTAATTCCTTGTTTGTCCTGAAAGTTGCTTGTTATTTTTTTCCCCCAAGAAGAGAAAGTGCAATATAGATCAAACTGAGACACATGTAATGGAAGCAACCTTGATAGTTGGAATGTTTTAGGCTGACCAACTGGATTAAAAAATCATGAGAAGAGAGGTAGTATATATTGTTGTCTCACCCTCAAGAAAGTCAGTGTTTCAGTATCTACAGTGATAGGACAGATAATTGCCTTTATTAAGAAAAATATCAAAATGTAGACAAGATCTTAATGGTTTCTTTTTCACTTGAATAAAGAGACAATGCCTCCCAAAGCTGACACTCCCTCTGTGTATTGTAAATGACTCAGCACTTAGCACTGGCTTTTGGGATCACTAAGCTGACATCAATTGGCAATTTAGAGGAGGTGCAAAATAAATTGTTTCATCTCAAAGGAAGGTAGCTGGAAGACAGATATTTCCAGATGTTCACTGGCATTTGATTATGTAAATATGTGTGTACTTGTCATTGCTATGATTTGTTTTCCTTGGGGTAGGAGATAGGATGAAGCCAGTCTTCATCTGGAGCAGGTCCCAGCACCGCAGACTCCACTGGTCTTGGAGGAACAGGAGATCTTGGTGCAGAGAGACGCCCTTTGGGAAGAGCAGCTCAAGAGCCTGCCCTAGTGTGTAGCTCAGGGCTATGAAGCAGGAGCCCCTCTGGAATGCAGGGTGCAGCTGGTGGACGGATGTTTATTTTATTTATACACCTCATATTTGTATTGTGCCAGACAATGACTACTAAATGTGGCCCCTACCTTAAAAGGAACTCACTAGTCTAGGAAGGAAATGAAATAAAATACAGATAATATTTTCTTAAGCACTACAACAGACAAATCAGAACTCAAAAGCTACTCCTGTTCTGGTAGATTATTGAAATTATTTTCTACCTATTTAACTATTATTTAGAGTTCCTGAGTGGTGCAAGCAGTTAACATGCTGGTCTGCTCACCAAAAGTTGGAGGTTTGAATCCACCCTGAAGTGTCTTAGAAGAAAGGCCTGACAATCCACTTCCAAAAAATTAGGCAAAACTGAGAATTCCGTGAAACGCAGTTCTCCTCTGAGATACATGAGGTCACCATGTGTCAATGAATACTGGTTAACTAGTACTTCTTATTATGCTTTATTTTGAAACTTTTTTTTGTTTAAAGGGGAAAAAAATAAACCATGCTTTAGCATTTCCAAAGTTCTTAATCCTTCTATCAGGCTAATGGCATTTAAGGTTCCCAAGCATAGAAATGGAGTCCTAGTGTGGTGCAATAGGATAAGTACTAGATTGTTAACCACAAGATTGGCAGTTTAAACTCACCAACCCCTCCTTGGAAACCCTATACAGGGTCACCATGAGTCAGAACTGACCCAATGGCACTTAACAATAACTACAAGCATAGAAACAAATCTTTAATGTGTAACTCAAGATGATTTATTTGATGTCAGGTTTTTAATCTTGCACCAATGAAACCTAGATCACATAAAACCTACAGCAAATGTACGTGTATGATACTTTGTTGTTGTTGTTATGTGCTGTGGAGTCGGTTCCGACTCATAGCGATCCTGCACAGGGTTTCCAAGGCTGTAAATCTTTACAGGAGCAGAAAGCCTCATCTTTCTCCCACAGAACAGCTGGTAGTTTCGAACTGCTGACACTGAGGTTCACAGCCCGATTCGTAACCACTCTTTACCCCTGAGAAAATTCAAAATCCAATTTCTAAAAATTCATCACACCAATCCTCTTGATTCTCTTCCAATGACATCAACTACATGGCTCAAAGGGTTTGTTTTTTGTTTTTGCTCATTTACCGTAGGGAAAATGAGCAACAAATAAAAACAAGAGTTTTACTTTTACCCTGTGACCTTCACATTTGGCCATTTGCTTTATTTTCTCTCTCTCTCTCTCTCTCTCTCTCTCTCTCTCACACACACACACACACACACACACACATACACACACATGTGCGCGCGCGCGCGCGCACACACACACACATCCAGCTCTAAATTTCCTCCATACACAATGTGTTATTTCCTAGAAATCATGTAAATTTTGAGCATCAGCATTAAAAAGAAATGAAGATGCTGTGATCACAACAGGCAGGAAATGCTACCTCATACTCACCATTATGTGTTTCCATTGCCCTTGGAAACAACGCTGTACCTTGGTGATAGATTTGCAGAATGTGTGCTTCCTCTGGGAATCTATTTTTGTGCTTCAGCCGTGATTGCCCCCAAATATACATGTATCAAGGAGCTCTGGTAGTGTATTGGTTACAAATTGGGCTGCTAATCTTACGGTAAGCAGTTCGCAGCTGTTCCAGCTGTCCCACGGGAGAAAGATGAGGCTTTCTGCTCCCATAAACATTTACAGCCTTGGGAACCCTGTATAGGGTTGCTATGAGTCAGTCAGAGCTGACTCCAGGGCACATAACAACAACAATACATGTATCAGGATTTGAAGACCAGCAAGACTTGTGAATAAGACATTTGCTAAGAATAAAAACACTTGGCTCTTCGCCCCATTTAGAGCTATCTTCCCTGCCTCATCGCTTCCTTTTGTTCTCACCCAAGATATTTTGCAGTTAAAATATTTTCAGTGGCTAACCTTGGAACAAAATCTGCATTTTCAGGAATAATCCTGTCATAAATAAGGGTAAATCATGCATCTTTCGAATACAGGTACTTTCTTTGTTCTCTAACACCTTTTTTTAGAAGAAAGCACAAGTTTGTACATTAATTGATAAGTTGTTGTTGTTAAGTACTGTTGAGTCAGTTCCGACTTATAGGTGGACGTGTATATGGTTTCCAAGGACTGGCTGGTGTGTTTCAACCACTGACCTTGTGGTTAGCAGTCCAGTGTTTATCTTACAGCCTCACACCAGAACTGATAACTTAGTGACATGGAAATTATTTCCCTTCTCTTCTCTCTACATCCCTCACCCAGGAGAAATGGCTGTACCTCACAAAGGAAGAGTGGCACTTCATCTTTTCTACCTTTTTTCAGTCCCCAGTGCAACCCTTTGCTTCTGTCTTTGGAACCCTCGAGGCTCTGACAGGCTATCAAAGTTCAGTAGTATTTGCAAACAAAGTTGCAAATACTCCATGAAGCCATTCTTGCTTATCCAAATCTGAGCTCCTATTGTCCATCCATCCCAGGATCATTAATTCACTGTATACTCTGTCGTGTTCAAACACATTTGCCTTTCCATATGCTTTTATCTCTCCAACTAAATTATAAGTACTTTTAAACAGTGGAAATTGGTGTTGCCTCTTTGGTTTTCCTATAATGCTTGGTGGTGGTGGTGTTCCATGGAGTCAATTCCGAATCATAGCGACCCTGCATAGGGTTTCCGAGGCTGTAAATCTTTACGTGAGCAGAAAGCCTCATCTTTCTCCCATGAAACAGCTGGTAGTTTCGAACTGCTGACTTTGAGGTTAGCAGCCCAACTCATAACCGCTATGCTATGTAGTAATTAGTCATTAAGTTTTAATAGATAAATGGTAACTTGCCTCTAGCTAGTATCTCTGAGCAAGACCTGGATAGTAGATCTTTGGGATCTATTTATTGCTAGGTTGTTCATATGTGATCAGAGAGAACTTGTTTTGTTCTGTCAGATTGGGAACAAATCTGGGTGATCAACTTCAATATAAAATCCTTTGGGACCAGCAAGAAGCTGTATTCAAATCTATGGGGTAGTAGAGAGTGAAGGGTAAAGTAAGCCCCTTTATATTGGCCCACTGGCTTTCTGATGGCCCTAAACTTCCTGCTTGTATCAAATCTGCCATAACTAGGTAAAGAGCTATCATTTTAAGAATAAACTACAATCTGAAGAATATACCTAGTATCACAAGTTAACATTTGAAAATGATGTTACTTGTTTTATTGTATGAAGCAAATTTTCTCATTTATTTAAATTATAATTTAAACTCCAAACTGGAAAAATATTTTTTGAGTCCTAGTTCATAGAAAGGGAATCCTGGTATGGCACTGTAGGGTAAACACTAGATTTCTAACTAAGGTCAGAGGTTCAAACCCCCCAGCCGATCCTTGGAAATCCTATACAGGATAGCTATGTGTTGGAACCAACTCAACAACAGTTCATAGAAAAGGGCAGTGGATTTTACTGTAGATGATGGGTGGATACAGTATGAAGAGGTTCAACTTTTTTGGGGGTGATCTGGCATTACACATTTACTTAACTAAATACTAATCAAGCAACACTAATTCATCTTAATATTAATTTGTCTCAAGACTTTTTTTAGTGAGGATGGTGAAATTTTGACTCACTTTAAAAAAAAAACTTTTTATTGTGACGAGTCATTTACAGAACAGCTCATTGGTTTTGCATTCAACAAATCACATACTTCATTTCATATCATTTGCAATCCCCTCAGTGTAACATCACTTATTCCACTTTCTACCTGTATTGTTTCCATTCCTCCTTCTTTCTCTATCCTTCTGAACTTTGTCCTTAGGTAAGTGCTGTGCTTTGGATCTCAAGCTGTTGGCCATTCTGCAGTCACTAGTGTTGTCCTCCCTATCTATTTATCTATTTTACTTAGCTGAAAATTGAGCTAACCAAGGGCCACAGTCTCTCAGGGATCCAGCAGTCTATCTGACCAGTCTTTTCTATGGTGTTGACTTTTGCTCCACATTTTCTCCCACTCTATCCAGGATATCCTAATATGATTCATTTTAGAGCAGTTGGTCCTAGCAGCCAGGCACCATCTCTCTAGTTCTTGTGATCTCAGCGAAGTGGATACTGATATTCACATGGTCCCTTAGTCTGTTGGACAAATTGTGTCCATGCATCTTCAATTTTTATCATTTGTCTACCTCCAAACAGTTACACCTTAGATGGTGACTCATGACCTTTTAAGATTCCAGTTGCGACTTACCAAAGTAGGAGGTAGAGCCTTGTTTTTGTGGACTATGGTATTCTAGTTGACAGTGGCATCCCCTGAGACTATGATTCTGAGCCCCCAGATCCAGCAAATTATTCCCTCAAGGTTTTTGGTAAGGTCTAAGAAGTTTTCATAATTTTACCCATGTATGCTCCACCACATTCATGGATATGTTTGCAGCAAAGGTAAGTACTCATATAACCACACACATATAAAGTGTCAACACTTTATATGTGTGTGGTTATAGCCCCACACCTATTCAGCTGACCCTTTATCCATGTATCTACTCATAGATCACTATTGGTGCAGGGTTATGTGTATAATAGCATTTATCTCTGTTCCCTTTAGCTCCCTATCTTTTCTCCTGCTGTCATCATTTTTCTGCCAACCATCCTTTCAAGACTGATTTTTAAGTTAAAAGACACACACATACAGTTTTCTGGAAAAGGTGGTAAAGTGAGTGATATACTTTAAAACACTTTTTCTCCTCTTCCCGACATACATAGCATTGAAAGATAAAAATGTATAGGTGGGCTCACAAATAAGAGAAACATGTAGGAGCATGAATTGAATATTGAGTGGGGATGAAGCAAGTGCTGGGCTATGAATCAAAAGCAGGCATTGGCAGCTGGGATCCAGCTCCTGCCAATAAAGGGAACTCAAAAATGCACAGTGCACGATAAGAGGCTGGAATCTGGTCACTGTTTGAAGCCAAACACTAGGTTAGGTTGCACCACTCCCAAAAGGATGCTGAAAAGAATGGTGATTAACTGGATGTTGGAGCTGGTGCCTGTGAGGTAACCTGGGAGCAGGGGCAGAGAATTACAAAGCCTCCCAACCAGAAACTGAGTCAGCTTGTTCACTGTCTCCCTGACTGGGTGTGTGATATCCTGATATCACAGTGGGGCCTCAAAGCATTGTATAAGAACTGGGGATGGATGCAGGAAACCACAAAAAGCAAGAGAGGCAGTGGAAAGCATTCTTTACTCTACATGAGCCTGCTAACCAAAACACATGAAGAAAAGTGTTCTAAAAGAGGCCACCAAAGACATTTCTCCAAAGAAGATGTACAAATGGACAATTAGTATATGAAAAGATACTTAGCATCATCAGTCAGTGTTGGTTGTCAAGTTGGTTCTGACTCATAGAGACCCTGTTTAGGGTTTCCAAGGTTGTAAATCTTTGTAGGAGCAGAAAGCCTCATCTTTTTCCTGCAGAACAGCTGGTGGGTTCTGACTGCTTATCTTATGGTTCACAGTTAGGTGCTTATCATATATAGTCACCACAAATCAAAACCACAATTGCAGGCTGCTTCACACCCACTAGGATGGCTCTCAGAAAGGTGAAAAGTACCAAGTATTGGTGAAAATGTGGAAAAATTAAAACCATCATACATTTATCATTGCTGGTATGATGTAAAATGTTGCAGCTGCTTTGGAAACTAGGCAGTTCCTCAAATAAAACAGTTACCATTAGGCTCAGCCCACCCCACTTCTAGGTAAATATCCAAAAGAACTAAAAACATATGTTCAGACAAAAACTTCTGCACAAACATTTATGGCAATGAAAACAATGCAAATGTCAATAAACTGATGAATGGATAAACAAAGTCTGGTGTGTTCATACAATAGTTTGCAGCCTTAAGAAACATGAAATACTGATACATGCCATAACAAGATAAAATTAGGAAATTTGGCATAAGAACAAGTGGACATTTTTTAAAGCACTTGGAAATCTTGGAAATGAAAAAAAAAAAAAAATCATTGAATTAAAAAAACAACAGAATAACTGTTGTTGTAAAGTACTGTCGAGTCCGTTCCAACTCAGCGATCCTGATAAAGGTTTCCAAGGAGCAGCTAGTGAGTTTGAACTGTTGTCCTTTTGATTCAAACCAATGTTTCAGTCAGGTGCTTATCCTTCAGTGCCACACCATACAGAATAACTAGACAGGACTCATTTTCAAGGAGAATTCGTGCATAAGTCCCATGTAAGCTTACATTGCGCTCAGCACAGAAAGGCAAAGGTAGTTTTAAGGAAGGAACATGGAAGATGGAGTGACTCTAACAAACACATCTAATTGGAATTGTAAGAGAAAATGATGTAGCTAAGTAATATTTGAAGAGAAATATTTTATAATGTTCCAGAATTAAAGAAAGTTAAGTCCTTAGCTCCAGGTACCAAAACAAGATTAATACATATTCATCAAAAGAGTTTAAATTAAAATGAAAGTGTAAAATAGAAAGGATTAAAAGTAAAAAATCTTAAAAACCATATAGAGAAAGATAGATTACCCTCTAAAGAAAAAAATTAAACTGACAGTAGACATCAGGAAAAATACAAGCTAGAGAGAAAATGGAATAAAACTTAAAGTACTGAGGGGAAATTATTGTCAACACAGAATTAGTAACTTATTAGTCAAGAATAAAGACAATAGAGATATTTTCAGACATATAAGGGGTATGAATGTTTTACCCACAGTCCCTTATTCAACAAATTATTAGGTGATATATTGCAACCAGGATCAGGCAGTGTTTTGTTCTGCTGTGCATAATAAGGTCACCATGAGTCGGTACTT
>NW_006408520.1:24949451-24951215 GCF_000296735.1 Chrysochloris asiatica | reverse complement strand
ATAGGGTCACTATGAGTTGGAACTGACTTGACGGCACTTAACAACAACAACAAATATTCAAAATGAAGTATAGTTTATAACATTTTTTTAGTGTTTCAAGAGAAAGAAAACATTATGATAACAGAATGAAGGGTTATTCAGTTAGTAGTTAAAACATGCTTGGGAGGGGAGTAGAAATACTGAAAAACTAAAATGTATAAATGTTAAGAAATTATTTTTATTGTTGTTAAATGCTGGTGAGTCAATTCTAACTCATAGAGTCCCTGTATAGGGTTTCCGAGGAGTGGCTGGTGTGTGTGAACCACCGACCTTGTGATTAGCAACCAAGTGCTTATCCTACAGCACCACCATAGATAACTTCTAGAAGAGTAGAAATACAGTCCTCACCTTCTTAACTAGTTGAAGGAGGAAGAAAGAAGATACTATGCAACAGAGGACAGCTTGGGAGTGGGAGGGAGGAAAGAAACAAAGTAAAAGCATTAAAAAAAATGTTTAATATAGAAATAAATCAAAATATGGGTGAGCAGAATAATGTAGTGGGTTAAATTCACTTGTAGAATGAAATAAGTAGTTATTTCAATTTTTAAAAAAATCATAAAATATACACCTAAAAAATAAAACAAAATCACAAAGTTGAAAAATAGTGATTAAAAACAATATTACATTGAAAATACTACAAAAAAGTTGGTAGAGCATTCTTAATATTAGACACCATTTAGTGTATCTAAACAGGTTTCAAAATATGCATAGATTCTTAACCATCACCACAAACAGGACACAAAAGAATTTCAACACCCCAAAGAATTCCCTGGCATTGACTCGTTGCAATGAATCTGCTTGTCCACCTCTGCTCTCTGGCAACAACAGATCTGTTCTCTGTCCCTTTCTGTTCTCTGGTCTCCTTTTCAGAATGTGACGTGAAATCAGATAGCATGAATCTTTTGAGACTGTGTTTTTAATAGCAGAATTGTCTAAGTAGCCATCATCATAGGATTTAATAAATTACAGCACATATAATGACACATTTTATAATTCTGCAGCACTTAGAATGAAGTACATCTTCTTGCATTAATGTGTGTCTCCAAGACATAAAATGAAAAACTCGAGGTGCAGGAATAATGTAGTAAGATCCCAGATTATAAATTCCATACCAAAAACACAGTTGCTATTGGATTGATTCTGATTGTTTTTTAAACTCCTTGTGTTGCAGAGTAGAACTGCCTTCCTTAGAGTTTCCAAAGTTAAACCATTTGGAACTAGATCACCATACCTTTTATCCAATGTGCCTCTGGGTGGATTCAAAACGACAGTTTTTAGGGTAGCAGTCAAGCACTTAGCCATTTGTGCCACTGAGGAGCTCTTATTTATACATGGTTGTCATTGTTGTTAAGTGCCATCGAGTTGGTTCTGACCCATAGTGGCCCTGAATAGAGTTTCCAAGGAATGGCTGGTGAGCCTGAACTGCCCTTTCAGTTCAACCTGACTTTACAGTACTGCATATTAGCCCACAAAGCCAAATCAGGACCTCATTTTATATATATATACATTGTTGTTAAGTGCCGTCGAGTCGGTTCTGACCCATAGTGACCCTGAACAGGGTTTCCGAGGCTATAAATCTTTATGGGAGCAGAAAGCCTCATCTTTCTCCCATGGAGCAGCTGGTAGTTTTGAACTGCTGACCTTGCGGTTCACAGCCCGATTCGTAACCACTACGCTACCAGAGCTCCTTATACACATACACAAGTAAAATTCTGAAATAATGTA
>NW_006408520.1:24947457-24948621 GCF_000296735.1 Chrysochloris asiatica | reverse complement strand
TATCATGCTTGGTAAAATGGAGGATCAGTGAAAAAGAGGAAGACCCCCAACGAGATGGATTGGCACAGTGCCAGCAGCAATGGGCTCAAGCTTAACAACGATTGTGAGAATGGAGCGGGACCAGGAAGTATTTGGTTGTGTTGTGCATAAGTTCCCTATGAGTTGGAACCAACTTGACAGCACTTAACAACAACAATAACAAAATACATGGCATTTAGTTTTGTTTTGTTAACTACCATTGAGTTGGCCTGCGACTCATAGAAACACCATTTTAATGGGCAAAACCTACTCAGTGCTGTGCATCCTCATGATCGGTTGAAGATTGGGCCATCATGATCTATAGACTTTTTCTCTGGCTGATTTTTAAAGTAGGCTTTTGTCTGTGTTCATTTGTAGCTCTACCAAAACCTGTTAACATTATAGCAATAGGAGACCTCCATTGAAGGATAGATGGTAATGTCGTAAGAAGTGCATTGGCCAGGAATCAATCCTGGGTCTCCTGCATGGAAGGCAAGAAATCTACCACTGGACCACCACTGACACCCTTGATAAAGAGTTGTTGTTGTTATGTTGTTATGTGCCATGCAGTTGGTCCCGACTCATAGTGAGCCTGCATAGGGTTTCTGAGGCTGTAAATCTTTACGGGAGCAGAAAGCCTCATCTTTCTCCTGAGGAACAGCTGGTAGTTTCAAACTGCTGACTATGAGATTAGCAGCCTGATTTGTAACCACTATGCTACCAGAGCTCCTTAAGGGATACAGAGTAGAAACTCCAAAATGACCATGTTTTTCTGAGGGCGCAATCAGAATTGTTCAGTGCTTATGTTCTACATATCCAATACCACTCCCTTTGGTGTGATTTGTTTCCTTGGCATGTAATAATAGATAAACAAGCCCTTATTTATATAGCTCTATCTTTGTTATTTCAAGTAGTTTCTCTCAAGCTAAGTAGTTTGTTCTGTTTTGTTTTAACCTCAGCCACTTGATGCTGTTAGTACAAATATTGAACTTTTTCAGCTGATTATACCTATAGGTGCATTCTGTTTTTCACTGCAGTGCTTCTCTGGAAACTGCCTAAATTAGTGTATCCTATTTTTACATTGGAAACACTGAATGGTTTAAAATTAAGAAAGGTGTGCAACAGGGTTATATTCTCTCCCCATAC
>NW_006408520.1:24931573-24946617 GCF_000296735.1 Chrysochloris asiatica | reverse complement strand
GTAAGGTGGAGGGTAGAGAAAAAGAGGAAGACCCCCAGCAAGATGAATTGCCAAAGTGGCAGTATCAATGGGCTCAAGCATGGCAACAATTGTGAGGTTGGCCCAGGATTGAGCAGTGTTTTGTTCTGTTGTGCATGGGTTGCTATGAGTTGGTATCGACTCAATGGCTCTAACAACAACAACAAATTTTTACATAGGAGTCCTGGTGCGGAGCAATGACTGCAAAGTTGTTTGAACTGCAGGGTCTGTGGTTCAAGCTCACCAGCTGCTCCTTGGAAACCCTATACAGGGTCACTAGGGGTCGGAATCAACTCTCTATGGCTCTTAACATTTTTACATACAGTCCTGGTGTAGAGCACTGTGGATTCATGCCCTGGAACCACAAAGTTGGTCGGCTGTGCAAGCTTACCTACCAGCTGCTCCTTGGAAACCCTATACTGGGTCGCTATGGGTTGGAGAACAAACTTGCTCCCCTTGAGGGTAGCAAGTCCCTTAGGACATGGAAGCTCCTTGCTGGGACTCCACCCAGTCCTTGCACTAGGCATCTCTTCTTTTGTTATACTTAGCTGTCATCACTTATATGGTGTTTCCCTTGAGCTCAGTGGGTCATTCCAGTAAATTATAGGACTCAAAAGGAGTAGTGACAACTGTTATGTCAGGGGGGAATTGGGTAGACTCCTAAGCTTGTGGCTGTACCCACTGACCTAACAGTGACTAGGGATGCGAGAGAGAAGGACTGTATGGTCAGCTGGGGTATTGAATTGAACAGGGAAGGGAAGCTGAGATTTTTCCCAGGATGCTGGAATGGGTTTTATTATCCACCACACAATTTGGTGATCTTAGTCCTGGGGTGGCACTGTAGGATAAGCACTGGGTGACAAGATTGGTTTGAACTGCAAGTCAGCAGTTCAAACTTACCAGCTGCTCCTTGGTAACCCTATACGGGGTGTCTGTGAGTCAGAACTGACTCAACAGTACTTAACAAAAACAAGAGTCTCCCTGGACTGAACTTTGTTTACCTTGGATTCACATGCATGCATCTCAGACGAACTCTCCCCATCTGCACAGCTTTGATCCAAGTACAAAATATTGTCCCTGTCTGTGATTTATACACAGTTTGTTCATGAATGTATAGAAGAAGTTTGGGAAGGTTGAAAGGTATTCATATCTCAAAATAGAAATAATAATTTGTGTTCCAATTACAGCCTCCTGCCATATGACTCAGCCTACTTCCTCAATTCTAGTCTCCCTTCTCTTCTGCTGATTGATGGCCTCCTATTTCCAATCTGTCCAATCTAACCTAGGGTAGGCAGTTTAGCTGTCTTTTTGTTGCATTGGCTTTATGGGAAGCTTGCACTCAATGATTCATCTTTTTTTTCCCTCCTCTTCATTCCCAAACTTTATCTTCCTTAACATAGGTAACTTCATTCTAAGATAAATTCTCATATCAGCTTTTATGAGAGTAAATTTTCTTACCTTGCTATATTGTGTGTCACATTCTTTTGTTTATCTTCCTTTTCTCAGAAATTACTTTCTCTCCACCCACTCTACTTTTTTTCACCTCCTTTTTCATACTGCCCCCCTGTTACTGGATCAGACTACCGAAGACTAGAAAGTCATGAAATATGGTACTAAAGAGTTTTATTCCATTATGGAAATACCTGCAGGGGAGCTCACATTCACAGTCTAAGGGGTTTTTATAGTGAGGGGTTACCCTGCAGAGGTGCTTCCTGCAGACTTCAGAAAAGGGGCAGACCTTCCTGTTTGTGATTTCCAGCTCTTGTGTGCTGTTTTCTGGCTTTTCTTTTCCCATGATGCACATACATCTGATGTCCATGATGGAGTGTAAGATTTCAAGTTATGTGAAGTATCCCATATGCTGCTGCATTGTCTGCACCCTTCTGTCAGAACCCTGGTTTGAGAACCAGGTCTGATCTGGTGGCATCATGTCGGTACTGTTCTTCTATGTTATGTGCCTGTGCTGAAAACTGGGAAGTTAATGGTAGCTTGAGATAGCTGAGCGTTAACAAACCTGCTGAGTTCCTGATGCTCAAGGAGATGGTTTTCCTGTCTTGCCCATACCTGTTCCACCTGACAAGGTGATGTTGTTGTCAAGTGCCGTCGTTGAGTCAGTTCCCACCCATAGCGACCCTGTATAGGGTTTCCAAGGAGCAGCTGGTGAGCTTGAACCACCGACCTTGCAGTTCAAATGGCTTTGCAGTCTCGCGCATTACCCACAGCACCACACCAGGACTCTGACAAGGTAATAGTTTCTTCTTATTTGGAGGTTTTATGTTTCTACCACAGCCAGCAATCCTTCTTCCTGTCCTCCAAAGGCCTACCTCTAGAAGACAATGGCGGTGTCCTCTGCATTGTAATGTGTGTTTATGAACGGGTAGTGATGATTTGAGACTTGATGTTTTTAGAACTAAGAGGAGTAGAGAGATTTTTCTCTGCTTCTGCATGAGTCCTTTCCTTTAGCCCAGCACCAGCGGCCTGGAACCCTTCAGTTACCCTTTTGAATTTTGTTTTACAGGCATTGCAATTTTTTTAAATTACTAGGTAAATGTAAAGAGAAGTAAGATGTTGTTGTTAAAATTAGACAGTTTTCTCAAAAAAAGTGCAGAAAAGGTAAAACAAATACCTCAAGTACTTACAAGTGTCATCTAGTCAGTTCTAACTCATGGAGACCCTGTATAGGATTCCAGGGAGTCCTGGTGTGGCATGGCAGGTTAATGCGCTGGACTGCAAAGTCAGTTTGAACCGCAAAGTTGGCGATTCAAATTCACCAACCACTCCTCAGAAACCCTATGCAGGGTTGCTTGCTATGAGTCACAACTGACTTGATGACACTTAACAACAGTAGGGTTCCGAGGAGCAGTCAAATAGATCTGGCAAAAACATCTGTCACCATTTTTTCAGGAAGCCTGTCTGCCTTATTTTTCCTGTCTTGATTCTCTTTTTTATTGTACCTTTGAAAACAATGGCATAATCCTTCTCCTTCTCCCAATTCATTCTAATGTTGTCTGTGTTCCGAAATGCTGTTTCTATAAAATGTGTGTGGTAACTTACTCCTTCTATAGCAGTTTTGCTTCTTCAATCTTCATACTGTTTACTGTTGGTCCCCTTTCCATCCACTCCCTAATTTATTCCATTCTTTTTTGTATTCCTGGATGAACACCTGTGTTCACATTCTTCTGGAATTCTGCTCTTAGCTACCTCTCTACTGGAGTCTTCTCATATTTCCTTAGCAGCATGAACAGCTGTTATTCTTGGTGACTGAATTCTAATATTGCTTCTACTCAGCTGCATTTCTAATTAGTCAACAACTTTTGGGAAAGATTGTTTTTTACCCTTCCGGCATTTGAGTGGACTCATTTCAAAAACTGAAAGAGAAACATAAAATCAGGAGGCTGAAAGGAGCTTCAGAAGATCATCTATGTGTGACCCTCATAAGTGGTGCTGTTCTGCATAAAGACATCCTAGCAAGCAGAAAGCATGGTAGAAACAAAAGACTCAGTATGAACCGTAAGGTCAGTGGTTCAAACTCACCAGCCACCTACTTGGAAACTCCTATACAGGGTCATTGTGAGTCAGAACTGACACAATGATACATAACAACAACAACAACATGGAGTTCTAAGAGTCCTGGTATGGTGCTGTAATCTGTACTGCTAACCACAAGGTTGGCAGTTCAAAACCAGCTGCTCCTCAGAATTCCTTTACAGGGTCGCTATGAGTTGGAACCAACTTGACGGCAATAACAGTAACACCACCACATGGAGTAAGAGGTGACAACAGACAGGAAATCAGAAGACAAGTTTAAATACTTGTTCTATCGTTTTCTAGCTTTGTCAACTTGTCAACATGGACAAGTTGCTTAAGTTCGCTGAACCTCGGTCAGTTTCTTATTTTGTAGGGTGGGGAGACTACTTCCTGTGTCCATAGCATGGCAGCTGCTGGCCAATAGGTACCATTTCACAAAAGATTAAAATGTTCCCCATGGTGTCAATAGAAGGGCACAAGACAGAGTCCAGCCTCCATTTACCCTTGAACTGGGCACCCTGGTGTACTGTATAACCTTAACCAGGTGTAGCTGCCCAGTCCCAGAGGTCCGCATCATCCATTCGCAGAGTAGGCCTTGGGGTAAGGGTGGACAGAAGGCCCCCCAGACTGTTTGGCAGAGATTTAGCACCTTAAGAAGGTATCTGTCTTTTTTACCCTCTAAGAGATCTTGGTATTACATAAACTTCTCTATATTTTTATCACACCATTAACATATTAACATAGTAGCTTGAAGGTGTCACTCTTGGAAAACATGCTCTGGGAAGCATTCCTATCCCCTGTGGATTCCTGCCTCAGCTTCACAGATTGTTAGAGTATTAAATGAGATCACATATGGTAAATCATCTGGACTATGATCCCAAATGCTGCATTTCTTAGTGGATTTTCTCTTACGTTACTTTAGGCTCTGCTGGCATTTCTCTAGGCTTTCCCCTACTATTCTCTCTTCCAGTGGTTTCTAAAGTAGGGTGCTTGACCTTCCAAGGAATATGAAAGTTGATCCAGTGAGGTAGGTATGAGAGAATGAAAAAATATATATATTTATAGTTATTTAAAAATTAAAACTGAGTCAATTCCAGTTCATGGCAATCCCATGTGTGTCAGAATAGAACTGTGCTCCCTGAGGTTTTTAATTGCTGATATTTGGGAGCAGATTGTGAAGGTTTTCTTCTGTGGCTCTTGTGGGTGGACTCAAATCTCAAACTGTTCATTAGAAGCAAAGCACCTTCACTGTTTACACTACCCAGGGACTCTACAATTTAAAATGTTGTTGTTAAGCACTGTCGAATTGGTTCTGACTCATAGCGACCCTGTATAGGGTTTCTGAGGAGCAGCTGGTGGGACTGAACTGCTGACCTTGTGGCTCTAACTGATCTTGCCATCAGTGCATTATCAAGCAGTGCCATACCAGCACTCCACAATTACAAACTGACACGCTCATTTATATATAAATGGGTGGGCATGCTCAGTTTACTTCATGTAGCCACAGAACTCTCTGAATGCAAATACATTTGTTATTCGTCCTTACCTTCTTTTGAGTTATATAGTAAGGCATTTCTCCCTCTGTTATCTTTCAGGACAGAGACTTATAACTCGTCTAGTGAAACTTCCTTTTTTCAAATTGGGGTCCTTGTGGTTTAATCACAGATATAAAATAAAATAACAATATAAGGTCTGGATCCAGGTGGCCTAGGCTGAATAACATAAAGCAAGTTCCTTAACCTTTCTGTGCTTTGGTTTTCTCATCTGTAAAATGGGAATAATCAGAGAACCTGCTTCTTGGGGTTAATGTAACAATTAAGAGTTAAAATCTATAAGGCTCTGATAGAGTCAGTCATATATTAAGAACAATAAAAGTTTGTTGTTACCATAGCTTTAATCACTATCCTCATCTATGTCTCTAGGGGAGATGTCCTCTATACCCAAATGTATATGGGAACAGAAGGACTAGTCTTATCCCTGGACTAAATTTACTTAGTCAACAAATATAAACTAGTAGTCTCTTATGTATCAGACACTTTGCTAAATGTTGGATGCTCCACTCCATTGTCAATCTTGTGCTCTGTTTGATGGTCTCTCTCCCTCATCACCAGTTTGTGGTCACATTTCCATGCCACGGCAGACCACTTTCCAATGGGCTTAGTTTCTGTGTCTAGAAAGAAAGAGAACTAAGTCTTTGGTGTGAAGAATCACTAATCACTGTGAGTTTCTAGCCATTTGACATTTTAAGATACAAATAGACTTTTCTCCTACATTATTAATTCAATATGTCATTGCTGTCAACTCCTGGGTTATTATTTCCTTCTCTGAACTGTTTATTTATTGTCTGAATAGTTCTGCTTTCATAGATTTCTACCTGGGGATTGTTCCTCCATATTAACTCAAAGTCTGTTCTTCCTATCCTATCTCATCTTCAAAAGAGAAGTTTCCATTTCACCTTCCCATATCACAATTTTATGAGACCATTGAACATTCTTACAGCTTAATATTCCTTTCAACAAATTGAACATTGGTAGAAGAATAGAGGTACTCTATGTGATATGTATGAAAAGATAGCAAGTTTGGAGTTCTGGTATGCTGTGGGTTAATGCGCTAGACCGCAAAGTCGGTTTGAACTGCAAGATTGGTAGTTCAAACTCACCAGCTGCTCCTCGAAAACCCTATACAGGGCTGCTGTGGGTTGGAACAGACTCAACAGCACTTAACAACAACAACATGTAATATGTGTGAAAAGATAGCAAGTTTAGATTTTTGAACACTTCTGTATTCTCTCTCTTCTTCTCAGGAAATGACTTATAAAAGCTCAATTAAATTTCTGTTACGTTAAAGCCATTCATTGTTGTCTATGCATATAGGGATATGAGTAGGGAAAAAAGGAGAGATAATGAAGATGGGGGCTCCTTCTATATTTCCTCCTTCCAATCCCTTTACTCCTTGTACAAAAAGTAGCGATATATTCTTGGAGATCATCTAGTTGAAAACTAAGTCTGATAAGAGGACACACTTCCCAAACCAAAGACTAATTCTCCCAGGCTCTAGCGAGAAAAAATTTATAAATACAAGCATGTTCCCTAAATATTATGCTGTAACATATTCTATGTCCTAATACATAATTGCTATGCTTTGTGTCATACACGAGGTTGGCTATTTCATCTTTCAATATAATGGGCTAAGAATAAAATCTTGGTGCTGGAATTGAAAGTTGTATTCTCCAGACAAAGGAAATAGACATTTATTGAATGCTACTGCTGCGTTCTTAGCACTAATGACATTATGAAAGCTCTTTGAGTTATATAATTTGAAATATTTCTGTCTTTCAGGTCATGCAGGACAAGATCATCTGCCTCCCGAAAAGAGTACAGCCTGCTCAGAACCATTCTTCTGTTTCAAATGTCTCTCAAGCAGTTGCCAGTACCACCCCACTACCTCCACCTAAACCATCTGCTACTAACCCTGCCACTGTGGAAATGAAAGGACTGAAGACAGATCTGGACCTTCAGCAGTACAGTTTTATAAACCAGATGTGTTATGAGCGAGCCCTGCACTGGTATGCCAAATATTTCCCTTACCTTGTCCTCATCCATACCCTGGTCTTCATGCTCTGCAGTAACTTCTGGTTCAAATTTCCTGGATCCAGCTCCAAAATAGAACATTTCATCTCAATCCTAGGGAAGTGTTTTGACTCTCCCTGGACCACACGGGCTTTGTCTGAAGTATCCGGAGAGGACTCAGAAGAAAAAGATAATAGGAAAAACAACATGAGCAGATCCAACACCATCCAGTCTGGTCCAGAAGGCAGCTTGGTCAACTCTCAGTCCTTAAAGTCAATCCCTGAGAAGTTCGTGGTTGACAAAGCCACTGCAGGGGCTCTGGATAAAAAAGAAGGTGAGCAAGCCAAGGCCTTATTTGAGAAGGTGAAGAAGTTCCGGCTGCATGTGGAAGAAGGTGATATCTTGTATGCTATGTATGTTCGTCAGACTATATTTAAGGTTATAAAATTCCTGATCATCATTGCGTATAATAGTGCTCTGGTTTCCAAAGTTCAATTTACGGTAGACTGTAATGTTGACATCCAGGACATGACCGGATACAAAAACTTTTCTTGCAATCATACCATGGCACATTTGTTCTCAAAACTTTCTTTTTGCTATTTGTGCTTTGTAAGTATCTATGGATTGACGTGCCTTTATACCTTATACTGGCTGTTCTACCGTTCTCTAAGGGAATACTCTTTTGAGTATGTCCGGCAAGAGACCGGGATTGATGATATTCCAGACGTGAAAAATGACTTTGCTTTTATGCTTCATATGATAGATCAGTATGACCCTCTCTATTCCAAGAGATTTGCAGTGTTCCTATCTGAAGTCAGTGAAAACAAACTAAAGCAGTTGAACTTAAATAATGAGTGGACTGCCGATAAACTGAGGCAGAAGCTCCAGACAAATGCCCATAACCGCCTGGAATTGCCTCTTATCATGCTCTCTGGCCTTCCAGACACTGTTTTTGAAATCACAGAGTTACAGTCTCTCAAACTTGAAATCATTAAGAATGTAATGATTCCAGCCACAATTGCACAGCTAGACAATCTCCAAGAGCTCTCCCTACACCAGTGCTCTGTCAAAATCCACAGTGCAGCTTTATCGTTCCTGAAAGAGAATCTCAAGGTCTTGAGTGTCAAGTTTGATGACATGAGGGAGCTGCCCCCCTGGATGTATGGTCTCCGGAATCTGGAAGAGCTCTACCTAGTTGGTTCTCTAAGTCATGATATTTCCAAAAATGTCACCCTTGAGTCTCTGAGGGATCTCAAAAGCCTTAAAATTCTCTCCATCAAAAGTAATGTGTCTAAGATCCCCCAGGCGGTGGTTGATGTTTCCAGTCATCTCCAGAAGATGTGTATACACAATGATGGTACCAAGCTGGTGATGCTCAACAACTTGAAGAAGATGGTCAATCTGACAGAGCTAGAACTGGTCCACTGTGACTTGGAGCGAATTCCGCATGCTGTGTTCAGTCTGCTGAGCCTCCAGGAACTGGACTTGAAGGAGAATAATCTAAAGTCTATAGAAGAAATTGTTAGCTTTCAGCACTTAAGAAAATTGACAGTGCTTAAACTATGGCATAACAGCATCGCCTATATCCCAGAGCATATAAAGAAACTCACCAGCCTTGAGCGTCTATCTTTTAGTCACAACAAAATAGAGGTGCTGCCTTCCCACCTCTTTTTATGCAACAAAATCCGATACTTGGACTTATCCTACAATGACATTCGATTTATCCCACCTGAAGTAGGAGTTCTACAAAGTTTACAATATTTTTCCATCACTTGCAACAAAGTGGAGAGCCTCCCAGATGAACTCTACTTCTGCAAGAAACTGAAAACGCTAAAGATTGGGAAAAACAGCCTATCAGTACTTTCACCGAAAATTGGAAATTTACTATTTCTCTCCTACTTAGATGTTAAAGGCAATCACTTTGAGATCCTTCCTCCTGAATTGGGTGACTGTCGGGCTCTGAAGCGAGCTGGTTTAGTTATTGAAGATGCTCTGTTTGAAACCCTGCCTTCTGATGTCCGGGAGCAAATGAAAACAGAATAACTTATTTTTCTTTAAAGTTTGACTGAAACACGCTACTACCAAATACAGTATAAATAATTAGGTAGTCTTAATGCCTTTCCTTTTTTTTTTTTTTCTTTTTAACAAAAACAAAATGTACACAAGATTGAGTAAGGAGTATGTATATTTTTAATAAAAATTTACCTGTATTTTTTTCAGTATTAATATTTTAAAGTTTTATTTGTCTTGGAACCTGCATTATCTATTGGTGTGTTTTTTACTGACAGAAATAGATGGTTCCATTGGGTCTTTTGTTTTGTTGTTGTTTATTCAGTTCATTGTTGTGAACAGGAGGACATTTTGAGTTGCATGCTCTTTGGTATTTTTGTAATACACAAAGATATTTTGCCAAGGTCATTGTTCACTTGTTTACAGCTGTACAGGGTCTTATTTTTGTTTCCATTGTGTGTTGTAGACCAAGGAATTCATGCTAATTATTTTAATACTAACTGCCTTCTCCATTAACTGAATCCTTCGTTCTATACATAAAATTTATGTGAAATATAAATTCACAAAAGTGCTTTGTCACGGTATTGTTTTTGAAATTCCCCACCCCCTTCACCAGAACCCTAAATTATGTTAGTTCATATACCTAACAATTACACTTATTTTGTGAGTAGGTGAAGACAGTAATCTTCAATGGTGGGCCTTCTTGAATTGATCATCTATAATTTAACTGATTTGTATTTTTATCAACATTTGAAAAAACTATACACAGAGGCTTCCTCCCCACTGCCCAGCCCCCTTTAATCTCAATACTGCTATGTAGTACTGGTGAATACCTTAGAGAAATTAGGTTTATTTTAATATTCTAGTCAATAATTAAATTTGAAAATCATAGAATTAGAAGTCTGGTTTTGAGTAATTTAATCATATTTGTAATCATCTTTGATACATTAGTATGTGGGTGCATTTGTTGGAAAAAATTTCACTCTAAAGCTTTGTTACATAGCTGGTATGCTCCACCCAGGCTATCTCTCTTCCTTTGAGCAGAGCGGCAGTGGTACTCAATTCAAGTTCTGCCTATTGCTCAAAATAAACTTCCAATATGTTCATCTATTTCCCTGAAGCCTGGCCAGGCTGGAAATGCTAGTGATGCAAGCTTTGCTCTCTTTGGCTTAAAGTAAGCATCTCATGTAAAACAGTTCTGTTATTTTTTTCTTTTTTAAAGTAAGTACATTGCCAAGTGAGTGTCACTTAGCAATAATTTCGACCTGGTGATCAACAGAGCTTTTATTTGTCTTAGTATTTAAAATCCAACAGAGTGTAGGTCTTGAGCAAATTTTTTCACTAACTATTAAGCTGTGTTGAACAAGGAAATGAAATATACCATTTGTATTTCAACTCAAGACCAGTCAGTACTACTGATCGTAGGAACTTTGTTTATGCATCAAATTCACATTGACCTTGTTTCAGATTCCTTGTCTAATTCAAGAAACATTTGTGATTTAATGAATGAATCTAGGAACAAAATTAAAGGGTTTCGAAATGCTATTTAAAAAAAAAAAAAAAATTGCTCCTTGATCCTGGTGGATTTGCGCAATGCCTTACTGACTGATATACAGAATGCAGCTCAGCTCAGCAGATGCATGCACCTCAGCCATGTTTTGATTTTTGTGACACATCATGAGGTAAAGGATTAGGGAAAGACCTGCTTTCCATTTGTTTAATAATCTAATCCTGTAGGCCAAACTGCACTACAGTTTTGCTGAGCGTTGAAGTTTTAGAATGGTGGTTTCACATAGCTAATTTACTTGCCTGTTGTGCACACTGGAAAATGAAACATAACATATTTAAAATAGTAGCATGGCCCCATTTCTTATATGATAAAATATTCCATTCCAGAATATTGTTGGGATCCTGATTATGAACAGTGTGTTGTATTTAGAAATATAAACAAAAACAGAAATCTTGGCAGATTGTCCACGGCCAAGCAAGGCAAAAATACCCTGTTAAAAGGTCAGCTGAGACAGCTGCTGGTAATACACTGGGTGCACTCCTTTTCTGGAGAAAAATAAAGTTATTTTCTACAAAGCCCCTTCAAAAGGGATCTATTCAGGTTAAAAATCATATTTATGCTGAAGTCTTTGTCTGGTGTTCATTGATAATCTCATATGGATTTATAACTGAAAAAGGTTACTACTAATAATTAGCTATTATCTCTTGTAGCAAATTGCTCAAAATTCCAAAAGAATTTGACTTGTTTTCTTAATAAGTTCACTGACTGACCCCTAACAGGTTTTAAATAATATATAGTACATAAGTACAATTCTATGACTCTCTGTTAGCTAAAATAGAAAATTCTTAAATGTTTCTATTAGATTTTATAAAATTTCAAAAGTCTCAGACTTGATTCTGAGTCTACATTTCCTGACTCTGACCATTTTTAGTTTTGTAGTATTTTGTTCGCACTCATAAGTAAAAAGCATTCAATTGCTGTTTAGCCTTTAAACGGGAAACTCAGGTAAATGAACTGCTGACTTTTCTAACATCCTTTAACTGATCAACTCAGTATATAGGGATATTTACCTAATCACTTTTCGTATTTTACAAGTGCTCTTGCTAAAAAGGAACAACTGGCTCTATTTCTCCAACTTTATAGGGTTCATGAGAAATTGCTTGTGTAAATATAAAAACACCATATTCATAATTCCTATGGCTGTTTGCAGCCCATGGTGGGTAAGCTCTTCCGTCAGTGTTGATGGTTGCATGTTAAACAAACAATTGTCCAGTTGAAACTGAGTATATAAGTACACATATATCCCAATAGAACCCACCTAAGAAGAATACACCTCAGAAAAGTAATGCAGTTTCTTGTTATGTATTGTGAGTTTTGTTTTGTTTTGTTTTTAACCTAGCACCGTCAATATGAAGGTTCTTGCTACAGTCAAACCTGCCTGCTACTGACTTATAAAATTGTCTTATTGTTCACCTCTCCTTTTCCCTGTCATTAAGTTTCCCAGGTAGCTATTTTAATGAGTTCTACCAATTTTCATGGCATCCAGTGCAGCAGGTACAACTTTTGCAGAAAGGCCTTGTTTTGAGGATTTTGTTCCTTTAGAGCTGCCTTCTTTGTGGAAGGAAGCTTAAATAACCTGAAATGTTCTCTGGGTTACCTGGGATGAGAGAAGTGTAAGTTCTTGTTAAAGTAAAAACAAAAATATACAAGATGTTTTATTTGTATCATTACCATTTCCCTTAAGAACAGTTTTGCTATTATTTTCCTAATTCCATCCTAACAAAAGGGCATTCTTTGTATAGTTTATTTTAAACTCTTAATTGCATACCAAATACCTGATAAATAGTAATAGCATATTTATTAAAATTATCAACAGCCATAATCCTTCATTATGGTAATTGTCAGCAGTGTTTTGTGATAGTGAACAAATAAGCTAAACTTCCATATTTAGGAATTAACGAGTCAGCCAACATTCTCTATTAATCCAGAAAGTGAAAATGCTGTTCAAACAGTTCACATTTTTAGTGGAATCTCAATAACTCAGGGTAGAGTTCCAGACTAACCTTCCAACATAAATTTGCAAATTAACACTGTTGTTGGAAAGGGGGACTGCCTCAGAGGTTTATAGGATTCTCTCATCTTTTCTTGTCTATTCAGAAGCATTGTAAGAAATGTTGACAGTCTCAGACAGACCTGCCACTGATTTTTCAAACGTAGGACTCAGTAACCTGCTTCTAGTCCAATGTCATGCAAGCCTTCTAAAGTAGATACACACACTCTTCCTCCATCTTCCAGGGCCTTCCACTGATCAAAGTGGTTCTTGTTATGTGCCCTCAACTCAGTTTTGACTCATAGAAACCCTGTACAGGGTTTCCAAGGAGTGGCTGGTGGCTTTGAACTGCCAACCTTGTAGTTAACAGTTCAGTGCCGATCCTACAGTGCCACACCAGGACTCCTAATAAAGGTGATGGTTGGTGTTGTTAAGTGTTGTTGAGTCGACTCCCGAGTCATAGCAACCCTCTATAGGGTTTCTGAGGAGCAGCTGGTGATTCTGAACCCCCAACCTTGTGGTTCAAACTGACCTTACAGTCAGATCACACCAAGATCTAATAAAGGTAGTAGCATCCTGAGACTCAGTTGGGGAGGGGAATGCCTGTGCCGTCTCCCACTTCTCCCTCCCCTACTCAAGAAATTTTGTTTCTATCAGAAGACCTTGAAAAAGGATATATAACTTTGGAGAACTAAATTTCATGGTTATGATAAACAACAGCATCTATGCTTGATTTTTAATGTGGTATAAAGATGCTTCTTTCTTCTGAACCACTCCTCATTTTCCACCTGATTCTGCCTCTTGAATGAATATTTTTATTGGGGTTGTAACCTCATGGTTTTTGTGTTCTTTGTTTTCCTTTGCAACTTGTTTTCTCTCATTATGTGGGGGGTTGGATTACCCAATAAAAAAGGTAAGCATGGGCGTACTTATGCCTATTTACTAATCAGTAGTGAACAGGTTCACATGTTTCTCACCACATCATCCAACATTGAGTGCGTCTGTATTTGTTCAAATTGTGTCAAATGCTGGCAAAACCGCTAAGACTGTCAAGAAAATGCTTGAAAGTTGATTGTCTTAATGTAAATTCATGATTAAAAGTCTTCATGTCATTGGGCTATGTAGTACAAGGAAAAAGAAAATAAGTTAAATAAAGTCATTTTTGTAATTTAAAATTGAGTTCTGCCCCTTTCTTATTTGTTTTTAGAAGTAACGTTCATCGTTGTAGGCCTTAAACTGTCCTCAAGGTTCCTTATGTTCTGCAGGAAATAGGCTGCTGAGTGGATACCATGCATTCTTCCACTTTGTGTTTAAGCTAGTTTCTGCAATTGTGACGAATTATTTCCTTCCTTAATTCACTTTACTGCATGTACCTAAGGTGCCCCTGGAGTTTCATTTGGGTAATTAGTTCCTTAATATGTAATCTGGAGTGCATTTTTTGTGCCTTTGCCAGATCAGATTGCACAATGCCTGTCCGGTCTAGCTTTCAGTAAATACTTTGATGGTAATGTAAGACTGTGGTTACTTACAGAAATCAGCCTGGTGCTGCACGGCTAGGAGCCCTCCACTAATTAACTAGCTTCATTTGCTGTAAACTTAGGGAAGCCCACTACAAAACACATTTATGAGCCACTGATGCATAAGAAAATTGTGATTGGTAACTTTCTAAGTTAAATGATCACCTTACAGATTTGTCTGTGGTTAATTATGACTCATTTGTTTTACTGATGATCAATTCTTTAGAGAACAATACTTAGATAGGAGGATTGGGGAATGTGGAGCTAGGACTTTAGAAAGAAATTGCATAAGAGCTCTAAGACACTTAGAGGCAAGAACTGGGAAATTGCAAGCAATGAGAGCTGTTTAATGATTTTGGTGCAATTTGCTGATAAAAAGTTCCGTCTACTGCTGCCCATATTCCAGTCTTTTCATTTACACAGTATATTGACATAAAGCTGAAATGAATTAAATGTATCTGGTTGGGAAGATGGGCGATAAGCATTTTGGCACAGGCAGAGAAGAGAACATGAAGAGTAAAAACGAAGTGATTTCAGTCAATTTGAGATGGGGTGGTACTCATAGGATCCTAGCACAGGGCCTGCATATTTCTGAATATAAGCTTGCATCTCATCCTAAATATCCAGGTAGGAGAACAGAAAAGTTGTTCATAAACTGCTTCCTTTCTGTGGACAACTTTAATACGGATTATACATTAGACCCACCACACATCTGTCAGTTTGTCGTACTGTGGTAGCTTATGTGTTGCTGTGATTCTGAAAGCTATGCCACCAGTATTTTAAATACCAGCAGGGTCACCCATGGTGGACAGGTTTCAGATGAGCTTCCAGATGAAGACAGA
>NW_006408520.1:24928185-24929295 GCF_000296735.1 Chrysochloris asiatica | reverse complement strand
CGGAGAAGAATTGATGCTTTTGAGTTATGGTGTTGGAGAAGAATATTGAAAGTACCATGGGCTGCCAAAATACCCAACAGATCTGTGTTGGAAGAAGTACAGCCAGAATGCTCCTTAGAGGCCAGGATAGCCAAACTTTGTCTCTCATACTTTGGACATATTGTCAGGAGGGACCAGTTGCTAGAGAAGGATCTCATTTTTAGTAGGGTGGAGGGTCAGAGAAAAAGAGGAAGACCCCCAAAGAGATTGACTGGCAAAGTGGCAGCATCAGTGGGCTCATGTGTGGCAACGATAGTGAGGTTGGCCCAGGACCGGGCAGTGTTTCGTTCTGCTGTGTTAAAGTCGCTATGAGTTGGTACCGACTTGATGGCACCTGACAACAACAATAATACATTAGATTTTATATTTAAACATATTTGAACAAAACAATGTTCAAATAAACATTTATGTGTTCAGGCATTACATATTTTATGAGTACTTTCATTGTATTTGAATATTTTGCATGAAAGTCACAGGATTTGGCAAAGGTGTCTTCACTAAACTGGCCCATTCCAACTGGATTCTTTCCTTATAAAGTTTGGGAACAAGTTGAAGATGGCCTTTCTCTTTAACCCACTGCTGTGGAGTCTCTTCCAATAACCTAGCAAACCTATAGGACAGAGTAGAACTGTCTACTGGATTTCTGAGGCTTTACATTTTCACAGAAGCAGACTGCTCATCTTTCTCCCTCAAAGTAGATAATGGATTTGAATCATTGGCCTTTTAGCTAGCAGTCCAATGCTTATCCTACTGTGCCATCAGTCACCCCCACCCCCAAATAAAACAAAAAAAAAACTGCTATGAAATCAATTATGACTCATCACAACTCTCTATGAGGCTTCTGAGGCCGTAAATCTTCACGGAAACAAAAAGCCTCATCTTTCTCCCTAGGATCAGTTTGTGGGTTTGGACTGCCAAACTTGCAGTTAAAAATCCAGTGCTAATCCACTTATCCTACAGTGCCACCAGGGCTCCTTTAATCCTTTGTTGTTGTTGTTAAGTGCCGTCGAGTCGGTTCCGACCCATAGCGACCCTGTACAGGGTTTCCGAGGGTGTAAATCTTTATGGGAG
>NW_006408520.1:24927338-24927973 GCF_000296735.1 Chrysochloris asiatica | reverse complement strand
GTTGTTTTACTCTTTTGATAGTCTTTTGGTGGACTATCTCTTCCCATCTTGCTTCACCACCATTAATTTCGTCTTCACCCATTAACGATCTCACCTGTGCTTTAGAGTTAGTCTTGTCAATTTGATCTCATAACAATAATTCTTTACTAGAGCACAATGCTCAAGGCAAACATCCTTAATTAATTAAAGCTAAACTATACTTTAAAGATGACTTCATGGGATATTTTTGATTCAAAGTTTAAAGATTATTCCCCTAGTCACAGTGGATTTAATAAAACAGGTTTCCATAAGAATTGTAAGTTCTTTCCACCGTTTCCTTCCTCTTGGTCAGGGCACTATCCATTTCTCCTGGTCTCATAGTTTAGCTCAATTAGACTGAGCTCCATTTCTTTCTCTGATTCCTGGATCTCCTTCTGCTGCTGATCCAGGCATAGAGATAGACCAAGCATTGTATCTGGGGTGACCACTCATAAACTTTTAAACCCCCAGGCACTATTTACTGAACTAGAAATAGAAATTCTAAAGACAACATTAGGCCATGCGAGTAAAGTTTTACTAAAAGTAATACAGAAATGGCTACAAGCCTACATTGACAGAGGTTTGAGGAGCAGCTGGTGATTCTGAACCCCCAACCT
>NW_006408520.1:24924701-24927232 GCF_000296735.1 Chrysochloris asiatica | reverse complement strand
AGGAGCTGCTGTTTTTGTTATAAATGTATATAGAGCACTGTTTGCCACGTTGTTGTTAAGTATCATTGAGTCGGTTCCAACCCATAGCGACCCTGTATAGGGTTTCCAAGAAGCAGCTGGTGAGCTTGAACTGCCAACATTATGGTTCAAACCAACTTTGCAGTCCAGTGCATTAACCCACAGTGCTACACTGTAAGCCATTATGATCCTTTTTTTCTGGTGTACAGCTTAGTGATAGCAGTTTTCTTAGTCAAATACTGTAATCATCACCCTTTTGTTGTTGTTTTTAAGTGCTGATGAGTCAGTTCTTACTAATAGCATTACCCTAGTCCATGCCCTGGTGTAGCGCAGTGGGCTAATGCGCTGGACTGCAAAGTTGTTTGAGCCACAAGGTTGATGGTGCAAGCTCACCAGCTCCTCCTTAGAAACCCTATACAGGGTCGCTATGGGTCGGAATGACTCCACAGCACTTAATAACAACAACAGTCGATGTTAATGTCCCCATCAATAAAGACAAATATTCACGACATGGAGAGAATGATTCCCTTTGGCCCCAACACCCCACCTCTGGTAAGCACTACTAGCCATTGGTCTCTATTTACCTATTTCTTGCCATTTCCTATAATGGAGATCATAAATGTTTGTCCTTTTGTGATTAAAATTTCACTCCAAGTTTCCTCCATGTTGACACTTGTATCAGGACTTCATTTTTCCTTAAGGCTGAGTAGTGTTTCGTTGTATGTATGTGCCACATTTTGTATATTTGTGGATGGACACTTGGGTTGTTCCCATTTGTGTGTGTGCATGTGTTATTATGGATGGTCTTATGATGAACATCAATGTACATACATAT
Source organism: Chrysochloris asiatica (assembly GCF_000296735.1). Taxonomy (NCBI): domain Eukaryota; kingdom Metazoa; phylum Chordata; class Mammalia; order Afrosoricida; family Chrysochloridae; genus Chrysochloris; species Chrysochloris asiatica. Next base: position 24,926,379 of record NW_006408520.1, on the reverse strand, counting down.
GTTCATGTCACTACTTATATGTCCCAAGGGTGGAAATTTTTGGTCTCATGTAATAGTTTCTAAAATTTTTAAGACTTACCATACTGCTTTCCACAATGGTTGTACCATTTTACATTCCCACCTGCAGTGGATAAGGGTTCCAATTTCCCCACATCCCCACCAACATTTGTTATTTTCTGAGAGTGGTGTTTTTGTTTTTGCTTTTGTTTGCTTGTTGTTTTTATCATTGCCATTCTAGTAGTAGTGAGATTACATCTCACGGTAGTTTTGGTGTGCATCTCTTAATAGCTGAGTCCTAATCACTTGACAGCACTGAATTTGTTGTTGTGTTCTTAATGGCTAATGTCAAGAGCATTTTTTCAAAAGCTTTTTGACCACTTAAACATCTTCTTTAGTGAACTGTCTGTTCGTGTTCTTTGCTCATTTGTTGATCAGGTTGTTGTTGTTAAGTTGTATAAGTTTTATATATGTTTTTGATACTAGACCATTGTCAGATATATGGTTCCCAAAGATGATTTCCCAGTCTTTGGGTTGTTGTTTTACTCTTTTGATAGTCTTTTGGTGGACACAGTTTTTTTTTTTTTTTAAATTTAAGGTTTTTATTGTGTATTGAGTGAAAGTTTACAGGGCGTATCATCAGTTTTACATTCAACAAATCATACACCTTGTTTCATTACAATAATTATAATCCCCTCCATGTACCATCAGTTAACAGTATTTCTCTCTAGCCACTTTAGCTTTTTAAAAACAAACAAACAACCACTCAGGCATATATAATAATTTACATCTCCAAAGTGCACATTCTGCAAGTCTGCCTCCTGGCCACCAGTTCTTAGTTCCTCTCTTCTTAGTTGATTAATCTAGAGTCCTCAGCCGCTCCCCCTCCCCATGCCCCATCTCCACCACCATCTCTGGCGCTGCTGCTTCTCTGGATAAGGTCCCGCATTCTGCTTGTGCGTTTCTCTCTTGAGGGTCCTAAGGTTCTCTGTTTCTGGACTGTAAGATTAACTACTCCCTGTTTTTGTTACAAAACTTATACCTTTACAATTGTGACAGTCGCAATTAGTCATGATAACTATTAGTCACTATTAAATCTTACAAATCTTTTCCCCATCTCTTTTCACCAGTCCCACCTAGACAAGATGACAGCTATTCAGTGGGGACTTTTCTTCCCCCCGCCCCATACTCTTAAACTAAACTCCCTCTTGAAACCTTGTAAGCCAGTCACTTCATGACTTTATTGTCCCCTTATTTTAGGTAGCTAATGTCTAAGTTGCCCGTCCCTATCTACCCTGTATACAAAGGGATAGCTTTGATACTTGATGTGAAGACTCTTTCCCTCTCTGTTGGTATTTAGAGTACTGCTCTGAGTATAGGTCAGGTTCATCAAGTTGAAGCAATTTACCCTTGTTTCCTTTATCCAAAAAAATTTTTTTAAATTTTTTCTCAGTTTTCCTCTAGTCAAGTTCTGATTATCAAGCCATCGAGGCTAGGTCAAACGGTACTGTCTGCAAGTTTGGGTGTTCTTGTGCATCTCCCCTCACTTCATATCAGCTGGATGCTTCACTCTCAGCTCTAGCCCTCAGTGGCAAAGTCCTTGTCCATGGGCTCAAGTGTCCTCAGGTCTCACCTCACTTTGGACCAACCAGCCCTTCCTCTTCTCTCTCTCATCTCCAGA
>NW_006408520.1:24917049-24920858 GCF_000296735.1 Chrysochloris asiatica | reverse complement strand
AATATTTATCTTACAGTACCACCAGGGCTTCATAATAGTTCATTTGTTATTGTTTTTGTTAAGTGCTGTCAAGTCTGTTCTGACCCATTTCTTCCCTGTATAGGGTTTCTGAGGAGCACTGGTAGATTTGAACTACTGGCCTTTTGGAGCAACTTGATCTTGTGATCCAGTGCTTATCATACAGCAGCACACCAGGACTCCTAATTGTCCATAGACGTATGGGTTTCTTTTCAGGTTCTTAATTACGTCCTTTTGGTCTATGTTTCTGTCATTAAGCCAAGACCAGGTTGTTTTGAACATTATTGTTGTATAATATGTTTTGAAATTTGGAAGTATGAGGACTCCTACTTTGTTGTTTTTCTTTAATATTGCTTTGACTGATTAGGGCCTCTTTCCATATAAAGTTGAAGATTTATTTTTCCATTTCTATACAGAATGCTGTTAGGATTTGATCAGGCTTGCTCTGAAACTACAGATCACCTTAGTGACAATTTCACAATTAAGTCTTTCAACCCATAAGCGAGGACTGTCTTTCCATTTATTTGTTATCATTGATGGGTGCTGTCAGTCAATTCCATCTCCAGACTGTACGTACAACAGACCAAAATACTGCCCAATGATCCTGAACCAGCCTCAGAAATGTTTGAGCCCCTTGTTGCTGACACTGTGTCAGTCCTTCTCACCGATGGGCTTCCTCTTTTTTACTGAGTCTTTACTAAGTATGATGTCCTTTTCCATTTATTTATTCTTGTAGGACAGTTTTACAGTTTTCACTGTACTGATCTAAATCCTTTACATCCATGGTTAGGGTTATTTCTAGATAGTATACTTTTTGCAATGCTGTTATAAATGGTATTGTTTCCTTGGTTTTCTTTTTTAGATTTCTCCTATAGAGAAATAGAAACCCAACTGATTTTTGTGTGTTGATCTTTTACCCTGCAACTTTGCTGAATTACTTTATTAGTTCTAACTGCTTTCTAATGAGTTCTTTTTCAGAAGTGATTTAAATATGGGGGGAAATGGTAACATTCTTAAAAATGAATCACAAAAATTCTCATGATTTTATTATAATATAATTTTATTATAATCCCACATGAATTATGTGGGATACTATTTGTTAAAATTGTTCTCTAATTGAAGGAACCTGAGACTATGGCCCTCAACCACCATTCAATTGTGGAAAGGACTTCATCCTTGTGACCCAATTTTCAGCCAAGCAGTAGATATGTTGACAGCGGGGAAACAACACTAATAAGTATGCTCACCATGGGATGGTCAATCATTCAGAATCAAAAGAGCAATATTTTCCTAAGGACAAAGTTGAGAAGAGATGTTAAGGTAGGTGGATTGCAAATAAGAACTACAGGAAGGAAGTGGGATAGCTTTCGTTGCATGAAGGGGATTCTAATCATTGAGATAAAATAGAGTGTATGATTTGTTGAATTTTGTCTGTAAACCTTCACTCAATTCATAACAAAAAGTTAAAAAAAAAAATCATACTCTAAACAACATTTTGGAGTCCTGGTGTGGCTCTGTAGGTTAGTGTGCCAGACTGCAAAGCCATTTGAACTGCAAGGTCTGCGGTTCAAGCTCACCAGCTGCTCCTTGGAAACCCTATGGGTCAGTATCAACTCAACAGCACTTAACAACAACAACAAACAACATTTTGGAGTCCCTGGACAGTGCAAATGGTAAATAGCACCTGGATGGTGCTAACAGCAAGATCCAAAGCTCAAGTCCACTCAGAGGTGCCTTGAAAGAGAGTCCTGGTACTCAGTTCCAAAAAGAAAAAAGGCCTTTGAAAACTACAGGGAGAATAGTTCTATTCTGACATGGGGTCAACATGAGTCAGAATTGACTAGAAAACATCCGGTTTTCTAAGTAACATTTGAACAGTAGCAAACATCTTACACAGACTTATTTAGTCTAGGCGTAACTGACACCAATTCAGTAACATGATGGGAATTTGGGGAATAAAGGTCTACAGATGTATGAACCATTTGTGTCTATTGAGCTGTGTGTGTAAAAGAAATCTCTTCTCGATTTAAACTGATTTATGAAAAGCATTTTGTGGACTAACCAATCTAAACAAAACCCTGAAAGTCCATGTGCAACAATGATCTCCAAATATAAAGCAAGTGTTGTTTCTTAGGAGCAGTGCTTTCCTGTCTTTTCAACAGGAAGTCAATGTGCTCAAAATTAGAAAACTCTGTTTGTTTCTTAACTCTCCCCATGCTCTAGCCACTGGTAGTGTGACTCAAAAGACTTTCCCAGTGGTCACATTCTGAACCTCTTATGAATTGCTCCTTGGAAACCCTATACAGGGTCTCTGTGAGTCTAAACCATCTCAACAGCACTTAGCAACATCAGTGTAACCTGCTAGCAGATTCAGTTGACTTTATGCATTCTGAAACAAAGACAGGGTATTGTCAGACTTTATTTAAATGAGCTCATGCTTCATGATGAAACAGAGAACAAGAGATTCAGCTTCAATTAAAGTTAATCAATCTAAACATTGCTCTTTCTACATATGAGGACACTTCAAAAATTCATGGAAAAACGGAATTGAAAGATAGCAGAATTTCCCCCAAACTTTGTGAAGCCTCCTCATATTTTAGTAAATCTAGATAATCTATCAAACAAACAGGATTAATGTCAAATAGGAAATATGGAGAATGAATCTTAACTACCTGATATACATTCATTAAGATTCCTGTTTGCCATAGACAAAAAAAGGAAAAGGAAAGAAAGTTCTTGTGTAATAGAAGAACTTGCAATGCACTTTCTGAACATCAGGCTGACCGTTGTCCTTCAAGTTCTACCAACAACAGCACTAAAACAATCGAATCTCAAATATAGTAAACTGGCTCAAATGGCTCCCTAACTCAGAAACTCACAGTAACTTGTGTGATCTAAGTGCACAGCTGATCAAAAACTTGCACTAACACACAGGAATGCCAGACTTGCCCATAGTACCCATTTGACCTAACTTGGATGACTTGCTAATCAAAACTCAAATAGAAGAAGATAAAGAAGTTTGATATAGAAAGCAAGTGCAAACTGCTACAATTTTGATTAACTGGACCTTTGCTTATGGATGTAGTTGTTTAAAATTCCAACCGAGAGGGAAGGAGACTTCATATCAAGGATCAAGCCTATCCCCTCAGTACTCAGAGCTGATAGGGGGCAATTCAGACATTGGCTACCTAAAATGAGGGGCAGGGCACAGAATATAAAGACATGAAGTGGCTGACTTACAAGTTTTCAAGAGTGTACTTAGTTTCAGAAAGAGGGTAGGAGAGAATATCCACTGTATAGTTTTCATTTTGTCTAGATGGCGCTAGTGAAAGGGAATGGGGGAGTGTGGGGATAGGATTCTTTTGATTAAATAGTGAATAACTGTTATCATGACCAATTACAATTGTCACAAATGTAAAGGTAGAAGATGTGTAACAAAAAGGGGGTAGTAGTTAATCTTTCATTCCAAGAATAGAGGGCCCTAGGACCATCAACAGGGAAGAGCATGAGGAGAGTGTGGGATCCTAACCAGAGAAGCAAGGCCACCAGAGACAGAAGCATAGATGAGGTAGAGAGATGAGCAGCTGAGGACTCTAGACTCATGGAAAGAGAAAGGCTGTGTGCCCACAGGCAGAATGCTGGCTTGCAAAATGTGCCCTTTGGTCAGTTAAATGAATATATATTTTCAGTGTGTTTTATGCACATCAAAAAAAGAAGAAGGAATAGAGGCAAATGTTGTTTGTTTTGTAAGGAGCTCTGGTAGCGTTGTGGTTACGAATAGGGCTGCGAAC
>NW_006408520.1:24914645-24915899 GCF_000296735.1 Chrysochloris asiatica | reverse complement strand
TTGCGGTTTGCAGCCCGATTCGTAACCACTAGGGTAGGTGTTACAAAATTCCTTTAGCCAGTCTATAAATGCCCAAAGATCAGATTCTGCAAGTCAGTTTCCTGCCTATAGGCACTCAGCTTTACTGGGTCCACTGGCCAAGAAACCCAAAGCTATTATGTCTGTCCATGTTGCCTCCTGGCCACTGGCACTTCTCATGCTCAGCTCAGGGCTCTTCTCTCTGTTACTTGTTTAACTTTCTATTGTGAATAGAGTGAAGGTTTACAGAACAGATCAACAGTTTTACATTCAACAAACCATACACTTCATTTCACCTTCCATGCACCAACAGTTATCCCACTTTCGCTCTGTTTCCTATTTCCATTCCACCCTCCTTCCCATCCCTTCTCAACTTTGTCCTTAAGTAAATGTTGCTCTTTAGTCTTGAATGATTGACCATTCTATAATGAGATACCTTACTAGTGTTATTGTCCCCACTATATACCCATCTACTGTTGTTGTTGTTGTTGTTGTTGTTAAGTGCCATTGAGTCAGTTCTGACCCATAGCGACCGTGTATAAGGTTTCCGAGGAGCAGCTGGTGAGCTTGAACTGCCAACCTTGCAGTTCAAACGGCTTTGCAGTCTGGCACATTAACCCACAGCACCACACCAGGGCTCCACCCATCTACCAATGGTCTGAAAATTGGGCTACGAGCACGAGTTCCCTTCCAGACATGAAGAGTGGTTGAAGGCCATAGTCTCGGATTTCTCCAGTCTCTTTCTGACTAGTTAGCCTGTTTTTTGTTTTGTTTTTTAATAATTTTGATCTTTGTTCCACATTTTCTCCCACTGTATCTAATGTGATTCCTTTCAGAGCAGCTGATAGTGGTACCTAGGCACCACCTAGCTCTGGTCTCAGAGTCATGGTGGCTGATGTTTATATGTTCCATTGGTCCATTGCACTAATTAATTCCATGCATGTTCAGTTTTCATCACTCCTCTTTCTTCTGCACATGGAGAGACCAATAGTTGCTCCTTAAATGTCCACTTTTATGAGCTTTTAAGATCCCAGCTGATACTCACCAAACTAGGATTTAGAACATTGTCTTTGTGAACTATGTTATGCCAGTTGACCATGGTGTACCCTGAGACTATGATCCTAAGGCCCCTAGCCCAGCAACTCATTACCTTAAGATGTTTAATAATATCTAAGAAGTTTTCATTATTATGCCCACTGTATGATCTACCACTTTCATGGGAATGTTTACAGCAAA
>NW_006408520.1:24902778-24913325 GCF_000296735.1 Chrysochloris asiatica | reverse complement strand
ATGAAAACTATTCAGTGGGGACTCTATCTTCTCCCTTCTCTTGAAAACTTGTAAGCCAGTCACTTTATGCCTTTATTACTCCCTCATTTTAGGTAGCCAATGTCTAAGTTGTCTGTCCCTATCTACCCTGTATACAGAGGGGATAGCTTTGATACTTGATGTAAAGACTCCTTCCTTTTTGTTGGTATTTTGAACTACTACATCCATGAATATAGGCCAAGTTCATCAAATTGTAGCAGTTTACCCTCAGTACCACAGACTTCTTCAGAATTACTCCCACGCTTTTTACCTGTGTCATTAAGGCACTTATCTCTTGTATTATTGTTACTTGACAAAAAACCAAACCCATTGCTGTGGAGTCAATTCCAACTTGTGGGCACCCCATGATTTACAGAGTAGAACTGCTCTGCAGGGTTTTCTTGGCTGCGATCTTTATGGAAGTGAGTAACCAGGCCTTTCTTGTGAAGTATCACTTCTTGGGTTCAAACCTCCAACATTTAGGCAAATAGTTGAAAGCAAACCATTTATGCTACTCAAAGACCTGTGTTTATTTTTGTTATTGTTAGATGCCATCAAGTCAACACCGAATCATAGCAACACTATGCACAACAGACCAAAACACTGCCTGGTCCTGTGCAGCTTCATAATCGATGCTATGTCTGAGTTCATCACTGCTGCTACTGGGATAATCCATCTCACTGGGGATCATCCTCTTTTACTCTGACCCTCCATTTTATCAAACATGCTATCCTTCTTCAGGAACTAGTCTCTCCCAATAATATATCCGAAGTATGAGAGATGAAGTCTGGCCATCATGGCTTCCTAGGATCATCTGACTGTACTTCTTCCAACATAGATCTATCTGTTTGTTCTTTTGGCACTCCATGGTCCTTTTAATATTCTCTTCTGACACCATAACTCAAATGCATCAATTCTTCTATGGTCTTCCTTATTCACTGTCCAACTTTCATGTGCATATGAGGTTATTGAATATCCCATGGCTTGGATCAGGTTACTTTAGGACCTATAGTATCTCTCCTTCCAGAATTGAAGACCTAATAGTTTCAGGACCAAGACCCAGTGGACTATGACAAAACACTATTGAACTAATGAAGAAGCCTAAATCTGAGGCCCTAAAGACTGTGAATGACCATCATCTTTTCTTTTTAAAGGGAGGGTTGGGAAGGTTCCTAGAAAAGTGTTCTTGTTACAATCTAAGTTTATTTTTTGTCCATTGCTGTCAAGTTGATTGTGAATCATGATGACGAATTTGGAATCTTTGAAGATTGGTTAGTACAGAGATTTTCAAATCATGGTGATAGGTGAGCTCTGTCTCTCCAACAATGTATCTCAGGGGACTCAGAGAATGGATACCACTCCTAGTTTCATATCTGTACCAAGTACTATTGCCATGTAACATACCACCTTAAAGTTGAGTGGTGTAAAACAACTATTTTATTACACTCATAGATATTTTGGGTGAAGAATTTGGACAGGGCACAGTGAAGACATCTTATCTTTGCTCCATGATGTTTGGTGCCTCAGGTGGGAAGACTTGATGACTGGACACTATAATCATCTGAAGGCCTCACCCCTCACTTGTCTGGCATCTGTTCTGGCTGTTGACTGGAATCTCAGCTGTATCTACCAGTCAGTCCAATTATCCTTGCATACAGCCTGCAGGAAGTGAATTCAGGGTAGTAAGATTTCTTATGTGATAGTGTAGGGCTTCACACAATGAGTATCCCAAAATTCAGAGAGGCTTCTACCTTACCTTTTATAACCAGCTCTCAAGAGTCACATATGTGCATCACTCTGCTGTACTCTATTGGTTGAAGCAGTCATAAATCCTGCCCAGTTTGGGGACAATGGGGGAGGGGACATAGACCCTGACACACACACCTTTCAGTGGTGTTGTTGCTGTTGTTAACTGTTGTGGAATCGGTTCTGACTCGTAATACTCCTGTATATGGTTTCCGAGGAGCAGTTAGTGAGCTTGAACCACCGACCTTGCAGTTCAAATCGATTTCTCAGTTCAATGCATTAACCCACAGTGCCACACCAGGATTCCATTGAGACCTGGTAAGACTTGAAATTTCACACTCTTTCATTGTATCCAGGGACTATTGTAGAAAACTAGGCAATCGAAAAAGTCATTTGTTTTTTGGAGGATGGCTGGCGGTGGAGTTTTTTTCTCACTCTATTTCTTTGTTTCTAATTTCTCTGGGCAATCTAGGAGAGTTTAAGAGAGTTTTTATCCTGAAATAACTGGAAGGAGACTATCATTTCATTTAATTGAATCACATTTAAGATATCATCAACTTTGAGAGGGTTTTTAAATTAGGTGCTTTCACAAATCTTTATCATATGCTTCTTCCAGTGTAAGCCAAAATTCCTAAAGTGCTCACAGATGTGTACATGCACACACATGCCCAAACTTCTTGTCTATGACTTATAAAAATTAATAAGAGGAAATGTCTCATCAATCTCTGGTGAAAACGTGGAGAAACCTGGGGTGATGCTTTAGCCAAGACCCTTAGCTTCAGTTCTTCTCAGGCATGAGAGCCTGTTCAGTGCTCTGGCTTCCTGGCCCCATCCTGACTTTAGTGAAAGTTACAAAACTTGGTGTGGCACTGTGGGTCAGAACCAACTCAACAGCACAACAACAGCAAACCTTCACAGAGACTCCAGGAGAGGCAGTGAGAGCAGATCTAGGAGGCCACCGACCTCCTGCTTTGCAGGAACCCTCTCTTTGGGTTCAAGGTGGACAATGGGGACTGGCAAAAGTTCTCTGAGAAACTCATGAGCAAAGAAACAAGAATTCCCAGAGATGTTCTCCAGCAGATAATTTAAACTAATGGCTCAAAGCTGGGCAGGCTGCCCTAGTGGGGTTCATGTGCACCATGTCTTAATGCTGCATTAAGATCTGTGTTCTCCCTCCCGTCTACTAAATCTCCAAACCAATTCATTGAGGGCTCCCTTGCTCCTCTTCATTCTTATAAAATCTACCAGCATATTTAGTTCACTCAGAAAGAGTAAATATTTAATAGCAAGTCTTCCACCATGAGGTTATTCCACAGATGTCAGCTGGAGACTGAAAGTCTCTTAAGTTTAGGATAAAATTGGCTACAGACCCATTCCAAACCCTCTGGAAGTCCACACCTCCCTTGAGGTTTCATAAATTTTTGTGTTTATGTTCTCAGGTCACTGACTCTGAGCCTCAGTTTCTATGGAATGTCTTTTGTGCTTGGCCATTCTATGTGCTTGACACTTGTTCTATCCCTTCGAAAACTCAGTCTCCTCTGTTTCCAGATTTCCTCCACCAGGCTTTTGTACATGCCTGGAAATCTGCTTTCAAAAGGTCACAACCTTGAAAACTCTATGGAGCAGTTCTGCTTGATATACATGAGTCAGAATTTACTTGACAGCAACAACAACAATGAAAGATTAGGGAAATTACAGAGCCTTCAGGAAGCAATGCTAACCACTTAAACAAAACCTTCTTTGAAAAGGTACTGCAGCAAATCCACCCAGTTACTCAGTCAGTCCCTATTTTCCCCCTTCCCACTCCTCTCTTCTCATCTATGCTCCACCTATCCCCCAACCCAACCTCCAAGTCCTCATTTTGAATGCAGGCAGGTTTAACTTGCTCTCTTGTCTCCTTGTCTCTTGCTATCTATGTCCTCACTTTCACCCTCACAGCTTAGCAAAGTTTTTTGTAACACATTTCTATCCCATCAGAGGAATTCCAGTGTTAGCTGTTAAACTGTTTTATCAGCTGTTACAAGTCCTTGCACTGATCTGTACTTCTCTGACAGGTATTCCTGTTTTCTTCCAAAACTCCCCTTCCCTCCTTCCCTTTGAATATCTTTAAGTTTATTCTTAGTCTCCTGAACCCTATCTCCTAATCCCAGCCCTTAGTAATCTTATTTACTTCAATATTTATACTAGCACCCTCTTTCTAGCGATTCCTAGATCTCTACCTCTAGCATTGCTTCTCTTCAACCTCACACCTCCAACTGTCTTCTAGACATTCCCACTTACTCTGCCAGCTCAGGTTTAAAATGTCTGGAAGCAAACCCCTTATATGCATAACTACTATGATTTCAGCAGCCTTCTAAATGGGTTCACCATAAACCTGTACTCATCGATCTCTTCCACCTCTAGACTGGTTCTCCAAAGTAACTCTGGTTTTATTGTTCCTTTACTCAAAAATCTTCCCTTCGTCTTCCTTGTATTAACTGAACACTTTAGCCTGCCTTTCAAGATCCACTAGAATCTATAGCAACATAAGCCCTGGACTCTGAACTGAATTAAAATCCTCACAATCCATTTACCTGATGCATATGACCTTGGGTACACTAATTGAAACTCCCTGAGCCTCTGTTTATATCAAATGCATTCATATTTTAGCCCTTTCCAGGAAGTACGAAAATGTTATGCAACCATTTGCTGTCCTCATTCCCAATTCTGTCCTTAATAAATTATAAATGTTCTCTTCTTCAACATTTACCATCAGTCTTGATTCTAATCAAGGTTCAGATGACATGCACTCTTTATTTGTTTTCTCAGTCACAAGTCATAGCTATTTTCAGTGTTGTAATAAAAGAGTTGATTACTTAAAAGTAAAATGAAATGACAAGGTAATAAGGTGATCAGCCAAGGGGATGACTATCTATGTTGTATAGTAGTTGGTGGGGGCTGAAAGGAGAATTAAATAGAACTGAAGATATATGGCTTGTCCCCTTTTCTTCAAAGTTCAAATGCTGACTGGTCACTGATGATATGCAGGACCAGTAGATGGAGCCCAAACGGTGGCTGCTTCAGAGGATCTGTGTCTGAGAAGCTCAAAACATAATGCACAAGACTTGGGATTCAGGCAGAGTTTAAATCCCAGCTCTGCCATTTTCTGGATGTGTGGATGGGAGCAGATAGCTTAATTCCCTGGTTTACATCTATAAATGAGGGAGGGAAACTATTTTACTGCTGTTGTCATCATTATTGGTGTGATGTATACACTGTGCCTACCACAGTGTTTTCAGTTGAAGGGCACATAATTAATACACATTGCATTCTGGGCAATGTTCAAGTAGCTGATGATATTGCACATTTTCTAAAGTCCACACTTATGAAGCATCTAGAAGGTGCTAGACATTGTCCAAATGGCAGTACAAGTGTACCTTTTCCATCAAAGAGATGGAGCATAATGGGAAGCCACAGTTAAACAGATACCACTGGGCTGTGTGATGTGTGTGTAAATGAAGTACACTGGGGATGAAGGCGATTTCTCAACCAAGCAGCATTTTCTGAGCACCAGAGAATGTCCAGGTACCAGACACTGTTCTAGGCTCTGAAGGATCAAAACTGAATAATGTGATTTTTGGTCTCTAAAAGCACATAATCTAATCGGAAAAGACAGACCTGCTTACAAATAGTTCTAACAGAAGATTATTCAACTACAGGAGCATCAAGGAGAGTGTGACCATATTCCCTAGGAGCCAGGAAAGATTTCAGAAGGTGACAGATGAGCTGAGTCTCGGTGCAGATAACTTCCAGGCAGAAATAAGAGGAAGGGGAAAGGGCCATTTGAGTGACACTGGAAGGCTTGGGGACAAAGAAAGGGTGTGAGGTGAAGATGGAAGGGAAGTTAGGATCCACTTTTGGGTCCTCTGTCTATGCTGTCTGCACCAGCCAGAGAGCTCTTTATTTTCTCCTTTGGGCAGCAAGAAACTGGAGAAGCTACGTAAATTTGTCCTCAGTTAAATTCAAAACCTAAATAACTTTATAGAGTTTCCCTGAGACCGTCCTCTGTGTTTCCAATTCCTTATAGAAAGAAATGACTGCATAATTTGCACCTGCAGAAAATCAAAAGCTGCTGAGAAAAGAAGAGATTAACAATGCCCAAAGCAAACTGTGCTGTGCATAATGAGATTCATAAACATTAATATGAGCATATTACTTAAACTTATCCCTGTCATCCGTTGACCTCAGGGGAACTACTCAGAGGTCGTCTTTCATTTTTGCTTCTTCCTCTTATAACACACCCTAGTTTCTTCCTCCCTTTGCTTTTATGTTATTTTTTTAATAGTTCAGCTGATTGCAGGAAATTTGCTCTGTTCAGAGTCTAGAAAGTCACAAAGGAAACCATTCAGTGAACCTCAATTCTAAATATCATTCTCAGAGTCAAACTGCCCTCCTCCATCTACCCCTATCCCTTCTTGTGCTGGTATTCTCATTTTCAAGGTATCCTTGGTCTCAGTGCACATGAGAATGTTCACAGGTTTGTACTTCCTGCCCTCTCTGGAGCCCACTCCTGGGTTGAGCCCAGGATCAATGTCATGTGGGCTGGTTGGTCCAAACCAGGAGATGCAAAGGAAGACAGACTCGGCTGAGACAAGTGTCCTCTTCTGACCTCTGGCTCTTTTTCCGTCCACAGAGGAAAGGTGGAGCTTTCTGGCCCACACAATTTAATTTCCCTTTCCTGTTCTTTTTAACACTGCCATTCCAGCCCTACCCTGCTGGGTAGCATGAGTCTTAATGTTTCTTAAGGACAGCAGTTTGCAGAATCCCTTTGTTTTCTGAATCAAGGATAGACCTGCTGGGAAAGCAGAGGTTGAAAAGCTGAAGGGTTTGAGGTAGGGCATGTGCAGCTCTGCCTCTCCCAGATTAAGGCTCAGGCTCTGGCAGAACCTCCAGTGAGCCTGCCATGGAGAAAACTGTGTGGCATCTCTTACATTCAAATTTGTCCTGACCAGATACAGGGAGCCTTCATGCCCACAGGCAGCTATACCTCATTACAAGAGTTGTCCCCACAGTGGCTATGCAGAGAGACCAAGTGGCACACCGGATATAAGGGAGCTGGCAAATTCTCCTCCCTTCCTCCCCGTGGATTGTTCTTAGGCATCAGGTTAGATCCAGCGTACCAGAGATGTCCTTGCTGTGCTTAACTCCATCTTAAGTATTCACTGTCCCCCTTCCTGCTTTAACTTCATTTCGCTCTCTCTCTATTTTTTCTTTCAAGTTTTTATTGTGAATTGAGTGAAAGTTTGCAGGGAAGATTATCAGTTTTACATTCAACAAATCATATACTTTGTTTCATTACAATGGTTCTAATCCCCTCCATTTTAGCTCTTTTTTTTTTTTTTTTTTTTTTTTAACACTCAGGCATATATAATAATTTAAACCACCAAAGGGCACATTCTTCAAGTCTGCTTCCTGACCACCAACTCTCAGTCCCTCTCTTTCCATGAGTCTAGAGTCCTCAGCTGCAACCCCTCTCCTTGTACTGATCTCTGCCTCCATCTCTGGTGTCGCTGCTTCTCTGTATAGGGTCCCACATTGCACTCATTCTCTTCTCCCTTGAAGATCCTTTCTCTCATTTTTGAAAGCCTGCCATTGCATCTTCCAAAAAGGCATCAGCAAAATACTTGGCCAAAGAGTGTTTTCTGGGGAATCCACTAACAGTGACCCACTAAACTCAGAATAACCTCTGCCACACCCATTAATTTGGTGGATTCATTTCTGAGTGGGCCCAGGCAGATTTATAATCACCTCTCTCCCCAAACACTCCAGAAGAAAAACACTCCTTGTTTCTGCCTTGCAGAAGCAGTGATTCAGGTCTGATCCTTGAGAAACATTTGACCATAAAGGAAGTCATCACAGCACCATTAACAGAAAAAAAAAAAAAAAGATGGTAAGAATTTAAGCTTTTCAAAAATGGGGAGTGATTTTTTTAAATGATACATTTATACAATAAATCAATAAATTGAATTTTATGGATATATTTATTGATATATAAATTCATTCATGATATTTTTTGATAAATATTCATTCAATAAATATTTTTATATTTATTGATATATAAATTCATTCATAATATATTTAAGTACAATATAATCTCACTTTTTTAAAGCTTTTATTGTGAATTTAGTGATAGTTCACAAGGCAGAACATCAGTTTTTCCCTCAGCCAAACGTATTTTATTTCATTGCAGTGATTACAATCTCCTCCATGCACCAGAGGTTAACAGTTTTTGCCTCTATTCCCGCTTTTTTTTTTTTTAATGTACACAAAAGCATGCAGAAAATAATAATCATTTAAACAACCAAAGGGCACATTTTGCAAGCCAATCTTCTGCCCACCAGCACACAAAAGTCATCAGCTGCTCTTTCTTTCCACGCCATCACCTCTGCCTCTTATAACCTCATTTTTATAATAAACACTAATGATTACAATGATAAGTCTAAAAGCATTGTTACTAGAGTTCCCTTTCATACTTGGTTGGGTTTATTTATTTCTTTTAATGTGTTTAAACATATCTCTATGATACGTGAATGACTGCAGATACGTTCTCTCAGTAAGGCACACTTGTCTTTGTATCATTAGGGTGCCTTCAAAAAGGACAAAAAAAGGTCCAATTGAAACAGTGGCTTCTGAGGAGGTCTACTGGGTCAGTTCAATTCAAAGCAAAGAGTGAACTCCAAAGCTGCAAAATCAGTTTTAATTGCAAGGTTGGCAGTTCAAGCTCATCAGCTGCTCCTGGGAACCTCTATAAAGAAAGGGTCGCTATGAATTGGAACTGACTCAATGGCACTTAACAACAACAACAACAAAGGGGTAAATGTTCTCAAAGTACACAGGACTATCATGGAGGCTTATTATGAATAAGTTTTAAGAATATTGAAAACAACATTGGTGAGAAAAAAGCCAGGCAAGTTGCACTGAACGATTTTTTCCCATCACAACAATGCACCTGCTCATTCTTCCAGGGTACCAAAGTCTATCTCAAATACAAATACAACATATCAAACACAAATATTTTGTTGGAAAATCTTAACCCATCCACCCTCCAGCCCTGATCTTGCCCCTTCAGACTTTTTTTTATTCTCCAAACTCAAAGAACATTGAAAAGGAACAAATCTGAGATCCTGAAAGATGCCAAAATTGCAAGGTTTTGTGTTGTTGTTTTTTTAACAAAGACTCCAAAAGACTTATTTTGTTCCTGCAAGCATCAGTAAATGTCCCACAAATAAACAAAAAGTAATTTAACTCGGTTCCTTAAAAACTAAAGGGCTTGAATAACTGAGTCCCTCAGGGATTGTGGGTTACATGGTCTCCAATTCCCTTTTCAAGGGGTTTCTGACCTAGAGGTCCTTTCAGGGATCACTGATGAGTCTGCAGCTGTAAGGATCAACTGCAGTCTAAGTCAGTAACAAACATTGCACAGGCAGCCCTACCACTGAACCTAACCACAAGAATGGAAGTCAGTCCTTAAATTAAAGGGCACAGTTCTCCAGATGGGCAGACTCAGTTTACCAAGACTTGACTTACCAGCAGAAAGCTTAGCAATCCTCACGCCACCCTCAGTTCTTATCTACAATCCCTCAGGACACTAGATGTAGCCTAGCAAGTCCCAAGAGCCCTTATAATTTTCTACTAGACTCCCTTGGGTTTTATTTATATACTAGAAGTGCTGTTTCAGCTTAGTTTTGGAGACGAAGATAAGATTTGTTGAAGAAGATCCATTTCTCACAAAATGAGGCTTCAGCCACTCTCACATGTACTATTTTCACCAATCAAGAAGCCAATGGAGATTAGGTGTGGGGCCTCAAAGTGTGACTCATGATTGAACCAAGACCCCTCTGCCTCTCCTGAGAAGAGCTAATGGAGTCTGGGGATAGCAACCTCCATCTGAATAACCATATCCAATGTTTCAAGTTGTCTCAGGAACCACAGAAAGCCCAAATCTTTGAGTGAACATGTGTTTTAAATTTCCAGCAAAGTACCTCATGGAGTCCACTCTGCTGGTTGCCAAAAGGGGATTCAAGAAGGCAAATCATCACTGTGACCTCTGCTACCCAGTACAAAGTACTTTAAAAAGTATACACTGTGCATAATACATGAAGCATTGTGCATCATTAAACCAACATATAAAATACAAAGTAGCATAGAATAAAAGTACTGTATTATTCTTTTTCAAAAAAAAAAAAAAAATCCTATGAAATTAAATGCTCAACAATTAAATCATGAGAATGTATGCAGACAAAGAATTAGCACCCGGAAAGTGAAGAATGTAAACAATATCATTGAACTATTGGGAGTATAAATTGTTGAATGGGAATGTATAAACTGCTGTGTACGCCTATTTCAACTAATACATGTGGATAAAATGAACAGATCGCATGCAAAACTTATTTGAGGAGAGATTCATTCTTGGCAATCTTGGGTTCCAGTTAATGGGATATTGCACAAAATGAACTTGTTCTTGGTAATCTTAGGTCACAGTTTGTAAAATGATCAAGTGAGGGAAAAGCTGGATTAGGCAAGGCAAAAAGATTTTACCTGATTTGAAATGTTGACAAATTTCATGACTTGGTAGCAATGGATTATTTATCCTTATCACCCAAATTGCGTGAGGTCCTGGCAGGGCTCTGTAGGATGATGATCAAAGAGCACAGCCTTCGGTATGGATTACATCTCCATGTCAAGAAAACAAAAATCCTCACTACTGGACCAATAAACTACATTCTTATCAATGGAGAAAAGAT
>NW_006408520.1:24900422-24902301 GCF_000296735.1 Chrysochloris asiatica | reverse complement strand
ATCAATGGACTCAAGCGTGGCAACAATATTGAGGTAGGCCCAGGATCGGACAGTGTTTTTTTCTGCTGTCATTATGAGTTGGTATCAACTCGATGGCTCCTAACAACAACAACAACACAGATATCCAATAAGAGAACGGTCATCATTGCTGCTATATGAGGCAATCCATAAAGCATGCCCATGTATTTAAATACTTTATTATACTTAATAATTTTATTATTGGAAATAACCTGAGTGGAAACTGCCAAAGAACTAGCTCACCTACTAAAGTAAATAAGTAACCGATAATCATCACTATAGCAAATTGAACAGATGGCGTTAATGGACCATTCCTTAGGCCTGCATACAAATGGGCAAGTAAACATGTGAAATGCTGTTCAACCTCACTAATATTCTGATAAATTTCAATGAGACTGAGATTACCATTTCTCAACTGTCAAATTAACAACATTTTATTTTGAAGGCTGTATTTCTTTGAGGATGTGGATGAACAACAATTCTTTCAAACATCTTCAGAAGAATAAGTTGTCACATCCTTTCCATATGCCCGTTTGGTAGTATTGGAGCAAAAGACTTGACACTGTTCAAGTCCTGTCAGTCAGCCAACGATTCCGTTCCTGGGGACTTGCCAGAAGGAAGTAATTGAGGATTCTTGGAAATGTTTATGCACAAACCTGCCCATGTCTGTGTTGCATACAACAGTGTGAGGAGGGGAATAGCATCCTAGTTGTGATTCTCAATAGGGAGTTTATGAAATACATCTACAATATTGGACACTATTCAACCACTAAATATAATATTGTGTATAAATACATAGGGGAAGTGTTTATAATGTATTTTTCAGTGAAAAAAAAAAGTCAGGTTTCCATTTTAAATGTAGGAGATTAGTTATAGATGTATAAATTGTAAGGAAAGAAAAAAAATACTTAAAAGATATTCACCAAATATGTATAGTGCATATCGACTGGTAATGCCAGAAATTCAAGCCAGATGCAGAAGAGGATATGAAGCAAGAGATGCCATTTCTGATGTCATGTAGATTTGCGCTAAAAGCACAGAAAGATGTTTTCCTGTGTTTTATTGATGGGACAAAGACATTTGACTGTATGGATTGCAACAAATTATGGATAACATTACAAATAATGGAAATTCCAGAGCACTTAATTGAATTCATGAAGAACCTATACATGGTTTACACCGAGCAAAGGCATACTGCATGGCTTAGAATCAGGGAAGGTGTGTGTTAGAGTTATATCTTTTCACTGTACTTATTCAGTCTGTATGCTGGGCAAATAATTCCAGAAGCCGAACTATTTGAAGAAGAAACAGCATCAGAATTGGAAGAAGACTAGCAACCGGAGATATACAGATGGCACAACCTTGCTTGCTGTAAGTGAAGAGGACTTGAAGTACTTACAGATGAATATCAAATATTACAGCTTCCCATGTGACTCGCACCTCAACATTTATGTTTCTTTTTTTTTTATTTTTAATGTTTTATTGTAAACTGTGTGATAGTCTGTATGGGAGAACATCAGCTTTACATTCATTCCATCATCCATCATTTCGTTGGCATAGTTATCATCCTGTCCATGCATCCTCACCCAACCAAGGGGTGTACCCTGTAAGCCTGCACCGCCCCCCACCACAGTCCTCAGCCCCTTTCCATCTCCTGATCCTGAGCCCCCAGCCCACCATCTCTTGACGTTGTCATCCCAGGCCTCACTGCCTCTCTGGGTAGGATTCCACTCTTCGCTCTTCTCCATTGATGGTCCCAGGGTCCTCTGCTCCTAGACTGATAAGTTAATCACTCCCCTCTTTGCTACAAAATGTCCATCTTTAGATTTCCAACCCGCACAATCAGTCCTGATAACAATTA
>NW_006408520.1:24898322-24899888 GCF_000296735.1 Chrysochloris asiatica | reverse complement strand
TTGCCTCGCTACTGGCCAACCAGGTCTCCATCCGGGTTCACAGAAGTTTGTTGAATGATATAGGGCTTAGCTCGCCCCTTCATTGATGTTACATTTATGTTTCTTTAGAAAACAAAAATCCTCATAATTGGACCATTAAGCAATATCATGATAAACATAAAAAAATCAAAGTTGTCAAGGGTTTCATTTTACTTGGGTCCACGATGAATGCAAATGAAGTAAAACATTCAAGAAGTAAAACAACATATTGCATTGGGCAAATCTTCTGCAAAAGACCTCTTTAAAGTGTTCAAAAGCAATAATGTCACTTTGAGAACGAAGGTGTCCCTGACCCACATCACAGTATTTTCAATCACTTCATATGCATGTGAAAGCTGGACAATGAATGGGGAAGATCATAGAAGAATTGATACCAATGAATTATGGTGTTGGTGAAGAATATTGGATATACTATGGATTCTCATAAGAATAAAAAATATCTGTCTTGTTAGAAGTAGAGCCAGAATGTTTCTTTATAGTGAGGATGGCGAGACTCTGTCGCACATACTTTGTACATGTTCTCAAGAGGGATCACTCCTAGGGAAAGGACATTATGCTTGGTAAAGCAGAGGTTCTGCAAAAAAAAGAAGAAGGCCCTCATTTAGATGAGTTAACACAGTGCCTACAGGTGTGTGCTCAAACGCAGCAAGAACTGTGGGAATGGCACTGAACTGGGCAGCGTCTTTTTTCTGTTGTACAGAGGGCCACTATGAGTCAGAGCCTACTAGCCTTCAAAGCAGTGTGATAATGGGTGAGCTTTGTATTCTTCTTTGTACTTCTCTATATTTGTATTTTCTCCAATGAAATATAAATTGATATAGTTAATTACATTGATAGTATCAGAGTGTTCACAGAAATGATTAAAAGTAGGCGATTGCTACATTTCTGCTGTCCTAGAGGAAATAAAGTGGGACCAGACATTTTCTAGTCTAGACTTGTGGATGAAGAACAAGGTAGAGTTTGTAAAGAGGGTAAGGATTTCGGAATCTTTTCCAGAAACTCTGCCCTACTGTTTGTAGCAGCAGAAGTGCTTTAATTAATCAAGATCAAATGTTTTCAGCCAGAGATAACTATGTGTATGAGGATGATTTCACAGCCACAGATGGGATGACTTGTATAAATAGAAAGGGGGTTCTCCATGGAAGGTTCTTGCTAATATTTGAACCCAGATGTGACAGACTATGATGGGGGCAATAAGTTTTCCACTTTTTGGAAAAGGAGATGGGAGTAGCAAGAAAAGTGTTTGCTGAAGAACAAACAACTAGAAATTTATCTAATCAGAAGCTCTCTTGCTTTCTGGATTAAAATCCTAAATGTAAAACCTAGAACTGTAAATATCATCAATTAAAAGATAGGGACAAACTTAGAGGCTCTAGTGCATAGCATACATTCACTATCAAACATCACAAAAACACACAAACAGTAGAAAACAAAACAGATGACTGAGACCTCCTAAAACTTAGAAAATTATGCACATCCAAAGATTTCACCAAAAAAGTAAAAGGGTAGCCCACAGACTGGGAAAAC
>NW_006408520.1:24895143-24896376 GCF_000296735.1 Chrysochloris asiatica | reverse complement strand
CATGGAATGATCAATCATTCAAAATCAAAAGGGCAGTCAGTGTTTTCCTGAAGTCAAAGTTGAGAAGGGATAGGGAGGTGGGAACCAAGGGAATGCAAGTAGGAACCACAGAGAGGAAGCCGGATAACTGTTGTTGCGTGAAGGGGATTGTAATCATTGATATGAAATGAAGCATATGATTTATTGAATGTAGAGCTGATAATCTTGTTTGTAAATCTTCATTCAATTCACAATAAGAAGTTTTAAAGAAAGAAAAGAAACTCTGTTGTCTGCAACTTTTAGGAAAAACAGGAAATCTCAAGAAAGCAACTGTAAATTGAGATTTTCCCATGATGAATTTTCAGGATATTTCTCACGATTCTTCCAATTCAGACTACTCTCCAGACTTTCTCTGTCAATATTTGTCATTCTAGCTAATGAAAATAATTCCTAATGGTAGACCTGAAATTCTTCAGCATCCAGAAAGATATCCAGAAGTGATTAAAATAGACTAAATTTAGTTCTATATACACTACTTGTTATTACAAGAAAAAAAACTAATTTTCCAAGGATTTTAAGAATAAAGATTAGCACTTTTAAAAGTTTCTACTTAAGCAAAGGTAAAATAAAATAGGGTACCACATTTTCTGTATACTCTGATTAGGTGAATTTGTTTCTGTTTAAGAAAAAAGCAGTTAACTGGAAAAATTAGCAGGATGTTCTTCGAGAAGCATATGGAAATTCCCTAAATTTAGAAAATGAGAGCCCATGAAGAAAGTCAAGAAGGTTATGTCAGTGGCAAGAGAACTAACAGTCATGAAAGCCAAGAAGCAGTGAGTGTCCAGAAAAGACAGTAGAAGACAGTAGTCAACAGAGTCAAAACAGCAGAGACATGAAGATGGGAGCCAGATAGCCACAGTGAGGTGAGGAAAGAAATCCAGTAAAGAGCTTGGAAGATGTGTTGGTCAGGTTTCTATAGAGAAATAACATCAGTGAGACACAGAGAGATATTTACTTTAATGAACTGGCTCACATGACTGAAGGCAGTTTTTGTTGTTGTTGTTAAGTGCAGTTGAATCAGTTCCAACTCATAGTGACCCTGTATAGGGTTTAAGGAGCAATTGGTGAGTTTGAACTGCCAGCTTGTGGTTCACACCCACCTTGGTGTCTAGTGCTTATCTTACAGTGCCACAAAAGTCCCAAACTAAGTGATGGACTAGGAACACTTGCTGTCTCATGGAATTGTGGAGGGAC
>NW_006408520.1:24881540-24893264 GCF_000296735.1 Chrysochloris asiatica | reverse complement strand
AGTTGATCCAAGAAGAATGAAGTCCTTGACAACTTCAATCTTTTCTCCATTGATAAGAATGTTGTTTATTGTTCCAGTGGTGAGGATTTTTGTTTTCTTTACTAGATCCTCAGTTTATTGGTCTAGTGGTGAGGATTTTTGTTTTCTTTACTAGATCCTATGAATACCTGAAAGCCAGTTCCTTGTGCTCCAACTATACACACATACACCTATTGTTGTTGTTAGGTGCCATCCAGTTAGCACCGACTCATAGCGACCTTATGCACAACAGAATGAAACATTGCCTAATCCTGGGCCAACCTCACTACTGTTGCCACACTTGAGTCCACTGATCCTGCCACTTCGTCAATCCATCTCATTGGGGATCTTCTTCTTTTTCTTTGACCCTCCACCTTACCAAACATGATATCCTTCTCCAGCGACTTGTCCCTCCTGACAATATGTCCGAAGTATGAGAGACGAAGTTTGGTCATCTTGGCTTCCAAGGAGCACTCTGGCTGCACCTAGCAGATGGTAAAAACAAGTCAAGAGCAAACAGCTTTTACTCCAGACTGGCATTCTCTTGGCTGTATCCAGGCCTCTGTTGCCGTGGTTTCTGACTCTTGGCTTTGGAACCATATGATCCCCGTAACTACATGAAGGAGAGTCCCCTGGTCTGAGACTCCTGACCTGCACATCCCGGGATCTTGACTCCAGGTGTGTTCGAAACGAGATTTCTGGTAGCAGAACTTTGCTGTCCAGCAGAGCTCTTATGTCTCACTTACCTAGTGTGCTATAACAGCTACACCACAAGTGGGCAGCTTGAAAGAACAGAAATTCATTTTCTCACACTTCTGGAAACTTAAAGTCCAAATCAGGGTCTTGGTCTTGTTAATTCCTTACTTCTCAGTAGCCCTGGGCATTCATTGTCTTGTAATCAATCCTCACATGGCATTTGTCTTCCTCCATGTGTAGCCTTTTGTCTATGCTTTTTTGTGTGTAATTCAGAAATGATTCAATTTACCACCTAGGGTATGGAGTCTTGGTGTGGCACTGTGGGTTAAGGCACTGGAATGCAAAGTTGGTTTGAACCTTGAGGCTGGCAGCTCAAGCTTACCAGCTACTCCTCAGAAACTCTATACCAGGTCGCTGTGTTGGAACTGACTAGACAGCACTTAACAATAACAGCTACTAGGGTATGATCTAATGGAAATAATAAAAACCCCATTTCCAAACAAGATCATATTTACAGGTATACCACATACACACAAACCCTGTTGCCAGTGTATTACAGAGTAGAATTGCTCCATAGGCTTTTCTCAGCTGTACTCTTTATGGAAAAAGATTGCCAGGCCTTTCTTCCATGGAACCACTGAGTGAGTTTAAAACATAACTTTTAGGTTAGTAGTTCAGTGCAGTCTATTAACAGGCATATTATTGTGTTGGTAAGTGCCACTGTGTTGGTTTTGACCCATAGTGACCCTGTCTGGGTTTCTCAGAAGTGCCTAGTGAGTTTGAACCACTGACCTTGCAATTTAAACCGACCTTTCAATCCAGTGCATTATCCTGCAGCACCACACTCCATTAACAGACATTGTAGTTAAGTGCCAAGTCAGTTCAGACTCATTGCGACCCTGTATAGGGTTTCCATGGAGCAGCTGATGAGACTGAACCACTGACCTTTTGGTTCAAATTGACATTGCAGTCCGATGCATTAACCCACAGTGCCACATCAAGACTCCATAAACAGGTATGTTGCTGTTTTTAGGTGTCATCGAGTCGGTTCCAACCCATTGTGACCCTGTATAGAATTTCTGAGGAGTTGCTAGTGGGCTTGAACTACTGACCCTGCAGTTCAAACCGACCTTGTAGTCTAGTGCATTAACTCACAGCACCACATCAGGACTCCATTAACAGGTATGTTGTTCTTGTTAGTTCCACCGAGTGGTTTCTGATCTGTAGTGACCCTGTATAGGGTTTCCAAGGAATGGCTGGTGAGCTTGAACCACGGACCTTGTGGTTCAAACTGACTTTGCAGTCTAGCACATTAACCCACAGATCCACACCAGGACTCCATTAGCAGGTATAGGAACCAGGATTTCAATAGATCTTTGTGAAAGATACAGTTCAAGCCATAATACATGCTCTCCTGGGTGGTGGTGGTGGTTGTGTGCCATCAAGTTGGTTTTGTGAGAAATTCTCAAGATGGTCCATCTTCAGGAATAAAGGGTTCATGAGATTGCTAGACCAGACATAGGTTGTTGATTCACACCCAGGGTTGCGTAAGCAGGATGAATTGGGGGAAGGGGTCAAAGAAAGCTGTTCTAGGACTAGGAACTTTAAATAAGAATACAATCATTAAGACCATGTGGAACTGTGGGGAGGGAAAATGGAACCTTTGGGGTAGATTGTAAAACTCCACGTTGTTGTTAAGTGTCGTGGAGTCAGTTCACACCCATAGCGGCCCTGTATAGGGTTTCTGAGGAGCAGCTGGTGAGCTTGAACTGCCAACCTTGCAGTTCAAATGGCTTTGCAGTCTGGCACATTAACCCACAGTTCCACACCAGGAACCCACAATACCCAGTAAAAGGGGAACTGGAGGAGGGGCTTTTTCAAGACAAGGGAATAAAACTGTTTGTGGGCCGGCTATGCAGGGTGTCTGCCTGAATACTGGGCTGGATGCCAGATTTTGCAAAATCAAATAAAGAAAACCTCACTCTTTTTAAAATGAGTACAGATTGGATTAGCTGAGCATTTGTTGGTATCAACAACATTTCTCACAGTTCCAATTCACAGCATCCCTGCATATGGTTTCTGTAGCAGTAAATCTCTATGAGAGCAGAAATCCTCATCTTTCTTCTGGGGAGCAGCTGGTGAATTTGAACTTTTGACCTTGCAGTTAGCAGCCCAATGGCTCTGCAGCATAGCTACCCAATCACTGTCTTTATCTTGGTGGGCTAATCACACTAAATTTAGCACTCAAAATCATGCTACCACAAAGCTGCTTCATAATCTGTAAGTCCTATCAGTACTTAGTAGTTTCACTCTGTATGTGAAAATGCATGTCTCCCTAAATTTAGGTACTCCTTATAGCTATACCTGATTATGGAAGTGTAACCAGATTATCAGGGTCCTACTCTACTCACTTTTACACACTACAGTCCACATGGTTTGTTGTGGATTAAATTGTGTCCTGAAAAGTATGTGTTGGAATCCTAACCACTATAATTCTGTGTGGAAATAGGCTTTTCTATGATCTGTTAATCTAAATCTAATTACTTCCAAGCTATAAAAGAGCAGATTATAGACAGAGACACACCATGTGAGGGTTGCCAAGAACCAAGAAATAGCCAGAACTGCCAACAAGGAAGGAATTGATACTACTAAGAGTCCAATTTGAACATTTATCCATTAGAACTGTGAGAAAAAAATGTCTATCCTTTAAAGACACCAGCTTGTGATATTTCTATTACAGTAGCACTAGGAAATGAACACAAGGACTGAGAAGTTTCTGCACTCCTTATATCCCCAACATAGACTCTTTACTGATACTTTCTGAACTCAGATTTTTCTTGAGGTTATCTACTCACATCCTTATGAAAAGGGGTGTATACTCCATTCTACACAGTAAATGCACTCTGGTAAGACTCAGTCAATCAAATTTCTGTTTAAAATAAATGTTGACTACTAAGGCAAACTAGAGGAGCTCTGGTGGCACAGTGGAGTAAGCATAGGGCTGTTAGCTAAAAGTTCAACAGTTCAAACTCACCTACTATGAAAAAGATAAGACAGTCTCCTTCTGTAAAGATTTGTTGTTGTGGTTATGTGCCGTGGAGTCGATTCCAACTCATAGTGACCCTGTACAGGGTTTCCAAGGCTGTAACCTTTACGGGAACAGAAAGCCTCATCTTTCTCCCATGGAGCAGCTGGTAGTTTCGAACTACTGACCTTGTGGTTTGCAGCCCAATTCGTAACCACTACGTCACCAGAGCTCCTTCTGTAAAGATTTACAACCTCAGAAACCCTAAGAGGCAGTTCTACTCTGCCCAACAGTGGCACTGTGAATCAGAAACTATTGAAAGGCAGTGGGTTTGTGATGCAAACTAGAGAGATGGGAAAATCATAGGCTTGAGAATCAGCAAGAATGCTTTCAAGCCCACTTGTGAGCTGTGAACACGCACATATTTCTCTTATTTTCTTTATCTATGAAACAAGTAACATTTCATAGGATTGTTATGAGCATCAAATGACATTATGTATGTCAGATTGCTGGCAGGTTGTTAAGTCCTGGTTTGGCACTAAGCAATGGACTGCAAGGTCAGCAGTTCAACCCACCAACTGTTCCTTAGAAACCCTATGGTGGTGGTGATTATGTACCATGGAGTCAGTTCCAACTCAAATCCTGTACAGGGTTTCCAAGGCTGTACATCTTTACGGGAGCAGAAAGCCTCATCTTTCTCTGGCAGAACAGCTGGTAGTTTTGAATTGCTGACCTTGCAGTTCGCAGCCCATTGTGTAACCACTACGCTACCAGAGCTCCTTTACAGGGTTGCTATAAGTTGGAACCAACTCTTAACTAACAGCACTTAACAGCAACAACAGCGATAAGTTAGAAGGCTCTCCCTTTCCTAACTTATCTGTGGCTACAAGTAGACACCACAGGGAATTAAACTATACAGTATATAACATTCATATAAATTCTCTGAGAACTAGATCTTATCTGTAACCCCAAGGTCTAGTGCTTAGCATATAGTTGATGTTCAATAAATAAAGTTGGATGAATGAATGAATGTGAATAATTTATGTGACCAACCCACCTTGTATTATTTCCTGGACATTATCACCTGTGACAATGACTTTCAAACAGTACCCCAATGACCAGTATTTGCTTTTTAATGACTCATTAGCCTAAGGGAACTTACTTTGAATAGCTCTCTTAAGTAAGTCTTTGATGGGCCATGCTGTTTTTCCCTCAAGCACAGCGCCTTCTGTTTTAGCCCCAGACGGAAGGCTGCAGTTCTCTGCAGTTCTTTATATCTAATCCCTGGCAGAGCACCTCAGACAGGTCAGAGTAAGGGCAGCTGAACTGGGGTTGCCTTCTATGCTCTCTCTCCAGTCCCAGATTGCTTTCTGAAAGGACAGAGAGCTGTGACTGTCCTGTGACCCCAGGGCCAAATTATCCACCATACAGCCATTATTGTTGTTAAGTGCTGTTGAATCCATTCCAACTCACAGTGACCCTGTACGGGGTTTCCGAGAAGCAACTGGTGGGTTTGAACAGCTAACCTTTGGTTACCAGTCCAGTGTTAATCCTATAGAGTCCTATCACTTAAATTCCTTTTAAAATCAGAGGTGGGTAAAAAGACGTAGGGGTGGCTTCTGGCCTCGTCTATGTCACAAGGGGTAGGAGAATCAAACATCAGATCAGCCCAAGGTCAATTCCTATGAGACAGGAATCAGGTTCCTCCACCCTCCAACCTTCTTAGCTTTTCTGACACCAGTCAGCCCTCCCATGGCACTCTCTACATCTCTGCTGAGTTCCAGAATTTGTTGCAAAGACCACACAAAATTCATAAACCATACTCATGAATATGGGATTTATTAAGGAAGTTAACAGGTTACAATTCATAATTAGAAATGTTATGACATAGTTCTTTGTTAGGACAGCCCCTTCTCTCTGCCTACAGGCAGGACTCTCTCAAGGCCTTTTGGCCTGGCCTCTGCTCTCCTCAGACCATATTTTACAAAGTTCATTTAGTACTCCTGATGCCCAAAGGGCACTTCATTCTGTTAAAAGCTTTAGCTAACCCTAAGGCACTTAGCTCTAGTTCCAAGGTTTAGCAAACACAGCTGCCCACACCATTAAGTGCCTGGCCACACCCTACTCCAAAGAAAAGCCTCCATCCCAAAGGCAGTCAGCTCTACTCACTCCACAGACCTGAAGGACCAGTACTCTGTCTTATGCTCTGGCTCTTGATTAGGCTGGGACTGTCCTCTACCACTCCTATGCGGCTCTTAAATGAAAGTTTATAGGTTCCATTCCACTTAGAGAGGTACCTCAGAAGAAAGGCCTGGAGACCTACTTCCAAAAAATTAGCCATCAAAAACTTTATGGAGAGCACAGTTCTACTCTGATATAACATGGGTTACCATAAATTGAAATCAATACAGTGGCTTTTAATAATGAGTCCAGATTCATCATTATGCTAACACATTAAAAATTGTAAGACACACATAAAAAATTATAAAGTACAATTATATATATATATTATTATTATTTTTTTTTTTTTAGTATGGACCATGAAGGCAAAAGTGCCCAGGTTCTGTGAAAGTCATAGCACAACACTGGTAACCTGAGTAGAACATCCCCCCAACATCATCCTGGAAGGTTTTGCTCCTTCAAGTAACCTTTCCATAGAGATGAGGAGTTCAGAGGCAGAAGGATTTCCAGACCTCACTAGCCTTTTAATCAAGACAAACCTGGGCATGGTATCCCCCCTCCTGGACCAGAAACATAAGGGAAACTCAGCATGATCTCACTCTCTTTTGTTCCAAAGAAAACAAACCCGGGTATGATCTCATT
The DNA here is from genome assembly GCF_000296735.1 of Chrysochloris asiatica. Taxonomy (NCBI): domain Eukaryota; kingdom Metazoa; phylum Chordata; class Mammalia; order Afrosoricida; family Chrysochloridae; genus Chrysochloris; species Chrysochloris asiatica. Next base: position 24,886,702 of record NW_006408520.1, on the reverse strand, counting down.
CTCTGACTCTCAAGTGAGGAAAACTTATGAATGACCTCATCTTCTTTTCCCTCAAAGGAATGCTCAAGCATGACTCCCCTCAAATAAGGCAAGACCAGGCAAAGTGTCACACTCTCCCACCCGTCTCTTCAGCCCACCTGGTAAATGATGCATTTCCACACTGAGAGCTTCTCAGAAGTGGCTCTGTCTAAAGGCGTGGGCATCTGGCAGGGCACTGCTTCCTCTCAGCCACAGGGCCAACTGGCCCAAGCTAGTGCAGAGTGACTTCAGCTGTGACTCAGCTTACTACGGTAGAAAAGAAGTTATTCATGGATCAAAAGAAGAGTCTTTAGGCAAGTCTAGAGGGCAAACAGAGCCAACTCAGGATGAGACACTAAAAAGCAACAGGGAAAACCCAGGGCTGAGAAATTCCTAGAAAAGAATTAATTAACTTTGGCCTGGAGAAGAAGCTGACTGCTTAGGCATGGGTAGCTCTTGACCATAACACTCATAACACTGACAACACTTTAGAGCGGTGCCATCTGTGTGTTCCTGTTTCCTGCACATCTATGTCATGTCTTCTGGGGACAATGGGTCCTCCATCTCTCTGAATGGCATAACCCTGACAGACAAGCCATCCAGTGCATGGGGACTCTCAGTACAGACTGTCCTGATTTGACTCATGATAAAGAAGCTAAAATGGGGAGAAGTTATAGTCTATCCCTTAGCCTAACACCTCTGCCTGGCATCATGCAGAAATTTATTGTCGGTCACAACAGAGAACAGGTAAGCAGGACCAGCTAACTAAGATATCGTGATGGGACCAACCCCAAGAAATGCAGTCTCTCTCTTGCCTTCAGAACTTCTGTACATCCCTCAGTGTTTAAAATTTCTTAAGTGGATACAATTGCCTTGCATTTTATTGTGAGTAAGAAAAGTTTCATGTAAATACTCGGGAGAGATGCGGTGGTTGTTGTGGACCCAGTCTCACAGCAACGTTACGTTAACAGAACAAACTAGGAGAGGTGGACGCGCACACATGATATGCAAACACATGTACACAAGAACTGAAGAAAAATTTGTATAATCTAAGCTTCAGTTGTTCCTTCTGTGAAAATGAGGATAACCAAATTACCTCTCTTACAGTGATATGATGAGGCTCTGTTTTCAGGGCGACTTTCCTGGCAACCCTACTGAAAGTAGCCCCTCTCTCCACTTAACCCTCACCAGCATTATCTTGCACCCTTCCTGGTTTTCTACACAACATTTAGCATCATCTCTGCATAGTGCATTTTACTTTGTAAATTGTCTTTCTCTCCCATTGTAATGGAAATTCCGTGAGGGCAGGAATTTTTGCTATTTGTTCACTGCTCTTTCTAGCATCCAGAACATTATTGGCATATAGCAGAGTCTCAGAATTTGTGAAATAGCTCCCTTCAAGTGCTCAGTATGCTGGTACCTTGGATGGCACATATTAAGTATGTAACACACCTTAACTATTATTATTTGAAGGATCCCTGGTGGCAAAGTGGTTAAGCACTCAGTTGTTAACCAAAAGGTTGGTGGTTTAACCTCCCCCACCCCAGCCATTTCACTGGAGAAAAATGAGGCAGTCTGCTTCTGTGAAGATTTACAGCCTTGGAAACCCTATAAGGAGTTCTGTTCTGCCCTGTAGGGTCACTGTGAGTCATAATCGACTTAACAGCAACAGGTTTGGATTTGGTTGTTGTTATTATTTGCAAGATGTTAAGAGTAAGGAATGATGGAGATCCATAAGGAAGAGAAAGGGATACAGAAACCAGAGGATTGATGAAGATCCAAAACATAGAAACAAACTCCCCGAAAGACATAGTTTTGCTGAGGGCTGGGCCTACAGGTTTGGGCGAGTAAGTAGTTCTATGCCAGGTTCACTGAATAACTTAAAGTAGCTCATAAGGTACTTCATGGTCTGTACTTTGTAGAGCCTTGAAAACAGTGCACATGTACATTTTATTCAACTGGTTTACCTTCTTTTTTGAATCTTGGAAGAAATTCTGTCTGAGCCATTTGTACTTCCCACTACAATTCTGTCCACAAAGCACTACATTATTTATTTTTAGTATTTCATTTGATACTTTAAAAGATATCTGAGGAATTAGTTGCTTGAAGTTAGTTCCAGTTAACCATTTCTCAGCAGTGTCACCAGGAGTGCACCAAGCTATAAGAACCAAAAGTGAGACTCAGAGAGGCATCCGAGCAAAAGGCTGGCAGTGCTAAAGCCTGGAAATTGAGCCATGACATGCATGGGAAGAAAGAACCATTCTACTAAAGTACATACTAAGCTATCAGAGTTCACTGATACAATATATTGTACGTAACCAAAATTGACAGTCTGTCTTCTTACCACTGATTGATTCTTTCAGCTCTGTCTCCCTTACCATGCACACAGCATTCCTTTATCCTACTCAGTTTTCTTATTGAAATGCCCTGCCTCAAAAGGGAAAGGAAAAAAAAATCTTCAAAGCCATTGTCTTAATGCTTTGGGAAGAAATATCAGTTTGGTCTCTTCACATAGGCCCCTACTTTCATGAGGGAGAGGCTCACTCAGGCTCCAGACAGGGAAGTCATGAGGTATTTCCAAATACCACACATCCATTTCTTTGTGCAAAACATAAAATAGCACCATATCCAGACCCAGGGATTGGGAAAAGGTTTTGTTCTGTTAGGCTGATGCACCACCATTTGTCTGTCAGTTTGTGGTGGCTTGTGTGTTGCTATGATGCTGGAAGGTATAGCACTGGCATTTTAAATACCAGCAGTATCACCCCTGGTGGACAGGTTTCAGCAGAGCTTCCAGACAAGACAGACTAGGAAGAAGGAGAGACAGACTATTTCTGAATGCTTAGCTATAGAAAACTTCATGATTAGCAACAGACATCGTCAGATACAGCTGGAAGATGAAAACATTATGAATAGCACCAGAATATTGTCAAATATATGAGTCTCTCAGATTGGAAGACACTCAAAATATGACTGGGCAAGAGTTGCCTCCTCTAAGTAGAATTGACCGTGATGACATGAATGGATAAAACCTTTCAAGACTCTCATTTGCTGATGGGTCACAACTCAAAATGAAGAAAAACGGCTGCAAATGTCATTAATACTGAAACATGGCACACATGAAGTATGAATTTAGAAAACTCAGAAGTTGTCAAAAATGAAATTGAATGCATAAAGATTGATATCCTAGGCATTGTTGTAGTCCTGATGTGGTATTGGAGGATAAGCATTAGGCTGGTAACCTCAAGGTTGGCAGTTCAAACTCACTAACTGTTCCTTGGAAACCCTATACACGATTACTAGGAATTGGAATTGGCTCAGTAGCACTTACAACTGTGAGTGAAATGTGAGCTGAAATGGACTAGTATTGGCCATTTTGAATCTGACAATCAAATGGTTTACTATGCCAGGAAAGATAAATTAAAGAGGAATGATGTAGCATTCACCATCAAAAAGAACATTTCAAGATCTGTCTTGAAGTACAACACTGTATGTGATAGGATAACATACATATGCTTACAAGGAAAATCAATTAATACCACTGTTATTCAAATTTACACATCAACCATTAAAATAGGTGATGATGAATTTGAAGAATTCTACCAATTTCTTCTGTCTGAAATTGATCGAACATGCAATCAAGATCTATTGCAACTACTGGGGATTGGAATGTGATGTTTGCAAAAAAGAGGAAAGATCAGTAATTGGAAAATATAGTCTTGGTGACAGACATGCTACTAGCGGTCACATGATAGACTTTTGCAAGATCAATGACTTATTCATTATAAATACCTTTTTAAAACTATATAAAAGGTGATTACACACATGGACCTAACCGGATGGAATGCTCAAGAATCAAGTTAAATGCATCTCTGAGACAAGACGATGGAAAAACTCTGTATCATCAGCCAAAACTAGGCCCGTGGCAGATAATGGAGCAGACCATCAATTGCTCATAGGCAAGTTCAGGCTGAAACTGAAGAAAATTAAAACAAGACCACGAAAGCCAAAATATAACCTTGGGCATATCCCACCTGAATTTAGAAACCATCTCAAGAACAGATTCAATGCATTCGACACTTATAACAATTCAACTATTTCAAGAATAGCATATGATCAGGAACTAATGGTATTGAAGGAATAAGTCTAAGTTCCACGGAAGGCATTGGCAACAAACATTGCTCAATAATCCATGAAATACAAATGAAATCTTTCAAAAAGTGCTCATTCATCTATGCCAAAAAAATTTGGAAGACACCTACCTGGTTGGAAGAAATCCATATTTGAGCTCACTCCAAACAGGTAACCCAGTGGAATGTGGAAAGCATGGAACAATATCATTAATATCACCTGCAAGTAAAATTTTGCTAAAGATAACTCAAAAACTGCAGCAACAGTGTATCAATAGGGAACTGCCAGAAATTCAAGCTGGATTCAGAACTGGATGTGGAACTACAGATATCATTGCTGACGTCAGATGGATCTTGGCTGAAAGTAGAATATCAATTTGTTGTTATTGTTGTTAGGTGTTCTTGAGTCAGTGCTGACTCATAGCAACCTTATGCACAACAGAACAAAAGCACTGCAGGGTACTACACCAAATACACATCCCATTGCTTCTGTCTTTGTACCAATCCAGCATGTTGGATGTGTTCCTCTTTGTCTCTAACACTCCACTTTACCAAGAATGATGTTCTTTCTTCTCCAGGGACTAGCCCCCCCTGATAATATGTTCAAAGTATGAGAGAAGAAGTCTGGACATCCTGGTTTCTAAGGAGCATTCAGCCTGTACTTCTTAAAAGAGATTTGTTTGTTATTTGGCAGTCCATGGTACTTTCAACATTCCCTTCAACTCCATAGCTCAAACGCATCAATTCTTCTACTGTCTTCTTTATTCATTGTCCAACTTTCACATGCATATGAGGCTATTGAAAATATCCTGGTTTGGACCAGGTGCACGTTAGCCCTTAAACTGACATCTTTGCTCTTTGACACTTTAAAGAGGTCTTGTGCAGCAGATTTGGGTAATGCAATACATCATTTGATTTCTTGATTGCTGCTTCCATGAGAGATAGGGGAACAAAATTAAGTCTTTGAGAACGTCAATCTTTTTTTCACTTATCTTGATGTTATTTATTGGTCCA
>NW_006408520.1:24863714-24866783 GCF_000296735.1 Chrysochloris asiatica | reverse complement strand
AAGGCCTGCCCTCCTTCCAGAATGGAGTCCAGGTCTAACTCTAGGTCATTTGTCTCAGACATTTTGTCTTGTTTCTGGACATGTGCTAATACGGTCATCTGCTTTTGCTTCCTGGACATGTTTAGTGTTTATCTATGGCCTTAATACTTAATTAAGTATGTGTTTTGGTCCTTTTTATGGTTTCTGATTGCTTCTAAGAAGATGTGATCAGGATGTGGGCTTCCCTTTTCACTCTTCTTATTGTTTAACTCAGAGTAACTTTCACAGGTGTTGTCTGTTTCCCTGTTATATGGCGGTTGGTATTGGATCTTGCCTGGGTTTTGGTGTTTTATAGAGTGTGATTGTAGTTTGGCTATATGGCAGCAGTTGCTGACTCTTCTTGTGTACTATAGGGAGAGAAAGAGTCCTCCAAAGGCAGAAGGGGGAGCATATTACAGCAAAACAGCACCAGTGATAAAAAACAAGAGAAAGAAAAACAAAACTAAACTAAAAAACAGCAACAACATAAACTAGAATGAATACTGCAGTCTCTAATCACAGAAAAGAGAGAGGAGGGAGAGAAGAAAAAAAAAAATCTGTAGCCTAATATGAGTATGACTTTCATGTCCTCTCTTCAGCTTCTTGCTTTCAAAGCTGCCTGAGAGATTTCAAGATGCCAGAGTTGGTTGTTATGCTATACCTCAGGTTTTAATTTAATTTTTGGCCTGTTTTGTTTTTAAACTCTTTCCCTGTCCATAGCCCTGTCCTGCCCTTTCCCGTATTAAAAAACAGAATGAAAAAGAAACAAATAAAAAACGTTCAGGGCCTGATCTTGTGTATCTGTGTGCATGCGTGGCAGAAGAATCCACCAGTGGTGAGGGTGGGGGATGTCCACTCACTCAGGCTGCCTCTCGAGTCACCAGAATGGAGGTGGGCAAACAGTTGGCTTGCCAATGACCAGATGCCAATAACCAACAAAAAAAGAAAAAGAAAATCAGAACAAAGCAAAATTGATAAAGTGTATTGTCCACCTTTGCTCCAAAGTTCCTGTGGCATTTTTCCGTGGTGTTTCTGCTGCCCTGCTTGGCCTTGCTGTTTGGCCCCATCCAAGATGTCGGCTCTGTGCCTCCAAGCCAGGCCTGGCAGATTTAAAAGTACGCAATTTTTTACTTCAGCTTCAAGTTCCACAATCTATAAGCCTTCTAACTTTTAAAATATTCCTATCTCTGTGGTTCTGAGTTTTGGAGCTCTGCCTGGGATCTGCTTTGCCTGGTATTCTGTGTTATTTCTGACAGCGAACTTCACTGCACCTCCACCCTAGCCACCATCATTTTTATTTTGTTTTTAAAAAGTTCTTTGAAATGAAGAAGTTATCAGTCTTATAAATTCTACCATGTGATCTCCAGCATCATTACTATCACCCAGGACATATTTTCCAATTATTGATTCTTCCTCTTTGTTTCCAACTTTTGCATTGTAGTCACCAGAAATTATCAAGAAATATGTATACTTGTGCTGTATTGATTATGCAAAGGCTTTGGACTGTGTAGATCATGACAATTTATGGTTAATATTACAAAGAATGGGTGTTCCAGAACACTTAATTGTGCTCACAAGGAACCTGTACATAGACCAAGAGGCAGTCATTTGAACAGAACAAAGGGACACTGAATGGTTTAAAATAAGAATAGGTGTGTACCAGAACTGCATTGTTTCACCATATTTATTCATTCTGTATGTTGGACAAATAACCTGAGATGCTGAATTATATAAAGAAGAGTGTGGATTGGAAGAAAACTCACTAAAACTGTGATAAACAGATTATGTTGCTTGCTAAAAGTGAAGAGGACTTAAAATATTTGCTGGTAAAGATCAAAGACCACAGCCTTCAGTATGGATTGCAACTCAATATAAAGAAAACAAAAATCCTCACAAGTGGACCAATAAATAACATCATGATAAATGGAGAAAAGATTGGAGTTGTCAAAAACTTTATTTTGATTGGATCCACCACCATCACCCATGGAAGTAGCAGTCAAGGAATCAAATCTTTCTTGGCTGTATAACAAGTAAACTTCAATGCATAATGCATATGCCATATTGCATTAGGCAAATCTACTGGGGAAGAAAAAAACCTCTTTAAAGTGTTATAAAGCAAAAATGTCACTTTGAGGACTAAGGTGAGCCTGATCCAAGCCATGGTATTTTCAGTTGCTTCATATGCATGTGAAAGTTGGACAATGAATAAGGAAAGCCATAGCAGAACTGATGTGTTTGAGTTATGGCTGGAAAAGAAATTGAAAGTGCCATTGGCTTCCAGAAGAAAAAACAAATCTGCATTGGTTAAAGTACAGCCAGAGTTCTCCTTGGAAGCAAGCATGGCGAGACTTCATTTCTCATACTTTGGACATGTTATCAGTCCCTGGAGAAGGACATTATACTTGGTAAAGTTGAGGGTCAATGAAAAAGAGGGAGGCCCCAACGAGATGGATTGACACAGTAGAATCAGCAATGGGCTCAAGTGTAACAAGAATTGTAAGGATGGCCTAGGGCTGAGCTATGTTTCATTCTGTGCACAGGGTCCCTGTGAGTCAGAACTCACTTGACAGCACCTAACAACAACAAGATTGAAGCACCCCTGAGTCGGGTAAGTGAAGCAAAGTTGTCTATTAGCCCATTGTCACCATCCCTTGTTTGGACATCTTGTGCAGTACAAATTTGGCGTTACTGCAGTAGCTGGTTGTGTGAGAAGGGGCTCTGATAGTAGTCTTTCAATTGCTGTGATAGTAGTTTGTAGTTGTGGTTAACATCTACAATCAATTGACTTTAAGTACAAGAGATTACCTCAATAATATGATTGGGCTTCACCCAATCAGTTGAAAGGCAGTAAGAATGAAAGAGAGATTTTGCTGAGAAAAAAAAAAAATATTGCTCAAAACTACAACATCAGTTCCTGAGAGTTCCCAGCTAGTTGGCCTACCACAAATTTCAGACTTGATAGTACCCAAAATCAAATAAGCTAATTCCTGGAAATAAATCTCTCTCTTGTATATAAGTAAGTGTGTATGTAATCTATTTTATATATATAAT
>NW_006408520.1:24835160-24863518 GCF_000296735.1 Chrysochloris asiatica | reverse complement strand
ATATACAAGAGAGCTTCAAAATTTCTTGGAAAAAGTGTATTTAAAAAAATGAAAAATTTCCACAAACTTTTTGAATCCTCCTTCTACATTTATATATTTTTATTTATACACAGAGCCCTGGTGGTACCATGGTTAGAGATTTGGATGCTGGCCCCAACAGGTCAGTAATTCAAACCCACCAGCTTCTCCATGGGGAAAAGATGTAGCAGTCTGCTTCTGTAAAGGTTTGCAACCTTGGAACCCCTTGAGGTATGTCTACTTTTTCCTATAGAGTTGCTATGGTTTGGAATCTATTTGATGGCAATGGGTTTGATATGGAATTTCCACACACAAACACACTCATCACCTTATATCTGAGTCATTCTATTTTCTGGAGAACCCTGATTAATACAGGAGAATCAATACTGGAGAGCTAGGGGTAAATGAAAAATGAAATCCCTACTGTACGCACCCTAGAGATGAGACCCTTTTCCTTTGAGCATAAATTCAACCTGTCTTTGATTTCCTATTGAAAGAGCTGAAAGTTTCCTGTTGCTTCTCTTCAATGCCACCACTAGCCACTAGTCAGCCTTAATCAAGGTCTGTGGTATCAACACTTAATCTACCCTTAGTTAGGAAGAATATCTTTTATGGGTTAAAGGTTGAACAAATAATTTAAAGGCTCTTTTGGAGAGGGGCAATGTTGTACCATGGAAAGAACACCAGACATGGAATCAGTTGAACTACATGCCCCAGAATTCCCCTCCTTGCATGTTTCTGGTTATTGTTGGTCAGAAGAGATATGTTTGTGTGACATTTGGAGGGCAAAAGTGAAGCAGCAGAAATTTTGTAGTTCATAGTTCACACAAGTTTTCCCGTATCTGCCAGTTCATATCATTACGGTAGGTATCAACCAGGCCTGCAAGTGGCCACTTTCCCTTGTTCTTCCTTCATTTCTTTGACTCCTAAGCCAGGTGTGTGTTTATCTCTATGATGAAGGGTTCCAGTTTTTGCATGACATCTGTACCCTCAAAGTCAGAGGCAGCAAGAACTGACAGAGGTTTTACTCAGTCTTCTTGGGTTCCATTTCATGCTGTGAGGTTCCAATTTGTTCTTGTCTTCATCTTTCTTTCTTGGCTGTATAACATGGGAACTTTAAGTTTCAGCATCAAATGTGAAGCGTCTGGAGGAAACGCCTTAACCAGCTCCTAAATTACATGGAGTCATTGTTATAGTCTTGTAACAAAATATACAGAGTACATATATTCTGTTTGTTATTGAATCCAGTTGATACAGAATTTGTTGCCAGGTGGGTGCTGCCATTATAAAAACTTAAAATGTGAGAATAGCTTGAGAATAGGGCTCTGGAAAAAGCTGGAAGGATTTTGAGGGAATGCTAGTGAAAACTTGAAAGACTACGTAGAAATTGTTTGAAGAAACATGCATAACTTTGATGATGCTGCAAAGGAGGGCTGCAATTAGGAAACTGAGGAAATCTTATAGGAAACAGAAAAAAGGGAATACTTGTTACATAGAGGCAATATCATCACCATCAGTAACATGGAAAGTAGAAAGTGTTTCTAACAAACTGAGTGAACTAGCTAAAGAGATTGCCAGGCAGGTTGTTGAAGGTTCCTCCTGACTTCTCCTTGTGGCTTATAGTAAAATGTGAGAGGAGAAAGATAAGCTAAAGAAAGCATTCTGAAACAAAAAGGAGCCAAGATTTGACTATTTGAAAATTCCCAGGCTTTCCAGACAAATGATACTAAAATTAAGAAGTGGCTTCCAGATAAGGATCACATCTGGGAAACTCTCAGGAAAACATGGTCTAAAGATGAATCTATAGTGTATCTATTAAGATCCCTTGTTAAAATCTCAGCAGGATCAAAGATTGTGCCTCAGAGTACTTTTGTTGTTGCTAAGTGCCACTGAGTAAGTTCTGAATATCAATCTTTTATAGGGTTTCTGGGGAACACCTAGTCAGGAGGAGATGCTGGGTTTGAACTGATGACATTGTGGTTAGTAGTACTTATCCTACAGCACCACACCAGGAGTACCTTTTAGTCAGACAAAAAGCCTGCTAAAGCAGTTAAGGGTATGTCTCTCAAATCGCCTCAATTAATCTGTATGCTTTCTAGAAAATAAAAAATCAACAATAAGGTGTCTAAAAAGCTTAATTGTATTGTCCCTCGGTCAATTCAGCAGAATCCCAAAGTAAAAAAGAGCTCATCTTCAATTATTTGGATTTGGATTTTTATTTTTTCACTTTTTTCTAAAAGACAAAATCCAAGTAAGATTCACAGGAGACCTACAAAGTTTTTAAAGGAATTAATATTCACAGAAATACTACCTGCTTGAACTGAAAGAAATATAGAAAATACAAAATGAAGAGAAGGCGTTGAACTCCCAAAATTCCACTGTTAGGAAACAAACACAGGTTATCTTTCAGGGAAATAAAAAATGAGTCAGCGGGTGGAACTAAGAGCTCAAAGGCAGAACCAAGAGTCTCAAAGTTAGATTCAAGAGCTATAGAGAATTATTCCTGAGCAGCAGTAGTACTGTGTTTCAGGCAAAGGACATGCAAAAATTGTCCGGCTAGGTTTCAGAATTGCTATTGATTATTGACACTTTGTGACTTCCATTTCCTTCCCCACCCTTTTTTCCTTTCCAAAGGAATGTCATAACAGCTGTCTTATGCCTGTACCACCATTTTATGTTGAAAGTGTGGCTGTAGATAGCTTGTCTCTTTCCCCCAAAAGTCTTTAGATTAAGCATAAGGAACTAAACCAAAGAAGTTTCATCTATACCTAGACGTGTTTAGATGATAAGAGTCTTTATTAGAACTGATGCTGTAATGGAATGAGGATTTGGAGAGACTTTGAAAGGGAGTGAGTATGGTTTTTCATGTTGGAAGAACATAATCTTTTTTTTTTTTTTTTACCACAGGGAAGATGATGGGGTTTTTTAACCTTAGTATTTATTTGTAGTATCAAATCATATGGAACATGGTGATTTTAAAACATTTCCACAAATTATTTTATCTTCTTCCCTTCAAGAGGTGGATCTTACTTCCCCTCCTTTTGAAATTATTTTCCGGATATCTGCACTTTTCCACTCACAACATCTATGGGTGCATTTTTAATCCAGGCAGTACTTCTTTCATCTTATTATCACTCTGTCCTCTATCTACCTTATCAAAAATGAGCAAAGGCATATATACTACCCTAGGACAGTGTGACATAGAAAAGATATCTTTTCAAAATCCCAGAATGTCATGATGAACTAGTTGAGAAAAAGCATGATGGAACATATTGGCTTTTACAGTCAGCCTCTGTAGAAAAAATATTGAACCGTTGGCTCATTCACTGACATTTGGGACAGTTAAATGAGGGAGCTAAAAAAGAGAAAGAAGAAAGGAATGAATAAATGGTTTATTTTATCCTTAAGTATCTGATTCAGGAGCCAAGGCTCATGAATCTTGGAATATAGTCAGTTGCAATCACAGGAGATTCTCCAAAGGAAAAACCAAACACTGGAAATATAAAAAACACATTTGGTTCATCAGATTTCTGACTATAATGGATGCTGAGAAATGGACACTGTAAAGCAACCCCCAAGTTTCCTGGTATTGCTGGCTGTCATTGCAAAATCCTAGCGACATCAAAGTGTCATCTCTTTTCTCAACCAGCAGAAATCAACTGAATCCGTTAATTACTTTGATATAAAGAGAATATTTTGTCAGCTGCCAAAGTTCATTTTTCTAATGTACTCTTACTCAATAACCTAAGACTGGTATTCTGGGCAGAATCCAACTTGGGCAATTTCCAGGGACCAGCCTCAACAATTTGTGAGAGCTTGGAGGGAGGTACGGAGTCGGTGAAAAACACACACACACACAGACAGAGTTGATGGGTCGTGAGTCTTAGGCAGATGATGACTTCTCTTTACTTAAAAGTTTTTTGCTTCTTATATACTATTATGATCTCTCTATAGTCACGTACAATCAATTACAATTTAACTAAGTATTACATTCTTTGTGTTCAACAAACATTCAGGTTACAAAAAAAACACACAGAAACATCAGAACATTCCTTTGATTATTATCATAACCTGTTCCTTTACATCCCCTAATTATCCCAACAACATCGGGTTTATTCCCATAACTCTTTTTGTTTTTCTTTAATCCTTTTAAGAATGTCTAATTAACTTTTAAGCAAAGTTCTATATCTTGACTTGCATTTTTACTCTCATCTATTACTTTTTATAGCTTCATTAATCACAATCTGCAATCACAACAGTATTTTTACTGTGACTGTCATACATGTCGGTTACTTATAATGGATTTAAGAATAAGAACCTAAAGTTTCATAGTCAAGAACAAAGCAGCAATTCCCCTATACTAACAATTTCCCAAAACCTCTAGTTAAATTTCTACCCACATTTCTCCGTGTTCCCACAGCTCTTGATTGTTTCTTTGCTATCTTTTGGGTGCCTCAGTGTCTCTTGCCAAAACTAAGCAGGATGTTGATTGTAAGATCGTTTTTTAGCTATCTTTCAGGTGCCTCAGTGTCTCTTGGCGAAACTAAGCAGGAAGTAATTTTAAGCTTGAATTGACAAAGCTTTTAGCTGATGTGGCTTTTCCTAATGGTGAAACTCTTTGTTGATGTAAAAAGCAACTATTATAACTTTATATGATTAAACTTAAGGAGCTCTGGTAGCGTAGTGGTTACGAATCGGGCTGCGAACCTCAAGGTCAGCAGTTCGAAACTACCAGCTGCTCTGCGGGAGAAAGATGAGGCTTTCTGCTCCCGTAAAGATTTACAGCCTCGGAAACCCTGTACAGGGTCGCTATGAGTCGGAATCGACTCCACGGCACATAACAACAACAACAATGATTAAACTTAGTGTGAGAGTGTCTAAATGTAATTTTAATTTTTACTACGATTATAGCAAATTATCAAGTGAATATATAGAAAATTATTAAAGAACTTCTTATAATAAGATCAAAATTGAGCCATGCACAAAAGGAAAAAACAATAACTGCAAGGCCTCGGCATGAGATTCCCCTCGGGGCTTTACCATCCAAGGAGACACTCATTGTCGCTTTGCTAAATAATGAGCTTTTCATGCTTAGGGTCTCTCACCATTCCGTTCCTTGATTGCATGGCTTCCGCCAGGCAATTCAATTCTAACAAGCAAATTCTCCCAAGTCATATGAACTGGACATGATGTTATTCTTCACTTCCTCACCTCTCCTCTCCTAAATCACGCTAATGCTTTTCACTGTCAACCTGTAATAGGAATATGGGAATGAAATTTCTAAAAACAGATTATTCTGACAAATTGAATGAGGAGAGTTTCCATTTATGAATTTAGACAAGTTCTTTGGAAGTGAAGCTTGGATTCATCTCAGTAGTTGGAAAATATGGCCTTGGTGATAGAAAGATGCTGGACTAATAACTGTTTCATTGCCTATACCAACTACTGATCCTCTTGATTATGTGCTTCCTCTAGAAATGGCTGAATATCGACCATTTCTTTTTGGTACAGTGACTTTTGACTATTCCTTCCATCTTCCTTTGATGCTTTCTGCATCATTAAATATTTTGCGCATTTTGTTGTTGTTGTTGTTGTTGTTAGGTGTCATTGAGTCAGCACCAACTCATAGCAACCCAATGCACAACAGAATGAAACACTGCCCAGTCCTGCAACAACCTCACAATAGTTGTTATACCTGAGCCCATCACTGCCACCACCATGCCAATTCATCTTGTTGGGGGTCCTCTTCTTTTTCTCCAACCCTCCACTTTACCAAACATGATATCCTACTTTAACGACTGTTCCCTCCTGATAATATGTCCAAAGTATGAGAGATGAAGTCTGGCCATCCTGACTTCCAAGGAGCACTCTGGCTGTACTTCTTCCAACACAGATCTGTTTGTTCTTTTGGAAGTCCAGGGTACTCTTAATATTCTCCTTCAACATCATAACTCAAATGCACCAATTCTTCTATGGTCTTCCTTGTTCACTCTTCTATTTTCTCATGCATATGAAGTTACTGAAAATACTCTGGTTTGTCCTCAAACTGACATCTTTGCTCTTCAACACGTTAAAGAGGTCTTGTGCAGCAGATTTGCTGAATGCAATAAGTCATTTGATTTCTTAATTGCTACTTCCATGAGTGGTGATGGTTGATCCGAGCAAAATGAAGTCTTTTACAACTGTGGTCTTTTCTCCATTTAGATGGATGTTGTTTATTGGTTCAGATGTGAAGAATTTTATTTTCTTTATGTTGAGATGCAGCCCATATCAAAGGCTGTGGTCTTTGATTCTTATCAGTAAGTATTTTAAGTCCTCTTTAATTTGAGCAAGCAAGGTTGTATCAACTGCATACCACGGGTTGTTAATGAGTCTTCCTCCAATCCTAATGTCATGTTTTCCTTCGTATAATCCAGCTTCTTGGATTATATGTTCAGTATACAGACTGAATAAGTACAACCCTGGTGCACACCTTTCCTAATTTTAAACAATTCAGTGTTCCCGTTTTCTGTTCAGACAATTGACTATTGGTCTATATACAGGTTTTTCATGAGCACAATTAAGTGTTCTAGAATACCCATACTTCTCAATGTTGTCCATAGTTTGTCATGATCCATATAACCAAAAACATTTGTGTAGTCAGTAAAGTACATCTTTCTGGGATTTGCTAATTTCAGCCAAGATCCACCTGACGTCAGCAATGATATCCCTTGTCCCATGTCCTTTTCTGAATCTGGCTTGAACCTCTAGAAGTTTTCTGTCAGTGTATGGTTGCAGCCATTTCTGTTTTACTTTTAGTAAAAACTTTACTCACATGTGATATGAATGATATTGTCTGATGATTTACACATCCCGTTGGGTCACCTCTCTTTGGAATGGACATAAATATGGATATCTTCCAGTCAGTTGGGCAGGTAGTTGTCTTCTAAATTTCTTGCATAAATGAGTAAGTGCCTCCAATGCTACATCAATTTGTTGAAAGGTGTCAATTTGTATTCCATTTATTCCCTGTGCCTTGTTCTTTGCCAATAACTTCAATATACCTTGGACCTCTTCCTTCAGAATCCTTGCATCTTGATTATATGCTACCTCTTGAAATGGTTGAACCATTTCTTTTTGGTACAGTGATTCTGTGTATTCCTTCCATCTTCTTTTGATGCTTTCTGCATTGTTCAATATTTTGCCCAGAGAATATTTCAACTTGCGGTAGCAAGTTGAGGCTTGAATTATTTCTTCAGTTCCCTCAGCTTGAGAAATGCTGAGTGTGTTCTTCCCTTTTGGTTTTATAACTCCAGGTCTTTGCACATTTCATTTATAATATTTGACTTTGTCTTCACAATCTTTGAAAATTTCTATTCAACTCTTGTACTTCCTCATTTATCCCATTTTCTTTTGCATCTGTATGCTGGAGGTCAAGTTTCAGACTCTCTTCTGGCATCTATTTTGGTCTTTTCCATCTTTCTTGTCTTCTTAATGACATTTTGCTTTCTTCCTGTATGATGTTCTTGATGTCATCCCACAACTGTTCTGGCCTTTGGTCTTTAGTGTCTAATACATAAAATCTGTTCTTCAGATGATCTCTAGATTCAGGTGGGATATATTCAAGGTCATATTTTGGCTCGCATGGACTTGTTTTCATTTTCTTGAACTTCAGCCTGAATTTGCATATGAGCAATTGATGGTCTGGTCCACAGTCAACCTCTGGCATGTTTTGGCTGATTATATGGAACTTTCCCACCAGCTCTTCCTACAAATGTAGTCAATCTGATTTCTGTGTATTTCATCTGGTGAGGCCCATGTGTATAGCCATATTAAGTTGTTTTAAAAAGGTATTTGCAATGAAGAAGTCATAGGTCTTGCAGAATTCTATCATGCAATCCCCAGCATCATTTGTATTACCAACTAGCTATCAACAACTATCACTAGCTATGAGTTGTTGTTATGTGCTGTTGAGTTGGTTCCAACCCATAGTGACCCGTATAGGGTTTCCAAGAAGTGGCTGGTGAACTTGAACTGCGGACCTTTTGGTTCAAAGTGACATTACAGTTCAATGCATTAACCCACAGCACCACACCAGGACTCCTGAACTATGAATAGGCATAGTATATGATGACTGGCCATCAGCAGTGAATCAACTAAAAGGATGTTTCCTGGGGAGGATGTGCCCTGCTCCCAATATAATAGACACATGGGAAAGGCTCTCTCTTTCAATGGGGACCTGGAACTCTACAATTGTAATCCATTTCCTTGATATAAACTTCTCTTTTAATATATGTACATATATAAGTTTCAGCGGTTTTGTTTCCCCAGAAAACTCAGCCCAAGAGAGGTATGGAGTCCTTGTGTGGCTTTTGTAGGATACGTATTGGACTGCTAACAGCAAGGTTGGCAGTTCCAACCTATCAGAAGCACCTCAGAAACCCTATACAGGGTCACTATGTGTCAGAACTGACTCGATGACACTTAACAATAACAACAAACATTGAGGTGCAATCCATATGGAAGGCTGTATTCTTTGAGCTCCATCAGTATTTTAAGTCCTCTTCGCTTTCAGCAATCAAGGTGGCATCATCTGCACATTGCAAGTTGTTAATGAGTCTTACTCTAATCCTAGTGCCATGTTCTTAATCATATAATCCAGTTTCTCGGATTATTTGCTCAACATGCAGATTGAATAATCATGGCAAAACCCAACTGGATTACATCTTAATAACCAAGCTCAGCAATGATTGGTGGTCCACATGTGCTAGGCCTTGTACTATGTGCTAGAAATGTGGCAATGAATAAGACACATCCTCCTGGCTTTCACTTTAGGTGTATCATCTAATAAGGGGGTACTAAAAATCACACAGGCATTTTGTCCTACACTTATCTATGAGGAGCATAGTGCATAGAGAGAGCAAAGAGGCAGAGCATCTGATCTAGCATCTGAAGGAATAGGAGGTAGGGAGAGCATCAGAGATGCCTATTAGGCAAAATTCCATTTAAAATTGAGACCAAAAGAAAATAAGGGTGCTGTCTTTTTTCCAATGTCCTAACAATGGCTGGAGTATTGGAATCATTATTGTGATTGGGACAATGGAAAGAGGAAACTTGCTTCTCTTCACATTGGTGATCCTGTCAGGTGTATTAACACATCTGCCTACTCTACCATCTTGCCCCAGAAGTCCCAGGACACCATTAAGCACCACGACAGCTAAGATTGGAATATCTAACCATAACCCTAACTCTTCCAAGCCCTAGACCTGGTCTAAACCAAGCCATAGTCTTAACTCCTACTTCCGCACATACAAAAGAATGATCGCCATTACTGTTTATATGGAATTTTTTTTCATCTTTTCACTTTCAACTTATTATTAGTATCCTTATGTTTAAGAGAGGCCTATTGTTTTTTGTTTTCTTTTTATTCCATCCTGCCCCTCTTTGTCTTTTGATTGGATCATTTAGTCCATTTACATTCACTGTAATTACTGATGTTACTTACTTGCCAGGTTTGGGGGGTCTCAGGACTATTGTCTCAAGGGACACTCAAAAATTAGTATAACATAGTCTACAAAGACAATGTTCTACATCTTACTTAGTCAACAAAAACAATGTTCTACATCTTTCTTTGATAAGTAGCAACTAGGGTTTTAAAGCTCATGTTGTTGTTATTATGTGCCGTGGAGTTGGTTCCGACTCATAGAGACCCTGTACAGGGTTTCCGAAGCTGTAAATCTTTACAGGAGCAGAAAGCCTCATCTTTCTCCCGCAGAACAGCTGGTAGTTTCAAACTACTGACCTTATAGTTCACAGCCCAATTTGTAGCCACTATGCTACCAGAACTCCTTACAGATTAGGTAAGTGACAAATAAATTAACCCAGGAGAGAGATGAAGTGGATCAGCCCACATGAGGGGCCACATAAAGTGCAATTATTGGTCTGGAAGAAAGAAGAATGAAGAAAATCAAAAACACTTGGTAACAATTAATTAAATGGACTGATGAATCATGCAAACAGTTTCCACAACCGTGAGACCAGAAAGAACTAGATAGTGCCTGGCTACCACTTAACCCAGTGCTCTGAAAGGAATCACATTAGAAGGTACTAGATAGAGTGGAAGAAAAACGTGGAACAAAATTCAAAATCATAAAAATGGCCAGCCTTACCAGTTTACTAGAGTGTTGGAACCACCAACATTATGGCCCTTAGTCACCCTTTAGGTCTGGAAATGAATTCATGATCCCATGGCTCAATTTTCAGCGAAACAATAGACAGGTGTATAAGGGAAACAATAGCTCTCTTGAAGTGCAGACTGCTTATAATAATCAGCTGTTCAAGGTGAAAAGGCCAGCATTTATCCAAGGACAGAGTTCAGAAGGGCTAAAAGAGAAGAGAAGGAAGAATGGAAACGGGAGACACAGGAAAGGAGGAAGAGGGAGCATGACGTTGCATTGTGAGAATTGCAATCTGTGAGATAAAACAAAATGTTTATGAATTGTTGAATGGAAAACTGATTTGCTCTGTAAACCTTCACTGAACTCACAATAAAAAGTTTTAAAAAGAGTGAAAAGAAAATGAGGATTGCTTAGCAGAGGCACCATCCAAGGGTGTTTTCCTAGAATTTGCATCATTCCCTTCATCCCACCCCCACAAGAAAATCTTTAAAGTCAATATTTATTCAACCTTTGCTATGTACTAAACACAATTCTAAGCTCTTAAAACTAATGGATTTACTTAATCATCATAACCTTATAAGGTGCTGTTGTTAAACGCCACTGAGTCAGTTCTAACTCATAGCAACGCTGTACAGGGTTTCTGAGGAGCAGCTGGTGGGTTTGAACTTCTGACCTTGTAGTTCCCAGTCCAGTGTTGATCCTACAGTGCCATACCAGTATTATTATCCAAGCTTCATATGTGGGGAAACTGAAGTACAGAGAAATTAAGAACGTTAACCAAGTGGTTACGAATTGGGCTATGAACCTCAGGATCAGCAGTTCAAAACTACCAGCTGTTCTGCAGGAGAAAGATGAGGCTTTCTGCTCTTGTAAAGATTTACAGCCTTGGAAACCCTGTAGAGGGTCACTATGAGTCGGAACCGACTCCATGGCACATTAGCAACAACAGCATCCAAGATCACAAGCTAAATATTGGAGCTAGGATTTAAAACTTAATCTGGCTCCAGGAACTATTATTACATGTTACACAACCTCACCTTTATCACAAGGGGAAGCCATTTGCCTGCTATAAGCCAGTTCAACATTGAACCAGTTTCTCTATCACCATGTGGCTCACTTGCTTCAAAGCGATGGCTGTCATTAATTCCCTCCTTTAGAAAACTCTAGTATCTCTGGTGGTGTCATGATTCAGTCTGCAGTTGCTCACTAAAGAAAGGCCAGCAATCCCAGCCCACCAGGTGCTCTGAAGGAGAAAGAGGGCACAGTCTCATTTTGTGAAGACTCAGCCTTGGTACCCCTGTGGGAAAGTTCAGTGTTGTCTATAGAGTTGTTATAAGTCAAAATTGACTCCTCGTGGACAGTAGGTTGGTTAGAAAATTCTAGAGTGTGCTCTAGAATGAGTCAAACAAAGAATGAAAGTGTTGATGCCCTAGTAGGAGAGGAGAGAGCTTCAGGCCTAAGAAGCCAGAGAGAGCCCAATAATCCTATCCCACTAGGAAAATCTTACTTTCTCAGAAAAGAGGAAACACCTTTCAAAGCAGAGACAAGTCACATTTAGACAGGGTCCTCAGTCTAGCAACTCATCTCAAGGAGTATATAAGGAGGCTAGTCTGGGTGGATGGGCCTTAACAGACTCACAGTCCATCTATCCCTCAGAAAAGGCCATCTGGCTTTCTACCCTCACCCAATTTCTTCTCATCTCTCTAGCTTTCTTCTGCTCCATCCAACCAACCTCATAAACCCCACACAATAATAATAATAATAATCTGGTCACTTGTTTTAGACTGTCATAGTCAGTGTCTTTAACCTAATGTGACTGAAATCTTAGGGACAGAGCCCTTACACAGTCCCATACTGCCCTTCCTCATCCCTAGCCATTTAGAACAGTCCTCAGAGGTAGCCTGTGACGAACTTAATTCCTAGCTAGAATTAAATAAGAAACCTGTAGAAATCTAGATTTGACTCTGACAATGGAAGACTTTAAGGCACTGGGAATAGACCTGGGCCCCAGTCCCAGGCATTTAGATTTACCTCTCTGTGAGATTTACTAAACTGCCAGGTTATAAACTCCTTGTTTAACCGACCGTTAATCAGCACAATGCATCAGTTAATATTTAAAAGGAAGGGTAAAGAAGAAGAGGAAAGGCAACAATTTTCTCACTAAATGAAAGGAGATATGAATCTAAGGTACATAATATGGCACTGATTGAAAGTAAATTAGCATCTGATTGTTGTTGTTAAGTGACTTTGAGATAGCGACCCTGTATAGGGTTTCCAAAGAGCGACTGGTGAGCTTGAACCACCAACCTTGTAGTTCAAACGACTTTGCAGTCTGATGCATTCTCCCAGGACTCCTCACTGATTATTGTTGTTGTTATGTGCTGTGGAGTGGGTTCTGACTCATAGCGACCCTGTACAGGGTTTCAGAGGCTGTAAATATTTACAGGAGCAGAGAGCTTCATCTTTCTCCCACGGAACAGCTGGTAGTTTTGAACTGCTGAATGTAAGATTAGCAGCCCAATTCGTAATCACTACGCTATCAGAGATCCTTTGTTGTTGTTGTTGTTGTGAAGAGCTGTTGAGTCAATCCCGACCCATAGCGACCCTGTATTGGGTTTCTGAGGAGCTGCTGGTGAGCTTGGACCACCAACCTTGCAGTTCAAACGGCTTTGCAGTCTGGCGCATTAACCCACAGCGCCACACCAGAGCTCCTTTGTTGTTATGTGCCGTGGAGTTGGTTCCAACTCATAGTGACCCTGTACAGTGTTTCCGAGGCTATAAATCATTGCAGGAGCAAAAAGCCTCATCTTTCTCCCAAGGAATGGCTGGCAGTTTCAAACTGCTGACCTTAAGGTTTGCAGCCCAATTCATAACCACTACGCTATCAGAGCTCCTTTTGTTGTTGTTGTTGTTGTTGTTGTTGTTAAGTGCCATCAAGTCGGTTCCGACCCATAGCGACCCTGTACAGGGTTTCCGAGGGTGTAAATCTTTACGGGAGTAGAAAGCCTCATCTTTCTCCCGCGGAGCGGCTGGTAGTTTCGAACCGCTGACGTTAAGGTTCGCAGCCCGATTCGTAACCACTACGCTACCAGAGCTCCTTTAGATGGCTGTAAATACAGGAAGAGAAGCCTCCACAAGCAGCTGGATTTAGTAAGGAAGGGGGTGGGAGGCCTTCTAGTGGACAGAGGAGTGGCTGAGCAAAGAGGGAGAGTGGCAGAGACAGGGAATGTTTTTCAGGGGGTATTCTGTGGATACAGCCTTTGTGAAAGGGTTGATCACCCACTCCCACTCCTCCCAGCACCTCCCCAGTGAGCCTGAGGGGGTTAAACAACCAAACCCATATCTGGTCGCAACAAGAAGGGCTGTTATTGCAACACAGGAAATATCGATGATTTCTTTGCAGAGGGGAACACCATTTCAGGTTGTACTCAATCTGAAAATGTCTCACTTCCTACTTGAAAATCATAGAGCTACTGTAATACAAATACCACAAGTGGGTGGTTTTAAAGAAGAGAAGCTTGTTTTCTCACAGTTCTGGAAGCTAAAAGTCCAAATCAGGTTATTGACAATGTTGAGTCTTTCCTTGTTGGTAGCCCCAGTGTTCCTTAGTTCCTTCACTTGTAAAAGAGCCTCACCTGGTGTTTGTCTTCCTCCTTAGGTATCACTGTGTCTATGCTGGTCTTTTGATAACTCAGAAGTGATTAGGTTTAGTAGCCACCCTACATCTACTCTTATTAACATAAAAGAAAATCTCAGTTTCCAAACAGAATTCCATCCACAATTACAAGGGTCAGAAATTCAATTTGGGGGTGAGAGGGGATGAAATAATTCAGTCACAACAGGCTTTGAACTACTCTATCCCTGTAACCTAAAGAAACAGTACAGAGCATTCTCAGTGGGAAATGTTGTCCCCAAATGGCAAGCACTTAAAGAGACAAACTCTCACAATTTCAAGGGAATGAGGACTCTAAGCAAGTAGCAGAAAGATGCGGGACAAGGCAGGATAGAGTTAACTAGAAATTCCATGATCCTCTGTGTATACAGAAGAGACCATCCCTTCCTCTGGCAAGTCAAGGGAAACTTTGGCCAGAGTAGGAAAAGTGTATTGGTTGGGGCAGAAGCAGTGGAGGAGGGTGACTGTGACTATAATGATGACTATTGAACTTTTGACTATAATGATGACCATAAGGAGCTCTGTTAGCATAGTGGTTACCAATAGGGCTGTGAACCGCAAGGTCAGCGGTTCAAAACTACCAGCTGTTCTGCGGGAGAAAGATGGAGCTTTCTGCTCCCATAAAGATTTACAGCCTTGAAAACCCTGTGCAGGGTCACCATGAGTCGGAACCAACTCCACAGCACATAACCACAACCACCACCACTATGATGAACATAGCAAAGAACAGACAGCGGATATTGTACCATAGTTGCATGGGTGTTGTAGCTGCTGTTGCCCTGAGTCCTACTCAAGAGGATTCAGTAATCCCCAAGCAAAGCAACCTGTATCCTAGGAGAGCCTATAGTTTCTAGGTTAGCTCAGCAACACTCCAACCATTTATTTGGGTATTATCTCTCTGGGCCTACATATGCCTCTCACTGGAAGTGAGATGACTACATTCACTACAGTTTACACCTAGACACAGATAAGCGGATGGGCATACAATATATAACAAGGAGAATGAGGCAGGAGTGGAAGGTTAGGGAAGGAATCTTCTTTGGGCTAGGATAAAGTCATTCCCTTAACAACACCTAAAGGTTCCACTACTTCCCTAATGAACTATGGAGGAACTAGAAGTTACAGCACATTGGATGCTACTTGAAGTTCATTGTGTATATACCATAACAAAAGAAAAGAACAGAAAACGTTGATGTCAAGTCAATGCTGACTCATAGCCATCTCATGTATATCAGTGTATCTGATTTAAACTGTGCTCTGTAGCATTTCAGTGGCTGATTTTTTCAAAGTATAGCATCAGACTTTTCCTCTAAGGCATCTCTGGGTGGTCTCAAATCTCCAACCTTTTAGTTAGCAGCCCAGCATCACCCAAGTCCTCCATACATACGATACTGTTAAGTGGACATACTTTTCATTCCACAGTGAGTCACTCATTCTCAATAAAACCTTTGGGTATCTCAAAATAAATCCAGAGTTAAAGAATCCTTGAAGTATCTAGGTGACACACAATTGTCACCAGTCAAAATGCCAATATTCTGCAGGTAAATTCCAGATAAGTAGTCCCGCTTATCAAATGATTCCTTAATAATACTTGCAACTATCTGGATCTAACACTCATCACAATAGAAAACATAAACTGAGGTAACGGGGATTGGTACAAATAACTGAGTCTTACCAAGGAAGAATTTTAAAATTCTTCAAATTAGTGTGAGGCCAACCGTGGGGTGATAACCAAGGGATGGCTGGATTCACCTCATCTGGTGTTAACTGAAATGAAGAGTAACATGCCAAATATCTGGGTCATAGACTAAAAATAAAACTCCTGATTAGAGAACTAAAGAGTGACGACACTGAGTAGATGTATAGACACACAGGGGGATCTAACAGTATGAGTGTCTGGTTTCCCAGTGGGTAAGAAGTACAAAGAGGACAGAAAAAGAGGAGATTGAAGGGCAGGGATGGTAACTTTAAAGGTTTCAACAAAATCATCTTTTGTTGTACCACTAGGATATAAGACCCTCTCCTTCTGCCCTTAGAACAATTGCTAAGGAACTGATGATACTGGAGAGAGGTATAGTCTCTATAATTTCTCAAGTTCACTAAATGTTTCTTCTTTGGAAAAGTTGGGTAAGGATAGATTTTAATGAAGTAAATATTTTACTTAATAGGTCTTTATTTTGTTTCCTTATGAATCCCCAAAATCTGCAGTGTGACCGGAGAGAGACAATCGAAAGCAATGAATCTTTTCAGATTCTAGAATTTTAGGAAGGAACGAATTTTAATAGTGGATCTTGAGAGTAACTTTGCCCCAGTAACAATTGCCCAACTTTTCCAAACAGATTTTCTTCCCTGTAGCCAAAAAAAAAAGCACTGACTTAAAGTAAAAATATATCCCAGTCAGGAAGTGCCTTTTCCAAGGTGAGACTTTAGAATTGCTTTAGTTAAAACTTCCTCCCCCCAAAATTCTGCTTCCAGAGGGAAAAAAATCTTTCTCAAAATTTACCCATATTTCATTTGCTAACAAACTCTTACTACATTTATTTATAAACCTAGGCCAGTTTATTCTAAACTTTATGTGGAAAGGGAAAAGTCTTAGACTTGGCCAAGACAAATTTGAAAAAGAAGAATAAAATGGGAGGAATCATTTTTCAACATTGTTGTCATTTTTGTTGTTGTAAATGCTGTCAGGCTAGGTCCGACTCATAGCAAACTCTGTTTAGGGTTTCTGAGAACCCACTAGTTGATTTGAATTGCCAACCTTGCAGTTAGCAGTCCAGTGCTTATCCTGCAGCGCCACACCATGACTCTCCAATATTAAGTCCTAATATATAGTTGTCATCATCAAAAATTTATGGTATTGGCAGAGAAGTAGACACATAGATCAATAAAACAGAATAAGGAACACAGAGCAAAAAATAGAGCAAAAACAGTCTAGTGGAGGAAAGTTAGTCATTTTGATAAATGATGCTGAAGCAACAGAACATTCATCGACCAAACAATGAACCACAACCTAAACCTCACACCTTATACAAACGCTAACTCAAAATGATTCATAGACTTAGTGTAAAACTATAAAACTTCTAGAAAAGATTAGAGAAGACAACTTTGCGAAGCAAAGCTCTCTTAGACTTTACACTATATGCATGACTCTTAAGATAAAAAAAAATCTATCAATTGGATCTCATCAAATTTTTAAAAACTTTGCTCTGTAAAAGAGCTGATTAGAAAGATGACAATTTTTGCAAATCACATATCTGACAAAGACCTTGTATCTTGTTAGGGAGGAAGTAAAACCACCAATATGGTTACTCTTGATGGTGAAATTATAGTCAGCTGCAGTGCTTCCTTATGTGGTATACAAGGTCACTATCCTGGTGGGGCTCTGTAGGATAATGCACTGGGACCACAAGGTTGGTTTGAACTACAAGGTCGGTGGTTTAAGCCCACCAGCCACTCCTCGGAAACCCTAGACAGGATTGCTGTGAGTCGGAATCTACTCAACAGCACTGAAAACAACAGTGAATTGGCACCTAACAACAATGATCCAGGACTGTAGTTGGTTATGGGGGCAATTTTCATGTGGTTTACATCCTAACCAGTTTGGTTAGTTATGAAAATATTTTTCCCAAGAACAATCATTTACATCTTGAAATAAATAAAATAATTTAATGAATAAATGATGTAAAATAATTGATCTTTTGTCTCCTGGCCCCCTCATTCTGTTTGCTGAAGGTGGTTAAAAATCCCTCATTCTTTTCTAAAAGTTACTTATCTATTGGTTTCAGCAAAGCTCATTGAATACATACAGAAAAGACAGCCTATAGTTTTGAAACAGAGCCTATGATAAAAATCAAAATGGAGTCTGACTTGGGACAGAAACATAGCTTTTAGTATTAAATTCTCGGAAACCCTATACAGGATGCTACGAGTCAGAACCATCTAGACGTCCCTTAACAACAATTATAAATTTAGGTACTCTGAGTCCTGGTGTGGTGTTGTAGGTTAATGTGCCAGACTGCAAGGCAGTTTAAACTGCAAGGTTGGCAGTTCAAGCTTACCAGCTGCTCCTCAGAAACCCTATACAAGGTCGCAATGGGTTGGCACTGACTCGACGGCACTTCACAAAAACAACAACAACAATCCAGCATTTGGAGTCCTGGTGTCACACTGCAGGATAAACACTGGATTGCTAACCACAATGTTGGCAGTTCAAAACTACCAGCCACTCTTCAGAAACCCTGACACAGGGTCACTACAAGTCAGAACCAACTTGATGGCACTTAACAACAACAACAACAACAAACTCAGCATGTAACTATCTGCACCACTCAGAGACTCCAAATGAAGGACAGGGAATATTGAAAGGCCCTCAATAAATCAGAAGCGTGTTAAGCAAGAACTTCTAAGAAAAAGTGATACGTCCCTAGATTTATTTGTTGTTACTAGGTACCATCAAGTTGATTCTAACTCATAATGATCCAGTGTACAACTGAACACTGGTTAAACAAACAACTGCCTGGTCCTACATCTTCACATTCGTTCCTATGTTTAAGCCCATTGTTGCAGCTACTGTGTTAATCCATTTCATTGCTTCTCTTCACTGATCCTCTATTTTACTAAGCATGGTGTCCTTCTCCAGGGACTGGTCTCTCCTGATAACATGTCCAAAGTAGCTAAGATGAAATCTCAACATCCTCATATCTAAGGATAATTCTGGTTGTACTTCTTCCAAGACAGATTTGTTTGTTCCTCTGGCAGTCTGTGGCATAGTCAATATTCTGTACCAACAGCATAATTCAAAGGCATCAATTCATTTTTTATATTCCTTCTTCATAGTGGTGCTGCAGGATAATGTGCTGAACCATAAAGTCAGCTTAAACCACAAGGTTGGCGGTTCAAACCCACCAGGTGCTCCTTGGAAACCCTATACAGGATCACTATGAGTCGGAATCGACTCAATGGCACTTAACAACAACATTTATTTTTCAGCTTCTACATATATATGGAGTCCTGGTGTGGCGCTGTTGGTTAATGCACTTAATGCACTGGACTGCAAGGTCAGTTTGAACCTCAAGGTCGTTGGTTCAAGCTCACCAGCCACTCCTCAGAAACCCTAACCTAAACAGTGTCCCTATGAGTCAGAACCAACTCAACGGAACTTAACACCAACAAGCATATATATGAGACAATTGAAAATAACATGAATAAAATAAAATACCAACACACATACTCAAGAATGCAAGTCTAAAGAGAATTTTCTATGTCTTGAGAGACTTTTTTAAGTGGGTTCTCAGAGCCATGCTGGAAGGGTGTGGCACTTCCTGTGTGAGGCGGATGCTCTCTGAATGCGGAGTACTCACTTTAAGAGACACTGATTCCTCAGCAGAACCAGTGGTTTCAGGGCCCATATGAGTTGAACCTGTGGGGGACCCACAGATAGGAACTCCAGCTACTGCTGACAGATAAAGGGTCTCTAACCTTACTTTTTACTACCATCCTACCCACTCAAGCTTAAATGTACACACAGGCCTAGAGATTAAGAATCAGCTCCAACTCATCAAGTCATCAAATAGCCCGTTCCTCTGCCTTTTGTAAGCCTTCTCAGGTAGACAAAGGGCAGCCTAAAGACCAACAGACAACATGACTAAGTACCAAAGGGCAGCCTAAAGACCAACAGACAACATGACTAAGTACAGAATCATATCGAAGTGAGGTTCTGCTGAGCAGCTGATGAGTGAGAAAGAGGGCTGGAACCATACTTCTGAAAAATATGGACAGGGCCTAAGAGAGAGAATGAAAAACTGCCCAGGGTGTTGGAGAGGTAAATAACTTAGTAAACGTCCTTCAAAAAGTAAAGTGGCCTGTAGTAAGAACAAGTCCAGCCCAAAAGAAATGCTAGCCAAGATAGAATAATGCAGCTCTGTATAAAAGGTGAGACACTCCTGGACTTCTGAGGTGGGTAGTCCTACCCAAGAGAACTGCTGAGTGATGATGTCTCAGCTCTCCATCACAACCAGATCCCTGGGTTTTCTATCCTTCACTTATTTGTATCTCTTGTGTCATCTTCTTCAGAATCGATAGGTGGCTAATTAGTGGTGAAAGCAGAGACTCAAGCTTGCTTCTGTTCACCTCATTATTTTTTTTCTTTTGGGCTGAAGCCAAACAACAAGTGCAATATTGCACTTACAAAACAGACACACAGAGCCACACGGGAGCGTGCTCACATGCACCACACATTCACACACGAGCTGTGTGAGCACACACACTCACGCCTATGCACACTATGCACTCATAGACTCACATTCACACACACACATACACATGCACATACTCTCACACACTTGAACATACTCAGCCACACTCATACACATACTCACATATGCATCCACACAAGCAATCTGTTTGGGGAAAGTATATCAGTAATGAAATCAACTTCCAAGCCAAAAAACCTCTCCCCGAGAAAGAAAAGTCTTATTATTGAATAAGCATGACCAGAATGTGCTGTATCACAGGCAATCTGCTAAAGAGACCACAAAGAGGGACGAAATTCTAACCATTATATAACTAAATGGGTACAGTCATTACATTCATATTTGAAAGGTAATTGTTTATTTTCTAATCCCTCTGGCTAGGAGATAGGGTGAGTCCCTTGAGTTTGTGCTAACCTCCTACCAAGAAAAACAGAAAGGTAGGGGAGCACTAGGAGCCTTGGTGGCGCGATGGATAAGTGCCTGGTTGCCAACAGAAAGGTTGGTGTTTGCCACCACCACCACCCCTGCCCCTCACCCAGCCACTCTGCAGGACAAAGATCTGGTAGTCTGTTTCTGTAACGATATACAGCCTTGGAAATCCTGTGGAGTTTTCTGTTCTGTCCATTGGAATTAACCCGCTGGCAGGGGTTTGAGTTTAGTTTAGGGTTTAGGAGAGAATTACCTGAAGTTACAGGTGCATGTTTTTTAGAGAGACAAAGACTTTACAATGGTAAGTTAGCTAAAGTGAATTGTAAAGAAAGCAATGGAGGAGAATTTATCTGTTTACTTTCCATTGTACCTATCCTCACAACTCACACATGTACTCGCATGCTCACACACACACACACACTTGCACACACGCACAGATATATATCCATACACTTACACACATATGCCTCAACACTGCTACACACACTTGCACACATTCATGTATACATACTTGCACTTGCACACACATATACACACCATGTGCATACACACCTATGCACTTACACATACATTCATACACCTGTGCAGGCACACATTCACATCCATGTAGACACACACCTGCTGCAGCAGGAAGACTAGCTGCGGTTTGACTGTAAGGTCTCTGTGGTAGGCTGACTAGGGCATCAGGGTAACTCCTGTTTCAATTTCAAGCCTGGGTCAGAGAGAGAAACAAAAACAACTGCCGGTCTGCAGCAATCCAGAGAAACAATGTTTGGAATTTTGGGGACCTCAGTTCCTTCAGGTCAGCTAAGGGGTGCTGCCAACATTTGTAGGCAGCTGTTTCTTCCTCCTGCCCTCCTGTTCCCCAGGCTGCTCTGCCCGCCGCCAGCATGCTGCAGTTCACTTCTACATCTTAAGCCCTGTTTCCAGTCATTGTCAATCGACTGGGAGACTGTCCAAGTTTCCGTTTCAATGCAGACCAACTGTTCTAAATCCAAGCCCCCATTAAGTGTTCCGGGGACTATCTTGCTTTGGATTTTAATCAGCAGCATTGCCCTCCCAGGGAGTGTGAAGCCTCCTGAGCTGGAAATGTGGTGGAGAAGCCCTCTAGTGACCATGGATGATACAGCTGGCTTTAATAACTCAGGACTGCAGGAACCCCTCTGCTCTTCCAGAAGGCACAAGAAGGACATGAAATAGAGTTTTTACAGCTAAAAGCAGAGATAAGGAAAAATAGACAACACCACATGAAGATCACCCAGGAACCTAGGAACAAGAATCTTCTCCGACAGAGCCAGCACCCTAAATTTGGACTCCTCGTCCCTCAAATGCTGAGAAAACAAACTTCTATTAAAGAAAAAATAGTCTTTAAAGTGAAATCAAATTGTTGGAGTCCTGGTGTGGAGCTGAGGGATAAATCACTGGACTGCAAGGTACGGTGAGTTTTAACCACAAGGTCGACACTTCAAACTCACCAGCTGCTCCTTGGAAACCCTATACAGGGTAGCTAGGAGTCGGAACTGACTCAATGATGCTTCACAACAACAACAAACAAAATCATTAACTACTTCCTCTCTGTCACCCCCATATCCTCAGTCACCAAGTCCTATCATGTCTCCCTTCCCAACAACTCTGCATTGACCCATCCTAGTCTTGCCCTATCATCTCATGCTTATCAAAACCAAAGTAGATTCGAGTCAGTGGTGATCACTGCAGAGTAGAACTGCTCAACAGAGTTTTCAATGTTATTATTGTTAAGTACTGTGGAGTCAGTTCCGATTCATAGTGACCCTGTACAGGGTTTCCAAGGCTATAAATCTATGGGAGCAGAAAGCCTCATCTTTCTCCTGTGAAACAGCTGGTAGTTTCAAACTGCCAACCTTAAGGTTCGCAGCCCAATTTGTAACCACTACGCTTCCAGAGTTTTCAATAGATGTGACATTTCAGAAGCAGAGAGACAGGACTCTTCCAAGAAGCTTCTGGCTGGGCTCACTGCCAATCTTTACTGTTAGTAGTGAGGGTTTAACCATTTATACCACATAGCCTACTTGTTGTTGTTGTTGTTAGGTGCCATCGAGTTGGTACCAACTCATAGCAACCCTATGCAAAACAGAACGAAACACTGCCTGGTCCTGGGCCAATCTCACAATTGTTGCCACGCCTGAACACATTGATGCTGCCACTTTGCCAATCCATCTCACTGGGGATCTTCCTCTTTTTCACTGACCCTCCACCCTACCAAACATCATATCCTTCTTAAGCAACTGGTCCCTCCTGAAAATATGTCTGAAGTATGAGACACCAAGTTTAGCCATCCTGGCCTCCAAGGGGCACTCTGGCTGCACTTCTTCCAACACAGATCTGTTGGTTCTTTTGGCAGTCCATGACACTTTCAATATTCTCCTCCAACACCATAACTCAAAAGCATCAATTCTTCTATGGTCTTCCTTATTCACTGTCCAGCTTCTGCATGCACATGAGGTTATTGAAAATACCATGGCTTGAGTTAGGTACACATTAGTCCTCAAGCTGACATCTTTAAAAAGGTCTCGTGCAGCAGATTTGCCTAATGAAATACATCGTTTGATTTCTTGACTGTTGCTTCCATGAGTGTTGATAGTTGATCCAAGAAGAATGAAGTCCTTGACAACTTCAATCCTTTCTTCTCTGATAAGAATGTTGTTTATTGGTCCAGTGGTGAGGATTTTTATTTTCTTTACATTGAGATGCAATCCATACCGAAGGCTGTGCTCTTTGATCTTCATCAGTAAGTATTTTAAGTCCTCTTCACTTTCAGCAAGCAAGGTTGTATCATCTGTATCTTGCAGGTTGTTAATGAGTCTTCCTCCAATCCTGAGGCCACGTTTTTCTTCATAGAACCAGCTTCTTGGATAATTTACTCAGCATACAGGTTGAATAAATATGGTGAAAGAATACAACCCTGTCACACACCTTTCTTAATTTTAAACCACGTAGTATTCCCATGTTCTGTTCAAACAACTGCCTATTGGTCCAGGTACAGATTCCTCATGAGCACAATGAAGTGTTCTGGAATACTCATACTTCCCAATGTTGTCCATAGGTTATCATGATCCACATAATTGAAAGCTTTTTAATAAAGCACAGGTAAACATCTTTCTGATAGTCTCTACTTTCAGCCAAGATCCATCAGACATCAGCAATGATATCCCTCATTCCATGGCCTCTTCTGAATCTGGCTTGAACCTCTGGAAGTTCTCTGTCAATGTATGCTTGCAGCCATTTCTGTATTCCCTTTAGTAAAACTTTACTCACATAGGATATTAAAGATATTGTTCAAAGATTTCTGCATTCCATTGGGTCACCTCTCTTTGGAATGGGCACAAATATGGATCTCTTCCAATCATTTGGCCAGATAGTTGTCTTCCAAATTTCTTGGCATAGCTGTGCCTCCTGTGCCACCTCACTTTCTCAAAAATATTTCAGTTTTTATTCCATCAATTCCTGGTGCCTTGTTCTTTGCCAATTCCTTCAATGCACCTTGAACTTCTTCTTGTCATTGGCTCTTGATCATATGCTACCTCTTGAAACGGTTGAACACCTATCATTTCCTTTTGGTACAGTGACTCTGTATTCTCTCCATCTTTTTTTTTTTAATGAATAATTAAAGATTTATTTAAGCAAAAATACATACAGTCATTATTGCCAGACTTACTATGAGAGATTAAATGTTCGATACAATTTTCCTTCCTGGATACGTTTTTCTTTCCTATCCCTGTTGGTTTTGAAAACATAATACCAGAAGAAAAGAGGCCCAATGCCAAACACAGCTCTTAAGTGTGAAGTCTTGGGAATGGACCTGAAATTGGGATAGATATTGGCTGATCTTGCATAGGTCCAACAAGCCAAGGCAGGATCTTTGATGAACGTTTGGTCTTGGAGTTGTTAAACTGAAGCAGACACTCCTGTTTAAGCCGGGGCACTCAGTTTGAGCCCGCCAAGTCTCTGGAGATTATGTCCTATTTGGCTGGCTTGAGGGTAGCGGGTAGGGTGGCCAGGCTGGATGGTTTGTGCTTTGGAAACAACATCTTGGTGGCCAGGAGTGCTATAGCGCAGGCGCAGTTTTCCCTCCATCTTCTTTTGATGCTTTCAGCATCATTCAATAATTTGCCTAGAGAATTCTTCAATAGCGAAAGTTGTGGCTTAATTTTTTCTTCAGTTCCTCCAGCTTGAGAAATGCTGAGCATGTTCTTCCCCTGTGGTTTTCTGATTCCAGATCTTTGCACATTTTGTTGTAATCTTTGATTTTGTCTTCTTGAGCTGACCTTTGAAATTTTCTGTTCAGCTCTTGGACGTCCTCATTTTTTTCCACTTGCTTTGGCATCTCCATGCTGGAGAGAAAGTTTCAGTACCTCTTTTGACATCCATTTAGATCTTTTCCTTTTGTCTTGTCTTCTTAGTGACTTTTTGATTTCTTCCTGTATGATGTTGTAGATGTCATCCCACAACTCTTCTGATCTTCAGTCTTCAGTGTTTAATGTATCAAATCTGTTCTTCAGATGATCTCTAAATTCAGGTGGGATATATTCAAGTTCATATTTTGGCTCTTGTGGACTTGTTTTCATTTTCTTCAGCTTCAGTTTGAATTTACATATGAGCAATTGAAGGTCTGTTCCACAATCTGCCCCTGGCCTTGTTTTCACTGATGATATGGAGCTTTTCCATCATCTGTTTCCACAAATGTAATCAATTTGTTTTTTGTGTATTCCATCTGGTAAGGTCCATGTATATAATCATCTCTTATGCTATCTAAAAAAGGTATTTGAAGTGAACAAGTCATTGGTTTTGCAGAATTCTATCATGAGATCTCCAGTGTCATTTCGATCACCAAGACCATATTTTCCAATTACTGATCTTTCCTCTTTGTTCCCAATCTTGCATTCTTACCACCAGGAATGATCAATACATCTTGATCAATTTCAGTTTGAGGAAGTTGGTAGAATTCTTCTATTTCATCTTCACTGGCTTTTAGTGGTTGGTGCGTAAATTTGGATAATAGTGGCATTAATTGGTCTTCTCTGTAGGCACATGGATATTATCCTATCACAGACAGCGTTGCACCTCATGACTGATCTGGATATGTTCTTATTGACAATGAATACAACACCATTCCTCTTCAATTTGTCATTCCTGGCACAGTAAACCATGTGGTTGTCAGATTCAAAATGGCCAATACCAGTACATCTCAGCTTACTAATGACTAAAATATCTATCCATGTTTATGCGTTCTATTTCATTTTTTTACAATTTCCAATTTACCTAGATTCATACTTTGTACATTCCATGTTCCGATTATTAATGGATGTTTACAGCTGTTCCTTTTCATTTTGAGTTGTGCCCCATCAGCAAATATAGGTCCCATGGGCTTTTCTCCCACGGGCTTTACTCCATTGGCATCATCATGGTCAACTCTACTTTGAGGAGGCAGCTCTTCCCTAGTCGCATTTTTAGTGCCTTCCAACCTGAGGGGCTCATTTTCCGACACTATATCTGACAGTGTTTCTCTGCTATTCATAAGGTTTTTAGTGACTAAATATTCGGAAATAGTTCATCACCCCTTCTTCCTAGTCTGTCTTCATCTGGAAGCTCATCTGAAACCTGTCCACCATGGGTGACCCTGCTGGTATTTAAAATGCCTGTGGCATAGCTCTCAGAATCACAGCAACTCACAAGCCACCGCAGTATGACACACTGACAGAGTGGCAGCCCAGCATACTGAGATGTGCTGAAATAGTCTGGCTCTTGGTTTCTCTCTGTCCAACTTCTACATCTAATCCATTATGTATCTTGCCTCCAAAATTATCTTCCAAACACAATTTTCATCTTCGATGTTTTCTCTAAGGAAGTCCTGGGATGGTGCTGTAGGATAAGCACCTAACTTCTAGGTATGGTCCACAGTCTTCTCCTGGTCTTATTTTGACTGATGACAATAGAGCTTTTTCACTGGCTCTTCACACAGATGTAGTGAATTTGATTTCTATGTGTTCCATCTAGGGATATCCATGTGTATATTCGCCTTTTATGATATCTAAAAAAGTTATTTGTAGTGAATACATCATTGGTCTTGCAAAATGATCATGTGATCATTTCTATCACCAAGGGCATTCCTCTTTGTTGCCAACTTTTGCATTCCAATCACCAGTAATTATCGATGCATCCTTTTAGTATCTAATTTTTTTTCCAATTTTTTATTGTGAATTGAGTGGAGGTTTACTTAAAACAAATAATATATTTTGCTTCATTACATTGGTTGCAATTCCGTCCAACCATTAACAGTATTTACATCTATTCACTTTAACCATTGCATTACTCCCCATGTCTCTCATTACCTTCATCTTTCCTCTGCTTACTTCCCTCTTGCCTGCCCTATCTCTCATGTTAACATGTCTGTCCCATAGTCCATAAATAGCATCCCTCCTCCACTGCCTGAGGTAACCATCTTAGGTTATTTCTTTTATCAAGAAAACCTTTTCTTAACTTTTTACATTGTTCTCATACAGTGTTTATCCTTTTGTGATTGACTAATTTCACTCAGCATAATGTCCCCCAGATTCAATCATGTTGTGAGGTGTTTCACAGATTCATCATTATTCTTCAATGGTTTATTGCATCCCATTGTGTTTATGACCTCCTGGTATGGCATTGTAGGAACAGCACTGAACAACCCACATGTTCAAACCCACCAGCTGCTCCTGGGAAACCCTATACAGGGTCACTGTGAGTCGTAAGCGACAACAACAAAGCCCCATTGTAACTGGTCTAACTGGAGTCATTTGCTTTTTGTTCCCTTTAATCAGAATGGACTCCTTATATGCTCATACAGTAACTGTTCAGGATAAATCATATGCTTTTCATTTCTTTGAGTTTTTATTATTTTTAATGTCTTCGATTTTCTGGTTCTTTTTAAGTTAAATGCCTTTGAGTCAGTTCCAACTCATAGTGACCCTGTACAGGGTTTCTGAAAAGCAGTTAGTGAATAGAACTGCTGACCTTGTGGTTCAAACCAACCTTGTAGTCCACTGCTTTAACCCTCAGCACCACATCAGAACTCCAACACCCCCAAATTATATAAGCTCCTATACAACCTAGTGTGGTGCTGTGGGTTAATGCACTGAACTGCAAAGTCAGTTTGAACTACAAGGTCGCTGGTTCAAGCTCACCAACTGCTCCTCAGAAACCCTATACAAGTTGCTATGGGTGGGAACTGACTTAATGGCACTTAATAACAACAACAACAACAACAACAACAATACAACCTAGAGCAGCCCCTGCTGGTCAGGCAGCAGTTGTGATCAACAAAACTTGCAAATGCCAGTTAGGAATTTGTCTGAGTACTTTGGAAATTCCTTTAACTTTAGAATTTACAATGACAAGAATATTAAGTGAGGCAACTTTTAGAATAGAGTTTGTTAAGTGACTGTAAAGTTATGTTAAAATAGAACTTATCTTACGTCAGTTTCTCCTGAGACTGAGACACTGGTCTCTCAGGCACCGATGTGAATATGAGAGAACAGATAAACAGAATCTACCCCCCCACCAAACACAAATCTGAGACTCTATTCCAAAACTTCAGAACATTTACTCAGGGCCTTCTTTCTCATCTAAGAAGTTTAAAAGTGGGAAACAAGAGGAAAGATTCTGATGAGAAGGATTTCTTTAGAGAAAGTCATGCTGTCAGCCTCAAATCCTGTCCCCCTCTGAGGGACTGAGTGACAAGGACAACCTGAACTTCTTCCTCAAGCCTGGTTGTGGGGCTTAAACATGATCTCTTTGCAAGACCAGCATGTGTCT
>NW_006408520.1:24833394-24834785 GCF_000296735.1 Chrysochloris asiatica | reverse complement strand
CTACCAGAGCTCCTTTGTAGGAAATTAATGCACCACCCCTCCCTTTAGTGACAGGACAAATGATAATTCATAATGTGGGCCCTGGAGTCCTGGTGTGGCACTGTAGATGAGCGTTTGACCACAAGGTGGATGTGAACCAAAAAGTCGTTGGTTCAAACTCACTAGCAGCAACTTGGAAACCCTATACAGGGTCATTATGAGTTGGAATGGGCTCGATGGCTCTTAACAACAACAGCAGCCTAGGAGACTGGTTGCTGGAGACTGTTTCAGGTTCTATCCAAGAGCACCACCTAGAAGGAGCAATTTGACTCCAAAAGTATATGTGGGCAGACCCGCTGAAGAAGACACATCACCACATCTCCAGAGAATCCTAGCAGGGGAAATCCACAAATGCCCATAAGAGAATATTAGCTTTAAATCTCAGCTGATCTTAGAGTGCACAAAGCCAGCTTACAGTGGTTACAGCTGAAGGAAAGAATCTCCTTGGTCCCATTTTCCCTTTCTCTCTGTGTGTCCCAATGTTGTGGGTAAACCTAATGGTGGAGAAGGCACAGGAAGGGGAATGCACTGCAAGTAGGAGTGGACTGCATATTCTAGTGTGTCAAGCAGGTGGTTTCTGACTTAAAATAAACACAGGACTGACCTCTGGGTGAAATGTTTCCATCCAGAATAAGGAGAGATTACCTGTATAGGATCAATATTGTTGATATACGCTGTCCAAATGGATTCTAACTCATAGAGACCCCATATGCCAGAGTAGAAGGGTCCCGTAGGATGTCTTAGCCTATTTCTCCTGCTTCTTTTCCTTTTATTACTACTTTATTCACACACAAAATAGTTATTGATGAAGGTTCACAAATACTAATTACCACTATGTTGTTGTTAAGTGTTGTAAAGGGTTTCCAAGAAGCAGCTGGTGGATTTGAACCACCAACGTTTTAATTCAAACTTACCTGGCTGTCCAGTGCATTATCTATCCTGCAGCATCACAATATAGTGCAGAACATTTTACAAAATCAGCAACTATAAGAACATCGGCTGCCACAAAAACATGCTTATAGCTGACAAAGTCACATGATTTAAAGTGTCATTGCACTTCGGTCATCATGACAGCTGTGACTGGAGGACATTGTTGTTGTTAAGTGCCGTCAAGTCTACCCCAACCCATAGCGACCCTATATAGGGTTTCCGAGGAGCAAGCTGGTGAGCTTGAATCACCGACCTTGCAGGTCAAATGGCTTCGCAGTCTGGTGCATTAACCCACAGTGCCACACAGAAGGTTCAAAAACTGAATTAGCAAAGAGTTTTAGCCTTGCAGGAATATTGATACATGTAGAATAGGCACAGGACTGTTAACCACAAGGTCAGCAGTTCAAACCCACCAGCGACTC
>NW_006408520.1:24830050-24832359 GCF_000296735.1 Chrysochloris asiatica | reverse complement strand
CTTTTTAATAGGACTTTGTTGAAATGCACATTCAGAAGAAGCCAGATTCATGTCTCTGCCTTGATCTTAGTTGGCTTATTCATTCATTCAACAAATATTTATTGAGATTTGACAGATTCAACTTCTAAAACACTACCTTGACCATGTCATTCCCCTACTCAAGAACTTTCTATGATTCCCTAGTATTTAGAACAGTGGTTTTCTAGGAGATGAATACTCCTCTGGGGAGGCATATCATAATTTTAGGGACAGAAGAGTAGCACAAATAGTTAAACATTTGATTACTAACCAAAAGATTCAAAGTCACCCAGAGGATTCTTGAAAGAAAGGTTAATGATAACCACCCAAAGATCATAGCCAGGAAAGCCTTGTAGAGCACAGTTTTATTCAGACACACATACAGTTGTCATGAATTGGAACTGTTTCCTCAGCAAGTGTTTAGGGTCTAGCATTAAGTCACCCACACCCCCTCTCATCCTGTACATTATGAATCACAACTTTTGGAAGCAGTGAGTGCCCTTAGCTCTCTCCTCTAGGCATCCACTCTCAGCACTACCCTAAGAACCACTGTGATGTATCAGAAGACTCATTAAATTT
Source organism: Chrysochloris asiatica (assembly GCF_000296735.1). Taxonomy (NCBI): domain Eukaryota; kingdom Metazoa; phylum Chordata; class Mammalia; order Afrosoricida; family Chrysochloridae; genus Chrysochloris; species Chrysochloris asiatica. The sequence continues at coordinate 24,831,762 of NW_006408520.1, read as the reverse complement.
GCTCTGAGCAGAGATCCTAGCCTTTGAAATCACTTGGCTGAAAAGGAAATAGAATTATATGTCATTTGGATTCAACTTACATTTTCTTTTTGTATTGAACTGGGAATATGTGATAATCCAGCGATAATCATTTTAGCCCAGATCGCCTTCTTAATGTTTTATCCTTGGGAGGAAAAGCTATGGGGCTTACATGGGCAGGACTGTTGAACTGGCAGTTAATTCATCTCTGGGGGCTCTTTATTATTAGTCTTGGATATGACCTGGCAGGGGGTTTGGAGGCTATTGGGATCAAAAATTTTTGATTGGGGGCGAAATCACATAAACTCATGGCCCATACCCAGCTTGCAGGTCTTTGCATGTCTGTTTAAATGAACTGTTGTAGGACAATAAGGAGCCTTGGAGGCACAAAAGTTATCTGCTCAGCTACTAACCCAAGGCAGACGTTCGAACCCATCCAGTTACTTCAAATGAAAAAGACTTGGAGATTTCCTTCCATAAAGACTTGCTGTTGTTAAGTGACATCAAGTAGATTCCGACCCATAGCGACCCTGGATAGGGTTTCCAAGGAGCAGCTGGTGAGCTTGAACCGACAACCTTGCAATTCAAATGGCTTTGCAGTCTGGCGCGTTAACCCACAGCACCAGACAGCCTATAAAATCCTTTGGGGCAATTCCACTCTATCATATGGGTTCACTATGAGGCAAAAATAGATTCAATGGCATCTAACAATAACAATATTCAAAGACAATATCTGTTTGAAATAGCCTTGAGGTTAATTTTGAAATTAAGCATTGACTTTAGATATTAGAATGCTAGAAAGAATTGATCGATGATGAGAAACATCCAAAAAAACAGGTACTGGGAAAAGGATTAGCACATGCATTCTTGGCTTTCCTTGTTTTATTATTTCTTTGCTTTTGTACTCAATGCAACATCACTTACTAGACTACCATGTTAAACAGTGGGGATTTAAAAAATCCACAAGATAGAGGCTCCAAGGTGTCGTGGCTGGGGGTTTGACCTGACTGTAATCTTCAGTAGCTACCTAAAAGTCACCCAGGAAACATGATCATAATTGCAGTGAAAAGTGGGAAATTTATCAAAAGGGAAAAAAATTGATATTTTTATTGATTTAAAACCTATAATCTTAAGGCATATGTTTATTACTATAATACAACTTCACATAAGTTTTATCTCCTACTTCCACTTCCACCAGATATATTTAAACTTCCTGAGAAGCTTATGGTCTACTAGAAAGAGACTAATGTGTACACAATTAAGTAAATTACAAGAGAACAAATACTATACAGGAATGGGGAATTGTGTTTCCCCAAGGAACCCTTCCCAGAGTGGCCCAAGAGTGAATTTTCTTCTACTTAGGACAAAAGAAGGAGTGGTGTGGCACTGTAAGAAAAGCACTCAACCGCAAGGTCAATTGAACCACAAGGCTGGTGGTTCAAACTTACCAGTCACTCCTCAGAAACCCTACATAGAGTCATCATGAGTCAGAACTGACTCAACAGCTCTTAAGAACAACAAAAAGCACAAAAGAAAGAACTGATCCTATAATGTATGTTTTTCAGGACTTTTCCATGAATTATAACTTTGGGAGCCTCTTTTCTACGACAGGAAGTCATTAAACAAATGACTTCAGGAGATAGAATACAAGAAAATTCACAGGACCACACAAAGAGATAAGGAGCTCTGGTAGC
>NW_006408520.1:24820857-24829950 GCF_000296735.1 Chrysochloris asiatica | reverse complement strand
TCTATAAAAACCCTGTAGACAATGAATTCGGGGCTCTTTCCCTATTCCGAAATGTCGGATAAGGTTAGAGACCTGGCTCGAGCTTGATTAAACAACCCTTATGTATTTGCATCGGTACACGGCTCCTGGGTGGTCTTTGGGGACCCTGAATTCTGGGCATAACACTAACCCAAGGCAGACGTTCGAACCCATCCAGTTACTTCACATGAAAAAGACTTGGAGATTTCCTTCCATAAAGACTTGCTGTTGTTAAAGTGACATCAAGTAGATTCTGACCCATAGCGACCCTGGATAGGGTTTCCAAGGAGCAGCTGGTGAGCTTGAACCGACAACCTTGCAATTCAAATGGCTTTGCAGTCTGGCGCGTTAACCCACAACACCACACAGCCTATAAAATCCTTTGGGGCAATTCCACTCTATCATATGGGTTCACTATGAGCCAAAAATAGATTCAATGGCATCTAACAATAACAATATTCAAAGACAATATCTGTTTGAAATAGCCTTGAGGTTAATTTTGAAATTAAGCATTGACTTTAGATATTAGAATGCTAGAAAGAATTGATCGATGATGAGAAACATCCAAAAAAACAGGTACTGGGAAAAGGATTAGCACATGCATTCTTGGCTTTCCTTGTTTTATTATTTCTTTGCTTTTGTACTCAATGCAACATCACTTACTAGACTACCATGTTAAACAGTGGGGATTTAAAAAATCCACAAGATAGAGGCTCCAAGGTGTCGTGGCTGGGGGTTTGACCTGACTGTAATCTTCAGTAGCTACCTAAAAGTCACCCAGGAAACATGATCATAATTGCAGTGAAAAGTGGGAAATTTATCAAAAGGGAAAAAAATTGATATTTTTATTGATTTAAAACCTATAATCTTAAGGCATATGTTTATTACTATAATACAACTTCACATAAGTTTTATCTCCTACTTCCACTTCCACCAGATATATTTAAACTTCCTGAGAAGCTTATGGTCTACTAGAAAGAGACTAATGTGTACACAATTAAGTAAATTACAAGAGAACAAATACTATACAGGAATGGGGAATTGTGTTTCCCCAAGGAACCCTTCCCAGAGTGGCCCAAGAGTGAATTTTCTTCTACTTAGGACAAAAGAAGGAGTGGTGTGGCACTGTAAGAAAAGCACTCAACCGCAAGGTCAATTGAACCACAAGGCTGGTGGTTCAAACTTACCAGTCACTCCTCAGAAACCCTACATAGAGTCATCATGAGTCAGAACTGACTCAACAGCTCTTAAGAACAACAAAAAGCACAAAAGAAAGAACTGATCCTATAATGTATGTTTTTCAGGACTTTTCCATGAATTATAACTTTGGGAGCCTCTTTTCTACGACAGGAAGTCATTAAACAAATGACTTCAGGAGATAGAATACAAGAAAATTCACAGGACCACACAAAGAGATAAGGAGCTCTGGTAGCGAGCGTAGTGGTTACGAATCGGGCTGCGAACCTCAGGGACAGGAGTTTGAAACTACCAGCTGTTCTGTGGGAGAAAGATGAGGCTTTCTGCTCCCGTAAAGATTTCCAGCCTTGGAAACCCTGTACAGGGTCACTATGAGTTGGAACCAACTCCACGGCACATAACAACAACAGAAAGAGATACTGTGATAAACAAAATATATGTTTCCACTCCCACAGACGTTAGAGAACCCAAAGAATCTCATATCTCTTTGAGTTCCTCACAAGAAAATTTGCCTAGCATTGTAAGTTTTCTTTACCCTCCTTCACTGCAAAGATTGACCCTAGTATTCTCCTTTAAGAGCTGCACCCTCCACCCACTCCCTCCAAAAACGAAATTCACATTTCTGCAGATACTTATCCAGATACACATATTTCAATGTATGGCAAATAACATGCTCCCCCCATGTTGTTCTCTATTACATTGTTGTTGTTAAGTGCCGTCAAGTTGGGTCCGACTCATAGCAACTCTGTATAGGGTTTCCAAGGAGGGGCTGATGGGTTTGAACAACCAGCCTTTCCGTTAGCAATCCAGTGTTTATGCATAAGCACCACACCAAACCCCCATTTATTGCTTTCTTAGTACTTATAACCTGAGGGTATTTCATGAATTAATTTCCTTATTTGTTCATTATATCACTCTCTCATTAGAATGTAAACTTCATGAAGGCAAAGACTTTCTTAGTCAAGTTCTAGCTGAGTCCTCAGCTCCCAAACAGCTCCTTGCACATTGTAGCTACTCAATAAGATTTGGTAAAGTTAATAATTAATGGGAAGAATAAACAGAACAAAAGAAAGGAAAAACAAAAGGATGAGAGATAAAAGGATAAAGAAAAGTTTATGCTAGGCCTAAAGAAAGATTGTTGTTGTTAGTTAGGTGCCATTGAATTGCCTCTGACTCATAGTGACTTTATTTGTAACAGAACAAAACATTGCAGGGTACATGTCCGTGACCCTTGGTGTGGAAAACCTTCTGGCTCACAATAGAATGTTGTCCAGTGTTTGGTAAAAAAAATAATAATAATAAGACAAGACACCTCACTTCTTAAACACTTCACATATGCTTGAACACATTGCATTTATTAGGGTGTTATGAGTCTGGGATGGGATCTTTGCCCAATGTCTAGAGGTCCACAAGCTACTCTCTGGGACATTTCCTCAGGGTAAACACATAGTGAAATATTTTAGGCCTTAAGGACCTGAGCTTCATAAAGGATAGTGGTTGTTATTAATTCTGAATGTCATAGGGGAGGGGAGGAGAGAAAGGCACTCTAGGAGTCTGGCCAACTGTTTCTGCTGACTTAGATATGGCCTTAGAGATAGAAGACAAGCAAGGTTTGCACGGTTTCAACAATGTTTGCCTTCAGCCAGAGCAGCAAATCTTAAAGAAAATATTTCTTGTTTTTATAAGACAGCCTTTCAGTATGTTTTTTTCCCCCAACGATTTTTAAATATATTTTTTCTAGTCAGTGTTCATGTAGACTGAGAAGCAATCCCAAAGAAATTGGCTAAATTAGGATGTGTGTAAACAAAAGGTGATTGTTCCAAGGAAAAGCATGTGATCTGATGGGTGTGTCCCTCAGAACCACAACCTAGGCTTGGGTTAGGATTTTTAGTAATCTCCAATCCATAGTTTATTACCATTTCTTGCATTTATTAAATATTTACTGAGTACATTTTACGTATTACATGTACATATGTACATATTACATGAGCAAATTTGAATAACAAAACCAAATCACACTGACCACTACTTAATGTCTCAGGTGCTTAGCAAAGTTGTTCCATGTTGCCAGCTGTTACAGACAAAGAATGCAACATTCCTGTACCTTGGGAGTAGTATTTACCAGCTTACCACTTGTAAGGATATGAGTATTTTCTGGTGATATTGAAAGTATGAAGATGTCATACAAAAATCTCACATCAGAAGACTATAGCTCTTGAAGCACTTTATTAACAAGCATTTATGTGAAAATGCTGGTGAGGTCACTTCTTACATGTTGTTGTTGTTGTTGTTAAGTACCGTGGAGTCAGTTCCGACTCATAGAGACCCTGCACAGGGTTTCCAAGGCTGCAAATCTTTACCGGAGCAGAGAGCCTCATCTTTCTTCTATGGAACAATTGGTAGTTTCGAACTGCTGACCTTGAGGTTAGCAACCCGATTCGTAACCACTACGCTACCAGAGCTCCTTTACTTCTTATATATGCAATGTAAATTCAAAGATTGGTAAGCAACAAAACTTAGAGCAACACAGTGTGTCAGTGAAAACCAGAGCCAAGCTTCCATCTCATACTCATTGTCTGATACAAATGCCAGAATTCACCTTTCTCTGGGATTCTGACTAGCTAGCAGATGCCCTGTGTAAATTCACATGTGCATCATACTGGGTATACTGACAACCTTGTTTATAAAGCAGCAACAACATAACTGTCCTCTGCCCCAGAAGACCCACTAGAAATCATGCCACTATGCAGCCGCTGTGAGTCACTCTTTGGCAAGAATTTATCCGTTGCTTTCTATGATCCTACCTGAGATTAACTGCTTTCTCTGATCCTTTATTTGATGCATTTAATGTGGAATGTGGCTCACAAGTGCTTCATGGTAAAAGTCCTTAAAATTGTAGGCACCTTGTATACATTCCTTGACTGGTATCTACAGAGTTTCTGAGAAGAGTTTCTTGATTCTTTCATATGGGCAAACAGTTCTCACCCTGAACTCTCAGAGTACTTTAGCTGCACAACTCTGATTGTTGTTGTCTTGTCTCCCCTATTAATCTTTGAAATCAGGAAGATTTGCACAGTAGGCAGAATAATGCCCCGTCCACTGATGTTCACATGCTAGTCCCCAGTACCTGTGACTGTGTTAGGTTACCTGGCAAGTGAGACTGAAGGTTGCAGGTGAAACTAAGGTCGCTAATCATTTGAGCTTGAGATGGGGAGATTATCACAGTTTATCCAGATAGTCATCGTTAACGGTCCTTATACATGAAACAGGGAGACAAGGTAGTCAGAGAAAGGCAAATTGAAGGGATGTGATTGCCTTTGAAGATTGAAAGGGCTCACAAGTGAGGCATGTGGGCAGCCTCTGTTGTTGCTGTTGTAGTTAGGTGCCATTGGGTTGGTTCCAATTCATAATGACCCTAAGAACAATGGAACGAAACACTGTCCACTCCTTCAACATCCTCACAATTGTTGTTACACTTGAGTCCATTGCTGCTGCCACTGTGCCAATTCATCTCACTGGAGGTCTTCCTCTTTTTCACTGACTCTCCACTTCACCAAGCACAATGTCCTTCTCCAGGGACTGATCCCTCCAGATAATATAACCAAAGTATGAGAGACGAAGGCATCCTCTAGAAGCAAGAAAAGGCAAAAAAAAAATAATAAAATAAAATTTTTTTTTGCTAGAACCTCTAGAAGCAATATAGCTCAGACATGCCCTGATTTAAGCCCAGTGAGACCCATTTCTATATCAGACTTCTAGAACTACAAGATAATATGTATGTGTTGCTCTGAGCTACTAAATTTGCAGTAAAGAATCTTGGAACTGTGCTTGTGACAGAAAGAGTTTCCTTGAGCACTAGATAATAGGTAGTAAACCATTGACTTCTAGATTCCATGTCACATCCTCAAAATAAAAATAGGCTGCCTGGAAAAAATCATGAGCAATTAAGTAGAAAGCTTTGATCGCTGCAGTATTTGAAAACTATGTTCCTGATTGTTGCTTGAAAAAGTAAGTTGTTGCTAAGACACTTTATATACAAGAAAAAAGATTGAAAAGAATGATGAGCAATAAAGCAGATTTTTTTTCTTTAATAAAATGTCTAAATTTAGGTATGTTTCATGTTGACACAGATTCAGGTATGAAATTGAGACGTCATGAAGTGATAGAACTTGGCTTTAAATTTTTAACTGACTGTTCCTCTCAGCAAAGTATCTGAATAAGTGGAAACAATCACTAAAATACAGCTATGTGAAGAAATTACATGAAAAACAAAATAATTTACTTGGTACCTGTTGTTGTTATATGCCGTGGACTCGGTTCCGACTCATAGCCACCCTGTACAGGGTTTCTGAGGCTGTAAATCTTTACGGGAGCAGAAAGCCTCATCTTTCTCCCATGGAACAGCTGGTAGTTTCAAACTCCTGACTTTGCAGTTCACAGTCCGATTCATAACTACTATGCTACCAGAGTGACTAGAAATACCAATCATTGGTCTCTGGCAATGGTCTCAGACCCTGGCTGCAAGAGTTGGTTTGAAGAGGGGTAGAATGGGGAAGGACCACTGCACGAGGCGGTCATACTTAAAGGATGAGACTATTAGTCAGAATTTTATCTATACATGAACACTGTAAAATAGGATGAAATACATTAAGGATACATGTGTGACGTAGCACATTTGATTCAATGTATCTTGGGACCTGAGATGGAAAATCAATAGCTAAATAGCAGTAGAAAAGGAACTAAAGAACTAACACTTTCTACATGGGAAAACATGCCTTAGCAATGTGTATTATTTCAAAAGCTTTCAAGGTACTAGACTGCATTAACAGAAGTATGACAAAAAAGTATAATATTTGAAAGTTAAAAGGGACTCTCTATGAACATAATATTGCTACCAAGTATTTTGCAAAATAATTTTTAAAGAGATTAGAAATTCAACTTTTACTAGAGAAGTAATAGGTAATAGCCTTGGAAGCCTTGATAGACTATGCAATGGATTAAACACTATCCAGATTTCAGGAATATACCCCCATGCCATTATCTTAAAAAGAGTAATTAAAGAATTAGAAATTAACCATACTAAGGACAAAAAGAAATCATGGAAATATATGGAGATTCTGGGTGGCACCAACAGTTAAGTATATGGCAACTAACCAAAAAGTTGGAGGCTCAGGCACACTTAGAGGTGCCTTGAAGACAGATCTGATAAATTGTTTTCCAAAGATCCCAGCCATGAAAGCCCTGTGGAACACAGTCCTGTTTTACAATACATGGGGTTGCCATGCATCAAAACTGACTCAACAGTAACTGTTTCTTCGCCTTAATATATAGTCTCCTCAAGTATGTAAATTTCAGGGTTTTTATATAGGGATTGGATTCACTGTTAACAACCCCAATAGAGATCAAAACAGAATTGAGTTTCTTTGATGTTGCTGTTAAGTGCCATTAAACCAGTCTGCCTCACAGCGACCCCATATAGGGTTTCTGAAAAGTGGCTGGTCAGTTTCAACCACCGACCTTGAGGTTAACAGTCCAGTGCTTATCCTGTAGCACCACACCAGGACATTCCATTTTGTTGTCTAACTTTGAACATGCAGCAAAAATCATTAGAGCAACTATCTTGAAAGATCTTTAAAAATAAGACCAATTTCCCTCTCCATCATTCCTGAAAGTTCTGCTGCTAACTGGAAAGTATTAATCATTTATTTTCTGACATCAAGAACTCCATGATATTACAAACCTCACATGTGAGAGCTGTTTCTCCAAGGTGCTCACACAACCAACAGATGGCAGAGTTGTCTATATTGTTCTTCTATGGTTAAATGGAAATCCACATTGAGCAGAACTTGATACATTAAAGATGGGTGTGTATAATTCTGTAGAGATCAGGATCTCTCTCTCACACACACACACATACACACACACTCACCTTTCCCCATTTCAAAGTGAATTTCTGAATCTTTTGCCCCAAAACCTTCCAGGAGAAACGATGTCACAGGATCTCACCTTGGCTAGTCCTAAGGGATTACAGCACACTCAGCTCAGGAAAGGTAGAGGGCAGAGCTCATGAATAAGGAAGTATATTTGAGAGAGTTCTGGGTTCTTTATCAACATCCCATTAAAACAAGCTTACCATCGGTTGCTATTGAGTCAATTCTGACTCATGGTGTCCCTAAGTGTGTCAGATAGAAAAGTGCTCAGTAGGTTTTTCTGAGGCTGATCTTTCAAAAGTAAATTGCCAGGCCTTTCTTCTGAGACACTCTGGAGAAACTTGAACCTCCAAACTTTTTGGTTAGCAGAGAAATGTATTAATTGTTTGCACAGCCCAGGAACTCCTAAAACAGGGTGATTCCGAAGATAAAGAGTTCAGAATCAATATAAACTAACATCTGCCTTCTTGTCACAATATTATCATTGGACTTTCTCCAATTTCCAAAATTTCCCAAAAAGGCCTTGGGGTCACATCTGATCTAGAGCCACAGTAGGCATGTGATCTCTCTGATCCCTAAGGCCAAATTGTAGTACCAAAGAGCTCAAGCCCACACTCTTGCTGGGCACTTCTTAAGTCTGTGTGAGAGACCTTTGATTTGAAGCACAAGGTCTGTGATTCAACCATACCAGCCACTCCTTGAAAACTCGGTACAGGGTCACTATAAATCGGAACTGACTCGATGGCACTTAACAACAACAACAACATAGAAAAAAGAGCAAGAAAGTCAGTTTGAGGACTAAGGTGCGCCTGATTCAAGCCATGGTATTTTCAATAACCTCATATGCATATGAAAGTTGGAAGACCATAGAAGAATTGATACATTTGAGTTATGGTGTTGAAGGAGAATATTAAAAGCACCATGGACTTCCAAAAGGACAAATGAATCTGTGTTAGAAGAAGTACAGGCCGAACACTCCTTGGAAGCCAGGATAGCCAGACTTCATCTCTTATACTTCGGACATATTGTCAGAAGAGACCAATCTCTAGAGAAGGATATCATGTTTGGCAAAGTGGAGGGTCGGAGAAAAAGAGGAAGATCCCCAATGACATAGATTGGCACAGTAGCAACCGCAATGGCTCAGGCTTACTAATGATTGTGAGGTTGGCATAGGACCAGGCAGTGTTTTATTCTGTTGGGCATAGGGTCTCTATGAGTTGGTACCAGCTCACAGGCACCTAACAACATAGAAAATTCAGCAGTTGGCACAGACCCATAAAAACAAGGAAACAAAGTACACATGTTATTTACCTTCTGCTTCCTACAGGATCATGGGATCAAACACTATACTCAGTTTCTGTAGTACCAGCGATGTCATGATCCCTCTCCACTGGTAAAAATAACACATATCGAGTTACTATTATTAGGAGTCTTGGTGGGGCACAGTGGGTTAGTGCACTGGACCTAAAGTTGGTTTGAACTACAAGATCAGTGGTTCAAGATCACCAGCTGCTCCTCAGAAGCCCTATGCAGGTTAGAACCGACTCCATGGCATTTAACAACAACAACATGTGGCAGACACAATTCTAAGTCCTTAACCTACATTTACTCATTTATTCATGCAGCACACTTTTTTGAGTGCCTATGACTTGCCAAGCACTGTGTATTGGAGATAGAAAATAAACAAACATATGTGCCTTCATCGAGCTTCCAGTATACTGGGAAATGAAAAGTAATAGACAAAATAAATAAGCAAATGATGTAGACTATTAGAAAGTCATAAGGCCCATAGAAAATATAATACAGGTCAGAGGGATGGGGACTTCCAGTATAGGATGAAAGTCAATAGCTTTGTAAGTAGACTGGTCAGCAGTCTTTGTGGAAAGATGGCATGTGAGCAAAGGAAAGGGTCAATGGAAAGTAAAGAGATTGCCTGTCATCAAGGAGA
>NW_006408520.1:24814838-24815797 GCF_000296735.1 Chrysochloris asiatica | reverse complement strand
GCTACCAGAGCTCCTTATTTGTTTTGAATATAAAAGCTATAAATTTAGCATGAAAGTCTTTGAAGATGGTTAGAAATCAAATAATTAAAAAATTTTTAGTACAGTAAACATGTATTTGAACTATAGAAAATTCAAGAAGTATTTACCAAATATCTACCATTATTTGTGTAAAGTACATATTATAGTGTATTTACTCCTAACTCTCCTATAAACTTATAACACACACACATACACATACTTTCCAGAACCCGAGAGGCTAACTATCTTGCAAACATCACATAGTTAGTGGAACTTGAACCCCAATTTAAAAATTGTGATTTGATACATTTCAACATTATTTCCTCTATCATAAAATCAAATGTGGGTTGAAGTGGGCCATTCCCATCAGAAAGGACAAGCAGACCAGCCTGGAAAGCTATAGCAACAAAAGATACATCTATAAAGAAAGACCATCAGGAAAAAAATCAAAACAAAAATGGCAGTATGACTGGCTACTAAAAGAATAAGCAAATTGTTCGCTGGGAAGCCATCAAGGTAAGCAATCAAGTTCCTTCAGGACGAACCCCTCTCTAAGACTGAAACTCAAAGGGAACACATGAGCAAGCATGTAAACCTGCTTGCAACCCCATTGGTCTACTGGTGAGTGGAAGAGGGTGAAAGGCGGAAACTAAGAAATGGGCTGACTTCAACCACGTTCCATAGACTCTCGTTGACCTGGAGATGACAGAGAGAAGAGGAAGGGCTGCTGGTCCAATGTGTGGTGAGATCTGGGGCCACCTGAGTCTATGGACAGTGACATAGCTACAGAGGGCTATAGCTGAGAGTAAAGCATCCAGCTGATATGAAGTGAGAGGAGGCACACAAGAACATCCAAACTCACAGATAGTACCCATTTGACCTAGCCACAATGATTTGATAATCAGAACTCAACTATAGGAAGATTAAAAAAAAAAAAAAAA
>NW_006408520.1:24810573-24813952 GCF_000296735.1 Chrysochloris asiatica | reverse complement strand
CCTCTTCTTAGATAGCATATGTTATATTATTACAAACAGATAAATAGATGAACTGGACACAAAACCAGAGCCCTTTTATTCTATCCTTCACTTGTTGCCTAACTCTAGGAAAGGTTCCAGATGTCACATGTGTAGAAGAGTGTTAAAAGAAGGAAATCTTCAATAGCAAACTAGCATTTTGTCCTCAAATGCCAATGCAATCCACTGGAAGGCAAGGCTGAGCCAGGTAAATAAGTGGCCTAGAACCTAGAAATGAACCAAGTCACATAGTCTATTTAGGTCTTCCTTTCTAGGCTCCTTGGGTGGTGCAAACAGTTAACTGAAAGGTGGGTGGCTCAAGTCCACTCAAAGGCACCTCAGAAGAAAAGTCTAGTAATGTACTTCTGGAAAAGCCATCCACTGTAAATTGTGTTGGAGCGCAGTTCTACTCTGACAGTCATGGGGTTACCATGAGACAGAACTGCCTCAACAACAACTGGAGACTCTAGGCATCACCTGAGTCTCAGTCCTGGTCATCCGAAAACTCAATAGTAGGGAAGGACAATCTAATGAAAACCAGGAACCAGACAGAGCCCATGGAAAGGAGAAAGAATGAGCCTGTGTATAGCTCAGTGCCTAGAGTCCTGGTGTGGTGCTGTGGGTTAATGTGCTGTACTGCAAAGTCATTTGAACTGCAAGGTCAGCAGTTCAAGCTCACCAGCTGCTCCTTAGAAACCGTATACAGGGTTGCTATGGGTCAGAAGCAACTCAACAGCCCTTAACAACAACAGGGCAAAACTGCTCCAGGCACCCAGCCCCAGCCCTCCAATTAACTCAGCACAGCCTTCTGATTTCCCCAGACAGATGGGGAAGTGTGAAAACAAAGAAAAGACAAAGAATGAAACAGTTTCTCCTTCTTACTTCTTCTTTCTTTCTCCAGGAGAAAACAATCCCAAAGCACAGAAATGGTGTTGGTTCCCAAATTGGGCATATTTAAACTCCACATCTAAGGCTTCTCACCATGAAAGTGTGGCTCAGGAATAACCCTGAACATGACCCTGAACATGACCAGCCCATAGCAACATCCCTCCTCCTGAGATGAGTCCTAGAAGTAGATGAGGGGAACACCATGAGCTTCCTTAGCCTGCAACTCAACGTTTTGTTTTATTGTCTTGATGTTAATACTTTAGAATTTAATACAGCTATAAAGCATAAAATTATAAATAAGGGGGTTTTGTTAAAATCCTTGGAAACTTTCCCCCTCACTGAGAATATGCCAGATTCTCTTCTAATTTTGCTCTTATAAACAGACATAATGCATGTTTCTGAATAGGTTTTTAATGGAAAGCCTTCAAAGGATAACATGTCAAGTTCCACCCACCTCATTGTTAAAACAGGGAAAGATTCATTCCAGGAAGGGATTTTGAAGACATGAATACTAAGTGACTATTTCTATTATATGTATATAAAACAGAAAAACCTCCTAGTATTTAGGAACTGGTGCAATGAACCAGAGCTAGTTTTAATTAGTGATTGGTTACAGTAAAATTCAAATTGGAAAATTGCCTCAGAGTCAAGAATTCATAAATCTTCGAGTTGGCAGAGATCAAAGTGACCCTCTTCTCTAACAGTACACTACATCTTAATTAATCCAGCCAAGAAAATTGACTGAACAGCTGCTGCTATGTGCCAGGAACTAAAGTACAAAATTCCCTTTTTAATATTAAACAAAGGTCACAACAACTGTTTTTGCACGGAGGGAATTGCAATCATTGAGATGAAACAAAGTGTGTGATTTGTTGAATGTAGAACTGATGATCTTGTCTGTAAACCCTCATTCAATTCACAATAAAAAGTTTTTGTTTTTTAAAAAAAAAGGTCACAATCCCACATGATAATAATTCCACACTTCTAGAAAAAAGTATCTACTGAGATCAATTTAACAACAAAATTAGTAAGAATTAAAAGTAAGTATTACATTTTAATCATTACACCTGCACCTACATTTGAAAGGTGATTTACACATGCATGAGGCACATTATTTATTCTAATAGCACAAATGCTTAATTCATAAATAAAATTCTTTGCAATAACACCAGTTTCTTCTTAATCTAAAGCATATATGTTGGAAAACACTGAGCTAATCCAAGGAGCTCATTTTATGAATAATGAAAACTAAGGTCTAGAGATGTGGTAAATACATATAGGCAGTCCTATAACTTGTTAGTGGTAGAGCTAGAAGTCCTAGTCTTCTGCTCTCTATGTCACATCACTACATTATTTGCTGCCTGTTCATGTATGTGACAGAGATCACTAACTGTCCTCCGTGATTCATTCTCCTCTTCTGTCCCACAAGCTTGAGTTGAGCAGCTGAGCAACCATATAAAGAGTACCTTTCCCAGCCTCCTGTACAATTTGGTGCAGTCTAGTCACTATGGCCAATGGAATGTAAGTGGACTTAATTTGTGCAATTTCCAGAGCATTTCTTTACAAAGGGCTGTTACTTCTCCATATCTTATTTTCCCTCTTCCTTTGCACTGGTGACCTAGCTTTGACCTTGCAGATGGAATCATTACCCTCGGGGCAAGTTCAACAAATAGAAGGAACATGAGCCTGTAGATGCACCCAAAGGCAAGACCATCATGCAATGCCCCACTCTCTTCTGGACTGGCATCTAAAAGATTGGTCTCTTTGATACAGAACTTTAGTCTAAATCAAACAAATATAACATAATATACTCAAGTGAGAGGGTGACGGAAATGAATTGTTTTTCTTTTAGTAAGAATGAATAGCACTTCATTTGCATTTCTAAATAATTGCATTACATCTGATCTTGGATGACCACAGTAGAAAATTAGTCTCTCTCTGTAGCTAGTCTCCTGATGTTTACCTCATGTGGTATTAGTGTTGGACTGTGTGACCAACAGGAATTGACCAAGGTGACTGTGTGTGACTTGTAACAATGGGTCACAAATGCATGTGGCATTGTCCTTTTCCCTCTCTTAGATCCCTCCTCTTGGGCAGTCATACGTTATGTCAAGAGGACATTTATACAGCCCTGTAGAGAAGTCCACGTGGTAAGGAACCTGAAGCCTGCATGCAACAGCAGCATAGACTTCTTTATTCAACATTATTCGTTCTCGATCACAAGCTACCTCCTGAAATGGTTAAACATCTACCAATTCTTTTAGGTATAATGATTCTGTGTATTTCTTCCATCTTCTTTTGATGCTTCTATGTCGTTCAATTTTTTATCCATTTTGTTGTTGTTGTTATGTGCCGTGGAGTCAGTGCAACTCATAGTGACCCTGTACAGGGTTTCCAAGGCTGTAAATCTTTACAGGAGCAGAAAGCCTCATCTTTCTCCAGCAGAACAGCTGGTAGTTTCGAACTGCTGACC
>NW_006408520.1:24806472-24809482 GCF_000296735.1 Chrysochloris asiatica | reverse complement strand
TACAGGGTTTCTGAGAGGGTGTAAATCTTTACGGGAGTAGAAAGCCTCATCTTTCTCCCGCAGAGCGGCTGGTAGTTTCAAACTGCTGACCTTAAGGTTCGCAGCCCCATTCATAACCACTACGCTACCAGAGCTCCTGAAATAGGCAATATCACAATAAAACAAACTAAAATAAAAAAGATAATAACAGAATATTATGAAGAACTGTTGTTGTTGTTGTTGTTAAGTGCCCTTGAATCAGTTCCAACTCAGTGACCCTCTATAAGGTTCAGAGGAATGACTGGGGATTTTAACTACTGACCTGGCAGTTAGCAGAACTGTACTCAAACAAATCTGAAAACCTAGAAAAAATGGACACATTTCTAGAAATACACTACTTATCCAAATTAACACAATGTAAGCTAGAAAAAGATCAAAACAGAAAGTGCTGGATAGAGTAAGGAAAATTGCAGAACAAAACTCAAAATCATGAATGGCTAATGATTGAAAACATTTCTTCATGTTTGTTGACTGTCTAAATGTCTTCTTTGGTGAAGTGTCTGTTGATGTCCTCATAACCCCACTCTTTGGTTGTCTTATTTACCTTTTTCTTATATTTATAGATGTTGAAGTTCTCTATAAATTTTAGCGATTAGTCCCTTGTCTGATGTCTCATTTCAAAAAATTTTTTCCCAGTCTGTGGGTTTTCTTTGAACTCTTTTGGCATAATCTTTTACTGTACATAGTATCTAATTTTAGAGGTTCCAGTCATCTATATTGTCATCTATATTGCTGTTTGTGCTTTTAGTTATGTTTAATAGTATATTTATGATATGTATCAGAGCCCCTAAGTTTGTCCTTATTTTGCCATTGATGATCTTTAGAGTTCTAAATTTTACATTTAGGTCTTTAATCCACGTGGAATTTGTTTTTGTATCTGGTGCAAAATACAGGTCTTGTTTCATTTTTCTGCAAATGGATTTCCACTTTTCCCAGCACCATTTGTTGAAGAAACTCTCCCTTCCCCATTTAATGTGTTTGGGCTCTTTGTCAAAGATCAGCTGACAGTATGTGGATGACTTTACTTCTTTGTTCTCAATTCTATTCCATTGATTTATGTATTTTCCATTGTACCAATACCAGGATGTTTTGATCACTGTAGCTGTGACAGGCCTCCAACTTTGTTCTTCTTGTTTAGTAAAGCTTTGCTTATCTACTGTGTCTTTTCTTTCCATAGAATTAGTGATCAGTTTTTTCATCTCTTTAAAAACTGATGTTGGAATCTGGATTGGGATTGCATTATATCTATAGATTGCTTTGGTATGGTATCGATGGTATTGTTTGGATGGTATCGATGTTTTCACAATGTTCAGTCTTTCTATCCATTAGCATGTATATTCTTCCATTTTTGTACCTTTCTTTTGGTTTCTTGTAGTAGTGTTTTTGTAGTTTTCTTTGTATAAATCTTTTGTTTATCTGCTTAGATTTATCTCTAAATATTACATTTTTAAGTGTAGCTAATGTAAATGTTAAGGAACTCTGGTAATGTAGTGGTTAGGAGTTGGGCTGCTACCTCAAGGTCAGCAGTTTGAAACTGACAACAGTTCAAAACTACCAGCCATTCTGGAGGAGAAAGATGAGGCTTTCTGCTCCCATAAAGATTTACAGCTTCTGAAACCCTATACACGGTCGCTGTGAGTCGGAACTGACTCCCCGGCACATAACCACCACCACCAATGTAAATGACATTGTTTTCCTGAATGCTGTTTCAGTGCTTTCTTTATTAGTGAAAGGTATACGACTGATTTTTGTATGTTGATCCTGTATCCTGCCACTTTGCAGAATCATTCAAAGAGATCCTAAATTTTCTTGCTGAATCTTTGGGATTTTCTAAGTATTGGATCATATCATCTGCAAATAATGTTTTATTTCTTCTTTGCCAATTTGGATGCATTTAATTTCCCTTTCTTGTCTTATAGCTTTAAGACTTTCAAAACAATATTACATAGGAGTATTGATAAAGGCATCATGTTAAAAAATGGAATGGCTTCAGTTTCTCTCCATTGAGAGTGATGTTAGCTATTGTTTTTGCATATATGTCCTTTACTGTGTTGAGAATTTTCCCTTCTATTCCTATTTTGTTGAGTGTCTTTACCAGGGATAGATGTTGGATTTTATAGAATGTCTTTTATGCATAAATTAATATGATCATGTAGTTCTTTTCCTTTGTTTTATTTATGTGGTGGATTACAATGATTGTTTTTCTAATATTATGCCATCCTTGCATGCTTCCTTACATGAATCCAACTTGATCATGATTCACTACTTTAATATGTTACTTTATTGGTTAGGATTTTTTGATAATGTTTTCATCTATGTTCATGAGGGATATTGGTCTGTGAGTTTCTTTTTTGGTGATGTGTTTGCCTGGTTTGGATAGAAGGGTTGTGCTCACTTCATAAAATTTATTCAGGAGTTTTATATCCTTTTCTGTGTTCTGAAATAGTTTGAGTAGAATTAGTGTCAGCTCTTCTCTGAATGTTTGGTAGAATTCTCCAGTAAAGCCATTGGGTTCAGACTTCTTTATGTTGGGAGTTTTTAAATGACCTGATCTGTTTCTTCCTTTGTTGTATATCTGTTCAAGTTTTTTAACTTTCATTTGTGTCAGTTTAGGTGGTAGTGTTTTTCTGAAAACGTGTCCATTTCTTCAAGATTTTCAAATTTATTGTAGTATAATTCTTCAAGTATTGTTATCCTTTTTATTTCCATTGGTTCTGCTGTGACATCACCTACATAAATTTTTATTCTTGTTAGTTGCATCTTCCCCTTTTCTTTTGCTAGAGTTGCCAGTGGTTTGTCAATTTTAATAATCTTTTCAAAGAGCCAACTTTTTGTCTTGCTGATTTTTGCTATTGTATTTCTTTCCCATTCTTTTCTGCTCTAATCTTTATTATTTATTTTCTTCTGGTGTCAGTAGGCTTATTTTTCTTCTCTTGTAATAATTGCTGGAGATGTTGGATTAATTTTGGTT
>NW_006408520.1:24803849-24805289 GCF_000296735.1 Chrysochloris asiatica | reverse complement strand
TGCACTGTCTGCATCTGAATCCTCCTTATTTATTGATTGTTTAAGGGACGCTGCCTGTCTTAGGTGGTCAGTGCGAATTCCTCAGTCTTAGATTCTTTTTAATTTTTTGAGCCTAACATATGATCTAATGTTCCATGTGCACTGGAAAAGAATGTGTATTGTACTTTTGTTGGGGTCAGTGTTCTGTATAAGTCTATGAGGTAAAGTAGTTGATTATGTTGTTTAGTTCTTTTGTGTCTTTGTTGAGTTTTTTTCTAGTTGTTCTGTCCTTCATCGAAAGTGCTGTATTCAAATTCCCCTGGTTATTTTAGAGTTTGTTGGAGCTGCGGGACCTGTGTGAAGCCCACTCTGAGGCCATCCTCAGATCAAGGGATGCCTTGAGTAGAACAACAAGGGAATCCTTGCTGGCCAGAGATTCTGGGAAGGAACACACTGACCACATAGCTTGGGAGCAGGAACTGTAACCAGAAACAAGAATCATTATGTACTTGATTTTTAGCTAAACATAATTGAATGGATATTGTGATCTAAAGGTTATTGTGTTAATCGTTAAATTTTGATGTATATGCTACCTGGATATGCTTCCTGCCAAAAAGTATACTTAAAACTGTATTGTAGTTAATAAAGTTACTCTCGACAGACCATCGTGATCCCCTGCCACTTTCAATTCTCCGTCCTACCCAGGAAACCTGTTCCTGCAGGGCTGGTTCCTGCACAATGGTACCTGAACAGGGACAGGGAAAGGTTCTCGACAAAAGAGAAAATAAAAGGGTAAGTAACAGACAAAGAGGAACCCTGGAAGGTAAGTAAAAATTCATGGGATACCGAACTGCAGGGCATAAAGCCTAGAATTAGGTGTGACAGGGATTTCAGTCAAGGGGGCAATAAATATAAGCCCTATGTTACTTTACTGCACTATCTTTTGACTAATGTTGTTGTTGTTGTTGTTGTTATGTGCCATTGAGTTGGTACCGACCCATAGCAACCTTATTCAGGGCAGAGGGAAACACTGCCCGATCCTGGGCCAACCTCACTACTGTTAACACACTTGAGTCCATTGATGCTGCTGCTTGGCCAATCCATCTCACCAGGGGTCTTCCTCTTTTTCTCTGACCCTCCATCTTACCAAACATGATATCCTTCTCCAGTGACTGGTCCTGTCTGATAATATGTCCAAAGTATGAGGAACGAAGTTTGGCTATCTTGGCCTCCAAGGAGCACTTTGACTGCACTTCTTCCAAAATGGATCTATTGATTCTTTTGGCAGCCCATGACACTTTCAATATTCTCCTCCAGCACCATAACTCAAAGGCATCAATTCTTCTATGGTCTTCCTTTTTCACTGTCCAGCTTTCACATGTATATAAGGCTATTGAAAATACCATGGCTTGGGTCAGGCGCACCTTAGTCCTCAAGCTGTCATCTTTGCTCTTCAACACT
>NW_006408520.1:24800124-24802014 GCF_000296735.1 Chrysochloris asiatica | reverse complement strand
AGTGGTATCAAATTATGGAATGCAAACTCCTTTCACCATCTGATTATTGCAAATGATTACTGTAATTTACAGGTTAATTCCTGTTGATTGGCAACATTTGGTTAAAACTGTTTTAAATCCAAGGGATTATTTGCAATTCAGATCTTGGTGGGCTGAGGGAGCAGAGCTACAAAAACAACAACAACAAATGAAGCTCAAAATCCACCTTTAAATATAATTTATGCCCACTTGACTGGATCTGGAGATTGGGCTAACACAGAGGCACAAGCACACTGTGAGGATGATAATGTAGCCCAGATCGCTTTAATTTGTAAAGGGGCATGGGAGAAAGTGGTTCCCGCTGGGCAGAAAAACTCCACCTTTAACAACATCCGCCAAGGTTTGCATGACCCTTATTCTGATTTTATAGCTCGCTTTCAAGTAGATCTGTTAGTGATACCGTGGCAACTGAAACTCTTCTTAGAAATTTGGCTTATGATAATGCCAATCAAGATTGCCAATTAGCAATTAAACCATATTGAGAATCTGGCTCTATTTTTGATTATATGAAATTGTGCAGAGGAATAGGAACAGAAACCCATAAGGCAAGTTTACTTGCACAGGCAATGGCAAATTTTAAAAGTTTACAAAAATTAAGGGACCTGTTTCAATTGCAGTTGCTGGATTTCAAGGAATTATTTCAATTTATTACCCTCAATCTAATCTTTGGGATTTTTAAAAAACGTACACATATGTAGTTTCTAATACTGCCTCAAGTACCCCCATTACAGGAGCAGATACTTATTTCGTGGATAGGAAAGAGAACAGTGGCTTATTGCGGTCCCACGGAAAGGGAACAGTGGCTTATTGGGGTCCCACGGAAAGTGTAATTACCAGTTCTTTGACTTCTGCCCAACAGGCAGAACTTTTTACCTTAATAACTTTATTACAGGATGTTCTGGTAGCGTAGTGGTTACGAATCGGGCTGCGAACCGCAAGGTCAGCAGTTCGAAACGACCAGCTGCTCCGCGGGAGAAAGAGGAGGCTTTCTGCTCCCGTAAAGATTTACAGTCTCGGAACCCTGTTCAGGGTCGCTATGGGTCGGAACCGACTTGACGGCACTTAACAACAACAACAACAAATGTTGTAGCTGACTCAGTCTATGTAGTTCAATTAGTCTAACACATTGCTACTTCTTAAAAAACCATGCTCATCACCTGTATTAAACAGATAACGGGCCCACTTACACTTCTAAAAGGCTTGCTTTATTTTTACAAAAATGGAACATTCAACACACTACAGGGATACCTTACAATTCTCAGGGACAAGCAATTGTTAAACGTGCCAATCACACATTAAAACTCCAATTACAAAAACAAAAGGGGGGAGTAGACTCCTCCCCCCAGAGCAGTTACACCTAGCATTAACAACTCTTAATTTTTTCCAGTTTACATCACCAGAGGGCTCTATGGCTGGAGAGAAGCATTTTAAACATAATACAGAAAATAAGCCTTTACCTTTTAACTATATTTGGTTAAAAGATGATAATGGTATAAGGAAAATTAATAACCATGGGAAGAAGTTTTTGTTGTGTTTCCCCAGGAAATGGAAAATCACTGATTTGGACTCCTGCACGAAAAATACAATCCGATATGGCAAGCCTGGAGGAGGAGAAGGCGTCAGGTTTCATGACTAGCCTGCTACCTTCTCCCAAGGTGCTAGTTCCAAAACTGGCAGCCATAAGTATGAAGGAACAGAAAAATAAAAGAATGATACAGTCACCATTATTGATTGGGGACCTCATGGAAAAAATTTAACAAGTTGTTCATTGGAAGAAAAGGCTAATGTTACTTGTGACTTAATCACTAACTCTCACTGGAATGTTTCTAAAGGTGTAATCTGGGCTCAGAC
>NW_006408520.1:24781268-24798501 GCF_000296735.1 Chrysochloris asiatica | reverse complement strand
CATACAATCAATTAAACAGTAGGACAATATATCAGAGGCAACAGGTAGTTTCCATTCACACAAAGAACCAAGACAGAGTAGCTCAAACACTTGTTTGAGCTCAAACAAGTGGCATAGGGTGGGTGATGGGGAGAAATAGGCAATTTATTTATCGTTCTCCACATTCTCCTATTCTCACCCTCTTGTTTGAGCTACTCTGTCTTGGTTCTTTGTGTGAATGGAAACTACCTGTTGCCTCTGATATGTTGTCATGCTGTTTAATTGACTGTATGCTGCTATGTACTTAGGAACTCACCAACAGTTTCCCGGCGGGTGTGGTTAGAGAATGGAAATGTGTACACCATTCTCCTTTCTTCATTCATGCAGCTAGTTTAGGATGGGTTTAGCTGGTGTTGACTGTTGTCATTGATCAGGTGTATTGCCCAGCTGATGTGGCTGCAAGGGTATGACTGTGACTGGGCTCTATGGACACAGGTGCTGTCTCCTGTCACATGAGGAAAGAAGAGAATAAAAAAAAACTAGAACATTGAAATAGTAAAGAAGAAAGAGGAAAAAAAAAATCAGGCAACAGTTAGAGAAAGGGTACAATAGCCAAAAAGAGAAAAGTGAATAAACATGGAAGAGAAAAACATGACAGAAAATAAAAAGAAAGAAAAAGCATTAAACATAATTAGGGAGAGGAATGAAGAAAAGAGAAAGAGATCAGAGAGTAGTAAAGAAAAATCAAGAGCCAAAAAATATACACAAAAAGAAGTGGGGCAGAAAAAGAACCAGAAGGAAAAAAAAAATGAAAGGGGAGGTAGAAAGGATGAAAAACAAGGGAGAGTAAAGAGAGTTAGAAGGACAAGAAAGAACAAACAAAAACAGTGAAAGGAAAAAACCAGGCAGTACCAGACTAGAGTAGAAACTCTGAGAGTTCCTGCCAGCTAAGGAGCTCGCTTGGTGGGTGGACAAAGGATGAAACAGTGGTGCTCCCAGCTCTAAGTGGAGTTCCTGTAGGCCTAAGTTCTGCCTCTTCTGGGTATCCCATCTAGAATTAGTTCATGCAGACCCCAAAGCAGCTGGGGAGAATCAGGGTTTTTCCCTAGAGGGCAGTTGGGGGTGAGATTTCCTGCTAGTCCAGAGCTGGCCAGAACTGATTCTGCAGGTCTGGAGAAGGGCTTACCTGAATCCAAGCACCTGAGTGGGTGCAGATAACTCCCAACTCATTTTGATGTGGCTCACAACTGTGTAGCTCACCACCATGCAGCTCTGACCTCTGGGAAAGCAGGAGCTTCTCTGGGAGTACAGGCAAGTGGAGGCTGCTCATACCCCTGCTCAATAGGAGAATGTGGAGGACAACAAATAAATTGCCTATTTCTCCCCATCACCCACCCTATGCCTCTGCACCACCAAGCCTCTGTTTATCTCCAAAGCCACTTGAAAAATTCAAGATGGCTGCACCTTGTCTGGCCAACTAGCATAGGTCACCAGTCTGTCTTCTTTTTTTGCCATGTCTGTTCAACTTCCTCTCCTAGTAATCATTCAATCTACTTCTCTACTCTTCACCTGAAGTTCCAAGATCTAGAACTATCATATGCATCTTTTTCATCCTTGTATAGAGGGTCTCTGTAGCATTTCTGCCTACTATATCACATTGCTGCCTCTGAGTATTGTGCTCTTTTAAGAACTATGTATCTGACTCTGTATGATAAATCTTGGATTGCTAACCACAAGGTCAGTAGTTCAAACCCACCAGCTGCTCCTTGGAAACCTTGTGCAAGGTCATAAGTTGGAAAGAACTTGATAGCACTTAACACAATAACAACATATGATATCAGTAACAACTGCAACTCAAAAAATTAGATAGGAAACTTACGGGACCATGAGTAAATTTTTATGGGGTTAAAGCAACTTAGAAAAGGAAGGGTGACAATGGTTTACAAGCCAAAGACTGTAATCAATGTCTATGAATTATAAAGACAGAAACTGTTGAATTGGTATATGATTTGCTGTGCATATTTTACTCAGAATAGAATTATAACAAACTCTGGTGTGACACTGTGGGTTAATGTACTGAACCACAAGATCAGTTTGAACTGCAAAATCAGTCATTCAAGCTCACCAGCCGTTCTTTGTAAACCCTATACAGGATCACTATGAGTTGGAATCGACTTGACAGCACTTAAGAACTTAAATGGATCATACAATTTGGTTGAGAATATGAGTGTAGCCATTTTGAGAACTTAAAATAATTGAGCACTGTGTGAGACATCCTATATATAACACCCCCCCTTTCCTGTCCTTGTTTCTTGGACATGTGATTTTTTAATGTTAATGGTCACTTAGGCTTGAAACCTGGTCCCCATTGTATGGCCTCTGAAAGGCAGTAACCACCCAGATAGACAGGCACCAAGAGAGTTTTACTCTTTTGATAACTTTATGAGGACATCACAGTACCTCATGAATTGGTGCCAACCAATTCCAGAATACCAGAATGCATGCTGATTAACATTTTATAAATATTGCTTGAGGAATAATTTGATGGACTCCATTCCTCTTTGTTAAGGAGCTCTGGTAGCGTAGTGGTTACGAATCGGGCTGTGAACCTCAGGGTCAGCAGTTCGAAACTACCAGTTGTTCTGCAGGAGAAAGATGAGGCATTCTGCTCCCGTAAAGATTTACAGCCTCGGAAACCCTGTACAGGGTTGCTATTAGTTGGAACCGACTCTACAGCACATAACAACAACACAACACACATTCCTCTTTGTTATGGATGTCCTAGGAGCTAATTTCCTCATAATAAAGGCATTTCTCTTTCATGCTTATCTAGGATGTTTGTTAATTGATTCCATCACTTCAGGGCATTTGACCCAAACTTTGGAGTTGACATGATCCCATTGTACATGAGTCATACAGGGGGCTGCTGCATTGACTTCTATAAATATACTAGAAAACGTTTGTTGTTGTTAATTGCCACTGAGTTAGTTCCGACCCTTAGCAATCCTGCATAGGGTTTCTGAGGAGCAGCTGGTGAACTTGAACTGCCAACCTTGCAGTTCAAATGGCTTTGCAGTCTGGTGCATTAACCCACAGCGCCACACCAGGACTTCAGGAAGTGTTTGGAGACGTAAAAATGAGCCACGATACATCACTTTGGGTAGGCTCAGGCTGCTGTTTTATAGAAATCTGATCTACCATTCTGCCTTTGTGGAAGGCTATTTGGTGAGGAAAGTGCAGCTAAAGAGAATTGAGACCAACTTCATGTGTGGACAGAATAAATGACACAGTGTGGCTGGAGGAAGTAAGCAAAACAAAGCCCAAAATACCTCATCAGCCTTGCTGGCACCATGCCTGACATCTCATGTATCTTACTCTATCAGCCAATTCCACTGATATTTATTGAGCATGCCTCAGGGACCAGGTAGGTCTGCTTCAATATTTCTTTCAATTTCCAAACCTTTGAACAAACCTTATCATGCTCTAATCTTGATTCTCATAGTCTCTCAGTAAGGAAGATGGAATATACTTTATCTATAGCCCTTAAGGATTTGAGAAGTTAAGGGCTTGCCCCAACTAATTAGTGACCGAGTTTAAATTGATTCTAGATTTTCAGACTTTGGTGTATCTCTGCAGAAAACACAGAGTCTTTTATAAATGTTGTCTTATTTCATTTACTGTTTGGTGAGCCTTGAAGTGTACAATGTTTGATTTCCTTGTGTTATATATATATATATATATAAAACAACGGGGGCGGGGGGAGTTTGAAACAGATAGGAAGAGGGCCCTCTCAGTGAGGATCTCCTGTCCCCTCCTCCTGGGCCCATTTTACGGGATACTGCAAAGTGAGAAGCGCCACAGAAAGCAGGGAGGCCCCTTTCAATTGACTTATTTAGGGCAATGTGCAAAAGAGGCCTGATGCCCTCTGTGGAGGAGGAGTGCTCAGCAAGTGCTTGGCCATTGCTTTTCAGCTTCCTCAGTCTCTTGGAGTGTCAGCTTTACAGCTGCGTGGGTATGCAACAGCATTGTCAGGTCAGTCTGATTCAAAGATGAATGTACACTATGCTAAATATAATGCTGGCAGGAGTCTTCATTTTTAAAAGGAGAGAACTGTGGGAGGAATGAGCCAGCTCTTGCCCCATCACTGCCAGACTCTCGGCACCTGTTTACCCACATGAGGCTCTTCTTCTCCTCCTAGAATTCCCGTAGTCAGGGTGATTAGGCTGGGAAATAAGTGAGACTCAGGGCTTCTTTTATTAGGATTATTTTGCAACCTGAGCTCTCATTTTCAGTCACACACCTTGAAAACAGAAGCTGTTTTACAAAATCCAGAGAAAACAACCTTGTTTCAAAGTTGCCTCAGTTGATATCCATACCTCTCACTCCAACTCTTTGAATACTTAAAAAAAAAAACTACTCAGCTAGCTCTCCTGGGGCCATTTTCTTCATTGTTTATGCAAACAGTCTCTGCTCTAAGATGGGAGGGATAGTTGGGGAAATCAAAGAGAACAATTCCATTTAAATCCCCAGGAGAATTTACTAAGCCCACAGCTCTTTGTTCTGGGTTCTTTCACTGGGCTTCCGTGGTTGTTTTTGTCTTTGCTGTTGTTGTGAAGGCCAGTGGAGTTGTTTTGATTCATAGTGATGCTGTATAGGATTTCTGAGGAGAGACTTGTAGGTTTGAACCACAACCTTGTGGTTTAGCAGTCCCATGCGTATCCTTCAGGGCGGCACCAGGGCTTGCTGGTTAAAGTTCATTGTGTTTTTGATGAGTTTCCCTGACTTCTTATCTTCTCATCTTTTGAGAACTTGTTGGCGCTTTTGGTCTCAAAACCATCTCATACTGATGGTTTTCCAGCAGGACACCGATCTTACAAGTAATATTCTTTATTTTGTGTGTTACTCGGCTGTTTCGATAAACGGAGATCCCAGGGGATAGTCTCAAATCTAGGTTTAAAGAGTGTCTCAGGGCTATAGTTTTAGGGGGTTTTCTGTTCTCTAGTATTCCGGTTTGCCTGGCTTTGGTTTTACTTTTTTTTTTTTTTAACGTTTTATTGTGAGTTATGTGATCGTTTATATGGGAGAACATTAGCTTTACATTCATCCTATTGTATATCATTTCATTGCCATGGTTACAATCCCCTCCATGCATCATCAATCAAGCCTGCCTTTGGTCATCAGCACACAGCCCCTCTCCCTCTCTGGGTCTAGAGTCCTCAGCAGCTCCATCTCTCCACATCATCATGTCTGCCTCCACCTCTGGTATCACTGTTTCTCTGGGTAGGATCCCACATTCCACTCTTCTCCCTTAATGGACCCAGGGACCTCCGCTCCTAGACTGCAAAGTCAATCACTCCCCTCCTTTTGCTACAAAAGGTCTACCTTTACATTTCCAACCCTCACAATCACTCTTGATAACAATTATTCACTATTGTACCACAAGAGACCTATCCCCATCTCCTTTCATCAGCCCTGCCCAGACAGGTTGTATACTACTCAGTGGAGATTCTACCTTCCTCCATGCCCTGTGGATCTAGGTTCCCTCTTGAAAGCTTGTAAGCCAGTCACTTCTTGCCTTTGTAGCACTCTCCCCCACCCCCATTTTGGGTAGCCAATGTCCACGTTATCCATCCCTGTCTACCCTGTGTATTGAGGAGGTGGGAATGATCCTCGCTGTAAAGATTTGTTCCCTCTTTTGAGCTACTGCATCCATAGGTGTAGGTCAAGTTCATCAAATTGTATCAGATTACTCTTTTTTTCCTCTTCTTTCTTCTTCTAGTTGAATTCTGATCATCAAGCAATTGAAGCCAGGTCAAGTGGGTATTATCTGCAAGTGTGGGTGTTCTTGTGCATACATCCTCACTTCTTATCAGCTGGACGCTTTACTCTCCACTCTAGTCCTCTGTGGCTATATTACTGACTCTGGACTAGGAGTCCCCAGGTCTTGCCACACTGCTGGCCAACCAGGTCTCACCCAGGTTCACGAGAGTCTATTGAACATTGTAGGGCTTAGCTCGCAGCTTCATTGCTGTTTTTCCCTCACTTCCCCTTATCAGTGACAAACGTGGTCACCAATCAGAGCACATGTCTGCTCATGTATTCCCATTGAGTCTTAGTCTTGGAAGGGGGTTTGCTCTGAGGGGACCCGACCACTTGCCTTGGTGTCTTCTGGGCGAGCAACTTGATTGTTCTTGTAGTAATCAGTCGAACTGCTGTTATTGTTTTTTATTTTCCCAGTTGGTCTTTCTTTCAAGAAGTATCTTCTGTTCTTCTAGTTGCTCCAGGCTGATCTGCTTGTCCTTTCAAGTGGAAATTTCCCAGCTTAGAAGATTCTGGATGGGGTTCAGGATTCCCACCTATGGTCTTATGTAATGCAGAGGCTCTACAGAAAGTCTCCTTCACTGGGCATGATGTAGCCCCATTTTAGGTATTCCAATCAGTTATAGGCAGAAGACGTACTTACAAGCTTTCTATGGTGATATTTCTGGCTATTATTTTCTCTCCCCCTCCAGTGTTTATTTTATAATGGTATGCCAGGGAAACCAAAATTCAAAAGACAGCCAAGCATCTTAACATTATTTCCCCTCTTTTCCCCATTCCAACCATGTCTCAAATCCTATATCCCAGAGCCCTGTTTTTCCAAAGTTGTGCATACATCATTATTTACCTCTGTCACACTTAGCCCATGAAAACCTGCTTAATTGTTTTCCCATCAGCCTTGTTCTTCCATTCCCCTCCCCCTTCTTGTGTATTACCCCCCTCCCTAGCACCCAAACTGTCCTGTGTTTATTCCCTGCCCTGTGCCCCACCTTCCCCTCCCTCCCCTCACCCCATTCCCCACATCCTGGTAACCAGCAAAGAACCTCTCCCCCCTTTTAGTATGAGTTCTTTTTCTTAGTATTTTACAGTAGTGGTCCTATGCAGTATTTCTCCTTTTGTGACTAATTTCACTCAACATAATGTCCTCAAGTTTCATCCAGGTTATACAGTGACTTGCAGCTTCCTTGTTATTCTTCAAGGTAACATAATATTCCATTGTGTGTATTATCACAGTTTGCTTATCCATTCTTCAGTTGATGGGCACTTAGGCTGTCTCTATCTTTTGCTATTGTAAATAGTGCTGCTATGAACATTGGTGTGCATATATCTACTTGTGTTATGGCCCATATTGCTTGTGGGTAAATACCAAGTAGAGGAATTGCTGGATCATAAGGTATTTCTATTTTCAACCTTCTGAGGAAGCGCCATATTGCTTTCCAAAGAGTTTGAACCATTTTGCAATCCCACCAGCAATGCAGGAGTGTCCCAGTCTCTCCACATACCCACCAGCATTTATTGTCCTAAACTTTTTTGATCTTTGCTGTTATTGCTGGTGTGAGATGATATCTCATTGTTGTTTTGATTTGCATCTCTTTAATGACTAGTGATCATGAACATTTCTTCATATGTTTGTTGGCTGCCTGGATCTCCTTCTTGGTGAAGTGTGTGTTCATGTCCTGTGTCCATTTTTAAATTGGGTTCTTTGGTTTTTTCTTGTAGATGTTTTTTACTTTTTTTATATAAGAATTTGATTTCTCCATATTTTTCTCCCCTTTTTCTAGGACCAACTATTGTGGCCCTGGTCAGAATGGCCACTGTGGTAACCAGACACCATCTAGTTCTTCTGCTCTCAGCGTAGATTTGGTTGTGGCTTTGTAGACTTGATTCTTCTCTGTGTTTTTGATTACCTTCTCACTGTTTTATTGCTGGTGAGTTGAGACCCATGGTGTGTTTTAGACAATTGCTTACAAGCTTTTGTTGTTGTTGTTCTTTTTTTTTTTTTTTTTTCAAATGTTTTATTATGAATTGTGTGATAGTCTACATGGGAGAATATCAGCTTTACATTCATTCCATCATCCGTCATTTCATTGGCATAGTTACCATCCCGTCCATGCATCCTCACCCAACCAAGGGGTGTATCCTGTAAGCCTGCACGCCACCACCACCACCACAGTCCTCAGCCCCTTTTCCATCTCCTGATCCCTAGTACCCAGCCCCACCATCTCTGACGTTGTCTTCTCTGCCTCCATCTCAGGTCCCGCCGCCTCT
Organism: Chrysochloris asiatica; assembly: GCF_000296735.1. NCBI lineage: Eukaryota > Metazoa > Chordata > Mammalia > Afrosoricida > Chrysochloridae > Chrysochloris > Chrysochloris asiatica. Next base: position 24,790,434 of record NW_006408520.1, on the reverse strand, counting down.
CTGGGTAGGATTCCGCTCTTCACTCTTCTCCATCAATGGTCCCAGGGTCCTCCGCTCCTAGACTGATAAGTTAATCACTCCCCTCTTTGCTACAAAATGTCCATCTTTAGATTTCCAACCCTCACAGTCCTGATAACAATTATTCACCATTGAATCACAAGAGACCCATCTATATTTCATTTCATCAGCCCTTCCTGGACAGGCTGGACACTATTCACTGGCGACTCTACCTTCCTCCATGCCCTTTGGATCTAGGTTCCCTCCTGAAAGCTTGTAAGACAGTCAATTCTTGCCTTTGTATCCCTCCCCCCATTTTGGGTAGCCAATGTCCAAGTTGCCCATCCCTGTCTACCCTTTGTGTGGAGGGGGTGGGACTGGTTCTTGCAGCAGGGGTTTGTTTCCTTTTTTGAGCTACTGCATTCATAGGTGTAGGTTGCTTACAAGCTTTTTAAGACCAAGACACTATTTATTTACTTCACTAGGAGGTAGATCATGATTTTTGTAAATTATGTTATGCCAGTTGACAATTGGAGTCCTGGTAAGGTGCTGTAGGATAAACACTAGACTGCTAATGGCAAGGTTGGCAATTCAAACCCATCAACCATCCTTGGGAAATACTATACAGGGTCACTGTGAATCAGAACTAACTCAACAGCACTTAACTGACAGTTGCTCCATGAAACTATGGTTCTAAGCCTTCAAACCCAGAAAATCACTGTTGAGGGGTGATTACACCTGAGTATCCATATTTATCTTCAATGAATATGTGTGCCTACACCCACATATTTGTCTTTACATATACCTATAGATACTTTTCTCTGTTCTCACTTATGTGCCACCTATACCTATCCATAGTATCCTGGTGTGGCGCTATAGGATAATGCACTGGACTGCAAGGTCAGTTTGAGCCACAAAGTCGGTGGTTCACACCAACTAGTCACTCCTTGGAAACCCTATACTATGAGTCAGAACTGACTCAGTGACACTTAACAACAACATACCTATCCATGTTCCAATTTGCCTATACCCAAATTATACTCAAACACTCATTATTACTTTGGTTGCACTGTAGGTTTTTGATTTTTAAAGGACACTATATGGTTACCAGGATTTGAGTCAAGGACCCAGAGACAAGAAGCATCTGCCTGGCCAGTAGTCTCAATGTTTTACTTGTAACTGAGCAGAATTTACTGCCCTGCATTGGATGACATTGTTGATGCCAGGTAGATCTTGGTTGAAAGCAGAGAATACCAGAAAGATGTTTATCTGTGTTTCATTGACTACATAAATCAATTGTATGAATCATAAGAAATTATGAAAAACATTGCAAAGAATTGGAATGCCAGAACACTTAGTTGTGCTCACTTAGAACCTGTACAGAGAGACATCCATTAGAATAGAAAAAGAAATTGTGAACAGTTTAAAACCAGGAAAAGTGTATGTCATGGTTGTATCTTTTCACCAGTTTATTTAATCTATATTCTGAGCAAATAATCCAAAACTAGACTATTGAAGAAGAAAGCAGCATCAGAATTGAAGGAGAACTCATTAACAAGCTGTAATATACAGATGACACAACTTTGCTTGTTGAAAATAATTAGGACTATAGCCTTCAATGTGGATTACACTTCAACATAAAGAACACAAAATTCTCACACCTGGACTAATAAGAACATAATAAATGGAGAAAAGATTGAAGTTATCAAGGATTCATCCACAACCAATACCCATAGAAACAGCTGTCCAGAAATCAAATCACATATTGGATTGGGCAAATCTGCTTCAAAAGACCTCTTTAAAGTGTTAAAAATTAAAGACAAAGACGTCACTTTGAGAATGAAGGTGTGACTGACCTAACCCACAGGTATTTCCATTGTCTCATATGCATGCGAAAGCTGAGCACTGAATAAGGAAAACTGAAGAAGAATTGATGCCTGTGAGTTATGATGTTCGCAAGGAATACAGAATATACCATGGATGGCCAGAAAAAGCTAACAAATCTGTCCTGGAAGAACCACAGAGAAAATATTTCTCAGAAGAAAGGACGGTGAACATACTTTGGACATGTCATCAAGAGGGACTAGTCCCTAGAGAAGGGCATCATGCCTGGTAAAGTAGAGGGTCAGAGAAAAAGAGAAAGACACAATGACTGTAACAACAGGCTCAAATATAACAATGATTGTGAGGATGACACAGGATGGGGCAGTTTTTCACTCTATTGTTCAGCTGATTGCTGTGAGAAGAAACCAACTCAATGGCACCTACCAACAACAGAATGCTCCATGAGCTAGTGTCCTCCCTAAATAGGATGTGTCAGTGGGGCAGAGAATTCAAAGTTGAGAGAGTCCCGAGATCAAGAGTAGTTTTCTTTTTTAAAAAATTACTTTACTTTGTTCGAAAGTTTACATAGCAAATTCAGTTCATATTTAACAATGTCTATACAATTGATCCAGTAATATTGGTTATATTTTCACAGTATATCATTATTCTCATCCATTCCATTCTGTCTGTAACATTTTCAATACTCTTGTTTCCCTGCCTTCTAGCCTTTTGACATTCACTTGATGGTAATTTTTTTTATTTAACCATTTGGTCTCCTATAGTTTTGCTATTGTTTTTAAAGAAGCTCACTACTCATATAGGTAATATTATCCAGGCTGTTATTTATCTATTAGATGATCTCAGGGAATAATTGTGATTTACAGTTTGAAGCACAAAGGGGCGCATAAAAAAGTTTATGAAAAATTGAATGAAAAGATAATGGAATGACACAGTGAAGAATTCAAGTGTTAAAGTGAATAGAGATAAATACTGTTAACTGATATGCATGGAGGATCGCGATCATTGCAATGAAACAAAGTATATGGTTTGTTAAATGTAAGCTGATGTTCTGCTCTGTAAACCTTCACTCAATTCACAATAAAAAAAAAAAATTTTTTTTTTAAGTACTTAAAAAAACACCATAATGGAATCAATGATGCCCCTGGTATGTCTCAGAACAATTGTCTCTGAGAGTTCTTTAGTCTCAACAGCCTCAGAAAGGTTGGTTGGCTCCAAGCTTTTTAAAATTTTTATTTTAAAAGCTTTTATTGTGAATTGAGTGATAGTTTACATGGCAGAACATTGGTTTTGAACTCAACCAATCATATTTTGTTATGTTTTTGTTTCATTGCAATGATTACAATCCTCTCCATGTGCCATCAGTTAACGATTAACAGTATTTGCCTCTATACCCTCTTTTATATATATATACATAACAATAACACACAGGAATATATAATCATTTAAACAACCAAAGGGTACATTCTGGAAGCCAGCCTCCTGCCCACCAGCACAGCCTTTTTCTTTTCATGATCTATCTCTCCATGTCATCACCTCTGCCTCCATCTCTGGTGTCGCTGCTTCTCTGGTTAGGATCCCACGTACCACTCATGTTCTTCCCTCTTGATGGTCCAAGGGTCTTCTGTTCTGGAATGTACAATGAGCTACTTCCCCCTTTTTGTTACATAGCTTCTACCTTTACCGTTGTGATGATCACAATTAGTCATGATAACAATTAATCACTATTGTACCAAAAGAATCCTATCTCCACCTCCTTCACCAGACCCATCTAGACAAGATGAAAACTAATAAAACTATTAGTACTAAGCTTTTAAATCATCATCCTTCTTCTGAAGTCCTGGCATTCTTAATCAGGATATTGAATTTCTGTATTGATTTTTCAAGTAGATTGCCAGAAAAGCCCCTATACCAAACATGGGCCTTCACCTTCAGTTCTTACACAATCTGACATCTTCAGATGATTTGTCTGTTAACACTTTCCCAAAATTAATGATGGATGCTACACAACAGGTCTAGAAATGGTCTGATAATAGAGTTTTGGGTGGTTTCTGAAAAATCATTGAGCTTTTCTCCATTGTTTAAATAATGAAATTGACTAAAGTAAAACAATAAAAATCAGTCCAGTAGGCTCCAACTCATGGTGACCCCGTGTGTGTCAAAGTAGGACTGTACTCCATAAACTTTTTAGCAGGTGAGTTTTTAAAATAAATTACCAGGCCTTTCTTCCAACGTACCTCTGGATGAACTCCAAACTATATTAAACTTCTATAACATGTCAGGCACTATGTTAAGCCCTTTCATAAATTATCTATTTCTTACAATATTGATCCCTCTGCTTTAATGAAAATGTGGTTTAACTTTACTAGAGTTATGGTGGTGGTGGTGGTTATGTGCCATGGAGTCGATTCCGACTCATAGTGACCCTGTACAGGGTTTCCGAGGCTATAAATCTTTACAGGAGCAGAAAGCCTCATCTTTCTCCGGCGGAACAGCTGGTAGTTTTGAACTGCTGACTCTGAGGTTAGCAGCCTGATTCATAACCACTACGCTACCAGAACTCCTTTACCAGAGTTATAGGAACTACTAACTGGTGGGACTAGGATTCAAACTTAAGGAGCTCTGGTAGCATAGTGGTTACAAATAGGGCTGCGAGCCACAAGGTCAGCAGTTCGAAACCACCAGCTCTTCCACAGGAGAAAGATGAGGCTTTCTGCTCCCGTAAAGATTTACAACCTCAGGAACCCTATGCAGGGTTGCTATGAGTTGGAACAAACTCTACGGCACATAACAACAACAACAATATCAGTCTTTAAAGCCCTTAACTGCCACACATTGCTCACAAAGAGATGAGTAGGCAGGAGTCCTTACTTAAAACCTTGCATTTTCTATAGCATTTCATAGTTTTCAAAGTATTTTACAAGCTACATGCTTTGGGGGTCTCATAATAACTCCATGAATAAGACAGAGCAAGTTATTCCTTGTTTTACAGATGAGGAAACTAAATTTAACTGGTTAAATGATTGGCCAACTTCTCAGAATTAGTTAATGCTGGAAGGCTATTGCATGCTGTTGAGTTGATTCCAACTCATAGGGAACTCATAGGGAACTCCTCCATAGAGTAGAACTCCTCCATAGAGTTTCCCAGGTTGCAATCTTTGTGGGTGCAAATAGCCAGGTATTTTCTCTTGCTGAGTGACTGACGAGTGGGTTTGAACAGCAAACTATCAGTTAGCGTAACTAACTGATCACCAGAGCTTCTGCAACAAAAATGACACCAACTGACCCTCCCACAGCATTCTCCACTCAAGCTTGGTTCAGTAAGTCATTGCAATGGCCACAGAATTCAGACAATATACTTCAGTGAGAAGGTTTATTAGGGATATTAATGGGTTATAATTCCGAGTTAGACATACTCTGGGCACAGTTGTTCCTGTCACTCTCCTCAACTGTGCCCACAGGCTGGCCTCTCTCTGGCAGGCAAGGTTACAAAGCTGTTTTAGAGTTGGTGATAAATGCCCACAGGATACACCTCAGCCTGAAGGCCCTCAGCTGTAGCTCTGCAGATCAGTAAGTAAGGACCAGGAGGCACGCCATTCTGTAAGCAAGTCTCCTGCCCAAAGTCACTCTGCTTTAGTTGCTCCAAGGACGGGGAAGCCCACTGCTCTGTCTTGTGCTCTGTTGGTTCTGGTTCTGCTGCTGCTGACTCTCTGTCACTCCTCTGGTGTCACACCTACCCATCCCTGGGTGGAGGAGGTTCAATGCGCAGGGATCTCTGCATCCAATAGACACATTCCACTCCTGGCCTCTCTTCCTCTTTGATGAGAGTGATCTTCTTCTCTCTCCTCTTCCCCCCACTTCCCTTCTGAGATGGTACATTTTATGCCCGTGCTAGCGCTTCCTGTTTTTACAATTAGTTCTGTGAGCATTCACAGCTGAATCTTGTCATCAGTATCTTTTCCTACCTTGTCTTACCCAGACCCATCAGGAAGAGAGTCATTTGTTGGGACTTATAAAGACTAAGGTTGTTGTTGTTATTAAGTACCGTGGAGTGGTTCTGACTCATAGCGACCCTGCATAGGGTTTCCGAGGCTGTAAATCTTTACAGAACAGAATGCCTCATCTTTGTCCCGCAGAACCGCTGGTAGTTTCGAACTGCTGACCTTGCCGCAGTTGGCAGCCAGACTCGTAACCACTACGTAATGTTGGAAGAAATTTATTAAAGAATTCACCACACCACCGCTCCTAATTCTGAATAGGGATGAAAATTAAGGTTTTGTGACTCCTACCTTGTATGATGGAGCCCTGGTGTGGCACTGTGGGTTAATGCTCCAGACTGCAAAGCCGTTTGAATTGCAAGGTTGGTGGTTCAAGCTTACCAGTCGCTCCTCGGAAACCCTATACAGGGTCGCTATGGGTCGGAACCGACTCTTTGGCACTTAACAAACAACAACCCTGTATGATAGGAGCTCTGGTAGCATAGTGATTACGAATCGGGCTGCAAACCTCAAGGTCAGCAGTTTGAAACTACCAGCAGTTCCGTGGGAGAAAGATGAGGTGTTCTGCTCCCGTAAAGATTTACAGCCTCAGAAACCCTGTACAGGGTCGCTATGGGTCGGAACCGACTCCATGGCACATAACCACCACGACCCTGTGTGATAGGAGTCCTGGTGTGGCTCTGTGGATTAATGCGGTAGACTGCAAAGCCATTTGAACTGCGAGGTCAGCAGTTCAAGCTTACCAGCTGCTCCTCGGAAACCCTATACATGTTTGCTATGGGTCAGAACCAACTTGATGGCACTTCACAACAACATCCTGTGTGATATTGACTCCACTCACTGACTTTTTAATTACTGAATTGAATCCTTTAGGCAAAGAGACATGTAATTGAAGAGAACCAAGTTTCTATCTCTCATTTTGAATGTGCAGAAACTGAGATCCAGAATTCCCCACTTCGATGGGGGAAACTTAGGTTTGATTCTTGGCCAATGCACCTCATCTGAGAACAGCACGGAGCTATGAGTGTGACAGGTTTCGGTGGAGCTTCCAAACTAAGATTGGCAAGGAAGAAAGGCCTTCTGAAAATTAGCCAATGAAAACCTTGTGGTTCATAAAAGGATAAACACTGGACTACTTCCCTCAGGGTTAGGAGTTGAAACCCACCACCCTCTCTTCAGAAGCTGACTCAATGGCACTTAAAAACAACAATAATTACATTTCAAAGAACACTTTCCCGTAAGATTAGAAACTTCATCTTCTAATTTTGGAGACTGAATGAGTGATCCAAGCATCCAGCACTAGAGGGAGCTCTTCGAGAAGACTAGGAGCAATTCCCAGGAAGACAGGCGGCTGAAGGCTGATGTACTGAAGACAAAAAGAAATAAAGAGACTAAAGAGATACAGGAATTATCAGGTAGCCAGTTGTCACGAGTCTTACAATGGGTTATGAAATCTGAGGGTCTGTGTGTATAAATGCTTTTAGTTTTTATCACTGATTTAATATAATGTTGTCTAAAGTAGGATTGATTTTTCACATCCTTTCTTAATTTGCTAGTAACTGCAACAACAGAAATACCACACGTAGATGATTTTAATGAACAGAAATTTATTTCCGAGTCCTGGTATGGCATTGTAGGATAAGCACTGGACCACAAGGTCAGCAGTTCAAACCTACAATGTGTTTCCTCAGAAATCTTAAACAAGGTCACTATGAGTCAGAACCAACTGATGGCTCTTAACAACAACAACAGTTTAGGAGGTTACAAGTATGTCTTCAAGGGGCCAGCACTAAGAGAAAACTTCCTCTCCCAGGTGACTCTTGAGGGAAGGCCTATGTCCCTTTTCAGCATCTGTTCTGAGTATGATCTTGGTGATTTATACGTGGTTGGTAGCTATCTTACCCCATCTGTGTTTGCATGCTTCCATGCCCAATGAAAACATGGAACGATGGATATCACTGTTGACGTCAGGTGGATCTTGGCTCAAAGCAGAGAATACCAGAAAAAATGTTTACCTGTGCTTTAATGACTACACAAAGGCTTTCCATTGTGTGGATCATGACAAGCTATGAACAACATTGCAGAGAACAAGATTCTGTAACTCTTTATTGTGTTCATGAGGAACCTGTACTTAAACAAGAGGCAATCATTCAAATAGAACAAGGGTACACTGAATGGTTTAAAATCAGGAAAGATGTGTACCAGGGTTGTATTGTTTCACCATATTGTATGCTGAGCAAATATTCTGTGAAGCTCAATTATATGAAGAAGAATATGGCATCAGGATCAGAGGAAGATTCATTAGCAACCTGTGATATGCATACAACCTTGCATGCTGAAAGTAAAGAGGACATAAAATACTTACTGATGAAGATCAAAGACCATAGCCTGCAGTATGGGTTGCACCGCAACGTGAAGAAAACAAAGTTCCTCACAACTGGATCAATAAATAACATCCATATAAATGGAGAAAAGATTGAAGTTGTCAAAGACTTCATTTTGCTTGGATCCACCATCAACACTCATGGAAGCTACAGTCAAGAAATCAAATGACTTATTGGATTAGGCAAATCGCACAAGATCTCTTTAAAGTATTCAAGAGCAAAGATGGCAGTTTGAAAATCAAAGTGTGCCTGACCCAAGCCATGGTATTTTCTGTAGTCTCATATGCATGTGAAAGTTTAGGAATGCATAAAGAAAACTGTGAAAGAATTGATGTGTTTGAGTTATGGTGTTGAAGAATTTTAAAGGTATCATGGACTGCCAGAAGAAGAAACCAATTTGTGTTGGAAGAATTACAACCAGAATGCTCCTTAGAAGCCAACATGACCAGATTTCATCTCTCATACTTCAAATATATTATCAGGAGGAACCAGTTCTTATAGGAGGACATCATGCTTGGTAAAGTACAGGGTCAGCAAAAAAGAGGGAGCCCCACAATGAGATGAATTGGCACAGTGGCAGCAACAATGGCTCAAACATAGCAGCAATTGTGAGGATGGTGCAGAACCTAACAACAACAAACCTATGCCTAATCTACTCTTAATCTACTGTGGAACAGACCATCCATTCCTGATATGCAAATTCAAAATGAAGCTGAAGAAAATGAAAACAAGTCTACAAGAGCCAAAATATGACTTTGAATTTATCCCACCTGAATTTAGAGATCATCTGAAGAACAGATTTGATGCATAAAGACTGAAGACCAGAAGAGTTGTGGGATGACATCAAGAACATCACACATGAAGAGAGCAAAAAGTCATTAAGAAGACAAGAAAGAAGGAAAAGGTCAAAATGGATGTCAGAGGAGACTAAATTCAGGTGGGATA